>NC_056733.1:1803246574-1803596574 GCF_019279795.1 Protopterus annectens | reverse complement strand
ATATCTTCGCTGAATTCCACTGTGCCATTAGTACTTCTGTGAGAGTGAAAGGGTGGTAGCTGTGTTTTTAATGAAGACCCACTTTTCTCCAACAGTTACATTTTACATGTAATTATTTTGTTTTACTTTACATTTTTTGACCAGGGAACCTAGCTGGCCACAAAGGCCCGGCGTGAAAAGCTGCAGTACATGCAGTACAAACAAAATCTTTTGGGTTATACAACATCAACAATGTCAGGCAGAATTCAGTTAAAATAAACTTTACAGTGTCACAATTGAATAGATAGTAACTATGCATACAATAATAAGGATGTTCTTCATCTCACATTGCTGCAGTCCTTACACTTGGGTAGTCCGCTGTCCTCGGTCGGCCCAAATATCAAAGTATAAGGCTGACGTCGGTCAAGGCGCATTAGACTGACATCAGGACGTCAGGGTACAAATGCGCATGACCGACGTCATATCCTCAGTCTTTTTTGCCGCATGGTCCGATGCAGAAGCAGCGTTGCAAGTGCCGGTTGGCGTTCTGAAATTTTTTGAATTCGGAGTTTCAGACCGAGTCAAAGTTGGCTAAGTACCCCGTTGGGGAATATTTTAGTTTTTTCTTGCCTCAGTGGTTTACCGGATGTCAGAAAAAGTGAATAACTGTATTTCTTGTGGGAAACAGATACCGCATAGAGATTATCATACTTTGTGTATTCCTTGTTTAGGGCCTGAGCACGACGTTGTTGGGTGTCGCTTTTGTGCTAGATTCAATAAGCGCACTATTAAGAGAAGGTTAGATTGTGCCAGGTTAGTCTTTGGGAAGCGGTGCAATTATAATATGCCGTCGGATGCTCCGACGCCCGCTTCTTCGAAGAAGCGCAAGGACAAAGCAGCTAAGCCTAGGCAAGAGGAACCGTCCGTACCGGACGCCGGTTCTTTAGAGGTGTCGGTGGAGCCGCCGGAGGTTTCTCTGGAGCCCCAGGGGGAGACTTTGTTATTGCAGGATGTGGCCTCTCAGGAGGCAGGTCAGGCCGAAGGGGCTTCTCAGGTTACTGTACTCCCTTCCCTTCCTAGGGTGGTTAGGCCCTCTCCTTCTGTTTCCAAGGCTTCTCCCAGAGGCAGGCCAGGTTTAGCTTCAGTTGGTGTCACCCCTAGTTCTTCAGGTTCTGTGCCCAAGAAGCATATGCTTAAAATGGCTGAAGATTTGATTACTTTGATTAGAGGTTCTTTGCCCCCTCCTGATAAGAGACCTAGGGTGGAACCTGAGTTGGGGAGTTTTGAGCAGGCTTCGGATGTTTCATAGTCTTCGGCTGAAGACTTGCAGGAGTATTCTCCTTATTCTGATTCTGATGTGGATGATTCTACTCCTTCTGCTTCTCCTCCTGAAGATTTTTCTTTTTCAGAGACTCTTCATTCCATGAGGGAGCATTTTAAGTGGGAAGGTCAGGACTTCTCTGATTCCAGGAAAAGGCTTAGGGAATTTTTGTTTTTACCTCAGCATAGGCCTTTGGCTATACCTCCTGTTCTGGATGTTGTGGAAGATGTGTTTGCAGAGGCTTCTCTTAATCCTGATTCTTTGCCTCCTGCTCCTGTTAAGCCGGATAGGTATTACAGGGTGCCTGAAGCTCATAAGTATCTTTTTAAGAGTCCCAGGGCGGACCCAGAAACTGTTAGTCAGGGGCCTAAGGGTGTTAAGGCTTCTGTTGTTAAAAATCCGGTTCCTCCAGATAAAGAGGCCAGGGCTTTGGATAGATGGGGAAAGAAAGTCTATACTTCTTCCACCCTAGCTATGAGGGCTTTGAATTGCCAGTTTCACATGTTGAAATACCAAAACTATCTACTTTCTCAATTGAAGTCTAAGGTAGATGCTCTGGCGGAAGGTATTGAGTGTAAAGAGTTACAAGATTTAGTACATGTTTCTGAACAGGTGGGTAAGCATTCTTTGCAATGTGGTTTTGATGCTGTACAGGCCTCGTCTAGGGTGGCTGCCACTGGGTCAGTTCTTCGCAGGCACGCCTGGCTGAGGGATCAGAATTTGTCTGACCATGTTAAGATGAGGATTTTAGATGCTCCTTTACAATCTGATGTGTTGTTTGGTTCACCTGTTGAGGCAGTCTTAAAGAAAATGGAAGACAAGGCTAAGTCTATGCAGACTGTTAAAGATTTTTTGCAGGTTCAGCCTCCGAAGTTTAGTAGAAATTGGCCTACCAAGGGGTGGACGTATCCTTCTTATGATTCCCAGTCTAGGGGTAGATCTAGACATGGTAGGGGCAGAGCGCAGGGCTCTTTCAGGCCTAGAACAGGGAGTTCACCTGCACAGTCTTCGGGTGAGGGCAGGGGTCAGTCCTTTCGTAAACAGACCCAATGACCTACCTTTTCAGCTGCCAGAGCCTTCTCGTCTGGCAGCACCTTTGGGAGGAAGGTTGGCACTTTTCAAGGAAAATTGGAGTTTAATTACCCAAGACAGATGGATATTGGATATCATACACCAAGGTTACGGGTTTTATTTCCATACCTTGCCTCTTTTCAAAGGCATGCCAGATGTTCCTCCTCAGCAAAGAATAGAGGCTCACAAACAAATTTCTCTGTTACTTCAAATAGGGGCCATACAGCCGGTCCCTATGCCAGAAGTGGGCCTAGGATTTTATTCTCGCCTGTTCCTAGTACCAAAGAAGGGGAACACATGGAGACCAATTTTGGATTTATCTATCCTCAACACTTATCTGGACATTCCCAAGTTCAAAATGTTGACGTTACAACAGCTTTTACCTCTGCTGGGCAAAGATCATTGGATGGTAACTTTGGATCTCAAGGAGGCTTACCTTCATGTTCCTATCAGACTGAGTTGCAGAAAGTATCTGCGTTTTCTGGCTGGTACTTCTCAGAATCAGTTCTCTGCATTGCCCTTTGGCTTATCTACTGCGCCCAGAGTGTTCACGAAAGTTCTGGCTCCAGTGATAGCTTTCTTCAGGCTAAAAGGAATACAGATCTATCCTTATTTGGACGATTGCCTGATTCTGGCTCAAGGAAGGGACGAGCTTCTTCATCATTTGGAATATGTGATAGCAGTGCTAAGATGCCTGGGGTATTCTGTGAACAAAATAAAGTCCAGTCTAGTACCCTCTCAGGACATGTGCTTTCTGGGTGTAAGACTGAATACAGCATCCCAGATGGCCTTTTTGACCCCGGACAAACAAAAGAATATTTCCCTTTACTTTCATCAATTGTCTCATCAGTCCAGGCTGACTGCAAGGACAGTCCTTCAAGCCTTGGGGTTCATGGCATCTTGTATTCTGGTGCTTCCCAATGCCAAACTGCATATGAGGAAGCTACAATGGTATCTCAAAACGTATGGACACAGCACTGCCAGGATCTGGACACTGTCATTCAAATAATACCTTGCATTCAAAAGGAATTTTTGTGGTGGGCTCAGGAATGTCACCTAAACAAGGGACTCTCTGTGACCCGGCCAGAGGCGAGTCAGATTCTAACGACAGATGCCTCAGACAAAGCTTGGGGAGCTCATCTAAATGGAAAGTGGATACAAGACAAGTGGCCTGCCAGACTACAACATCTACATATCAACTTGAAGGAGATGTTAGCAGTCCAGTTTGCATTAATAGCTTTCAAGGATTTACTTCTTCCAGGGCAGGTGTTGATTCTAACAGACAACACAACTGTCATGTGGTACATCAACAAGCAAGGGGAACACATTCTTATCCTCTATGCAGGCAAGCAATGATTTTGTGGGAGACTGCTCTCAGTTTACAGCTACATCTTCAGGCAAGGTTTCTGCCGAGCACAGAACTCCTTAGCAGATGTGTTGAGCAGATGAATTATGGATCCCCACGAGTGGAAATTGGATCCTCATGTATTTCAGAAATTGACAGTGTCATGGGAACTCCAGACATAGATCTGTTCGCTTCTCCACTAAACCACCAGCTGCCAAAGTTTTGCACGAAAGGTTTCATCCCACAGCTTGGAAAGTGGATGCTCTTTCTTTCAATTGGAGCAATCTTCATGTGTATGCCTTTCCACCTCTGCCTCTCCTCCCAAAGGTACTTCTAAAGGTCAGACAGGACAAGCCAAAGATGATTTTAATAGCTCCAGATTGGCCTCGACAGCACTGGTACCCATTACTGAGAAGTCTGGTACGGGAGCCTCCATGGCCTTTGCCTTCAATTCCACACCTGTTGTCTCAGGAGGACAGTCATTTACTCAATATCAAGCTTCACTCTCTTCACCTAACAGCCTGGCATATTCTGTTTTGAACCATAGAAGGTCTCAACTTCCACAGCAAGTTTTGAATGTTATTTTGGAAGCTAGAAGGCCTAGTACAAGGAAAGTGTACGCAGATAAATGGAAGAGATTTTTATTTTGGAGTGCAGCAAAGGATTTTGATGTTTCTGAGCCTAATTTAAGTATGGCTCTTCAATATCTTACTGAGTTACTGGACAAAGGTTTGTCCTTCTCTTCTATTAAGGTTCATGCTGCAGCAATTTCGCTCACTATGATTGTGACCCACCATTGTTTTCTCATCCTTTGTTCAAGCAATTTCTTAGAGGGGCAAAGAATATAAGACCCCACGTAGAGCTCCTACTCCTGCTTGGGATCTCAATTTTGTGTTGGAGAAACTCACTCTACAACCTTTTGAGCCTGCAGCTACTACCGAGTTGAAATATTTATCTTGGAAGACTGCTTTTTTGTTGGCCATTACCTCTGCAAGAAGGGTTTCTGAATTGCAGGCCCTTATGGCGGTTGAGCCTTTCTTAATTTTCCATAAGGATAGGGTATCTTTGCGTACTAATCCTTCCTTTATGCCTAAAGTGGTTTCTAGTGTGGCTTTAAACCAAACTATTCATTTGCCTACTTTTTATGCAAATCCCCAAAATAAAGGGGAAAAGATTTTGCACACTTTAGATGTACACAGGCAGCTGCGATATTATTTGAGCAGAACTAAAGGGTTCAGGCAGTCTCAGCAGTTATTTGTTTCTTTTGCTTTGAGTTCTCAGGGCAAGCCTGTGTCAAAACAAACTATTTCTAAGTGGATTGGGTTTTGCATTGCTTTCTGTTATTCCCATCATGGCAAGGAGATTCCAGCTGGGATTAGGCCTCATGCCACTAGGGCTACTGCCACTGACAGCTTTTTAAGGGGTGGCAACTAAAGATATTTTGGAGGCAGCTACTTGGAGTTCAGTGCATACTTTCTCTAAGCATTATCACCTTCCACTTTACTCTAAATCTAGGGCTGGTTTTGCCACTGCTATTTTACAGGGCATTTTGGCAGCTCCTGCTTCTTTATAGTTTTGCCATCCTCCCTTACCTCTGCTTTGGGATTCTACCCAAGTGTAAGGACTGCAGCAATGTGAGATGAAGAACATAGTACAGTTTTGTACCTACCATAAATGTAGATGTTCGAAGATCTACATTGCTGCAGTCCAATTTACCCTCCCTCCTTCCCCTCTGTAGTTAGAGGCGGTTGTGTGGGTTGGGTTGTATATATTGTGTATATTGTATATATGGTACATATTATTAGTGCAAGGGTGGTTGGTTGGCTGTTTGCTGTCTTTTGGTTTTGACCTTTCTTTTAGGGTCTTCTGACATCTGGGGCAAGAAAAGACTGAGGATATGACGTCGGTCATGCGCATTTGTACCCTGACGTCCTGATGTCAGTCTAATGCGCCTTGACCGACGTCAGCCTTATACTTTGATATTCGGGCCGACCGAGGACAGCGGACTACCCAAGTGTAAGGACTGCAGCAATGTGGATCTTCGAACATCTACATTTATGGTAGGTACAAAACTGTACTTTTCTTATGCTGAGTATATTTTATACAGAAGGATAGATGTCACAATACTAAGTACTATTGTTCTTTACAAAGGATGGAAAGCAAACGGTTGATTTAATTATAAGATATAAATTAAATGAGTGATAAAAAAGTTAAAAGAGGTATAGGTAGAAGGTGGGGTGAGAGACAACAGAGTGATGGTAAAATAGTAGAGGCAAGCAGACATATAATAGAAGAGGAAGAAGAAGCAAAAATATTATGTACACCGTTATAGAGCCAGGATGTTGCCCATGTTCTCTCAGATATGCTTTGAATTACTGTTGGTTTTCAAGAAGCCTGAGAGCATGTGGGAGAACATTCCAGAGGGTAGCTACAGAGCTTGACTATAAGGAGGCTCCCAATGCATTTTGGGCTTTAGTGATGGTGAGGAGGAGTTGTCTTTAGAGTGAAGAGCTTTGGTCTGATGGTAATGTTGAAGCATGCCGTTAAGTGCTGGATACTTCTCAGGGTACTATATTAGAGTATGAGCTAGTAGCAGCTTACTATAGTGGAGGTGATGTGGGATTTCAGTCCAGTTTAGTTTTTTTTTTAAGGGCAGAGTTCTAAAGGGTCGATTTGCAGGAAAATTAGCTATTTTATTGTAACGTTATTCCAGCTCTATGTGACATTTGTATGTTAGTAAAGAGTGTGTAGGCTTTAGCTATGGTTTCTCTAGTTCTGTCTGTTAGGTAGGGTTTTATTCTTAACAAGACGCCGAGCTTTTGCTGTCTTTTAGTAACAATTTGGAAGTGTAGGTCAAATTTCAAATTATCAATTGTGACTCCTTAGAGTTTGGTGTTAAGGACCTGTTCAATCAGGGTGTTATTTAATGAAGTGATTTTGACAAGAGTTTTGCTTTGGGAGAATGTTTTTGGGATGAATGGTAGTAATTTTGTCTTTTGGGGGGTTAAGTAGGAGTTGTGTGGTGTCTACCCAGGAATCTACGGACATAAAGGATCCTTGAGTAATTTCTTGAAGTGTTTTGTAGGTTAGAGGCTGTGTGAATGAGTGTGGAGTCATCTGCATATTGTACAAGAACTGGAAAGGCTTACAGCAATGGGAAAATGGCCTTGTTAAGATTTCTCTCTTGTAATAATCATATTTCTGAATCCCAGTCAAGGAAATTAAAATGATAATGGAAGGAACACTGGCTGGAAAAATAATCTGTACCTAACTTGTTAACTTGTACCTTGCTGACATTACAGGTGCATTGTGGGGAAGAGCAGGTTTGCCTTGTGTAGATATATGTGGAGTGTAGTGACTCCTTGTAGTCCTTTCTAGTAATAATCATGACACCTGAATTTGTCTGACATAAAATAATTTAGGTATTACTGCTCAGACTCCTGTACATTCTTTCACATTTTTCCACTTTTGTTTAGGAAACTCACAGGTCCTGTGCCTGCTGTTAAGCAGTACAACCTGCTTCAGGTAATTTCATCTAGAAGAAAAATTGGAATGCTTCAGGTGAACACATCTGTTCTGATGTAGGGCTTTGGAGATTTCCCTTAAGATGATGTCAGTATAATATTGATTGCAAATAAAAATAACCAGTTTTGGACCCCGAAGCCATGACTCCTTGCAGAGCTACAAAGTGAACTGCACATCCTTTATACTTCTGTTATGCATTTTCATTTAACTTACCAGATAACATTTTATCTGTACAGAACTCCTACATTATTTGATCAGTACAAAACCCCACAGCTTAGACAAAGTTCCCAAGTGACAACAGATGAACAGTGTTCTTTAATGGTAGCTTCTGTTGCTAACATTTATAGCATGGGATATTGAATTGGTGTTGTTCCTCTATTTGGTCACTTGTATATGAATGAAGGCAAACGTAGCAGAAATATAATACGAGTAAGCACACTGCCGAGAAGGCAGGGTGTGTTGTAAGAATTACTAGTCAAATGGGATTTATTAGCAACTTGAGTGCTGAATGGTTCATCAGTGAACAACAGGTCCTGCATGTACTGGCCTGTTGCCCTGCCTCAGGGAAAAGAAAGCACTGCATCTGCCACAGAACCAGGGTTACAGCTCAAGACAGAGAGAGTTATTTACCAACGCCCATGGCTTACAAATAATGCTAGTTGGGTGACTCTAACCAGATGAATGGCACTTAGGAGCATGCATAGTGTGCTACAAAGCAGTGTATTATGTATCTGCATAAATGGGTACCGGAGCATATTGAAGATGTCCATCCTGAAATGCCACTGTGATTGTCTTGGAGACCACTTATTTGACAGATGTAGTTCACAGCCACCAAACTACTAAAATCCCTTAGGTTCTTTTCTGTTAAGCACCTCAGAGCCAATGGATTACATAGCTACTGCAGCATCAGGGTTCGAATATTAGAATAGGGAAGAATGCTGGGAACTCACTGGCCTGATATCAGGCAAAGGGATGAAGAAGAATAAAAAGGAAAAAAAAAAAAAACACAGATGTAATTGAAAGATTTATCAGTAACTATTACAGGTGATAAGAAACGGAGTCAGATAAAATATAATAGTCCTGTTGTGAAACCGATGTATGATCGCAGCCTGGAATTGTAACAGAATGCTAAAACAAGAAAGCCTCAACTTTCGTTAGTCCATGTTGATAATTCATTAAAGTGGAACAGCTGAGATCTTACTTTGACAGCAAGAAGAAGAATAAGTCTGACACTAAAGAAGTTTGCTTGCAAGAACTGAAAGAAAGTTTAACTAAGAAAAACAAATACTGGTATGACAGTCTCACTGTCAGCGAATGTAAAGCGCTAAATGAGTGGAGGAACAAAAATGAACTTAGGTTTATGAAAAGTGATAAAGGGAAAACATAGTAATAATGACTACTGGTCACTATAAAAATGCTATGCTAAGGTTGTTGAGTAATAGTGATGAATATTTGAAGGTTGATATGAAGTTTATCATAGATAGCTATAAAAAATTAATTCTATTACTTACAACTTTCTTATGATTGGTGAAATGGATTTGAAAATGTACAATTTTTGTCTAATAGAGAAACCTATGGTTGGGGTGCTATTCGGCATTCCAAAAGTCCATAAGGACTTGGAAAACCCTTCGTTTAGACCGATAGTTTCTGGTCCACATACGGTCACTGAAGGGATTGCACTAGTAGTTGATTCCATCTTAAATCCAATGGCACAAGGTACACAGTCCTACGTAAAGGATTCTAGGGACTTCTTAGACAAATTTAGAAGATTTCTTGATTATTTTTTATTTTATATTTGTTTATCATTTGTTAACCGGGAAAGTCCGACTTGGAACGAAGCCAATTTTCAGCGGAGGCCCGTGGAGAAAGGCTCCAGATGCATGTCTTTGTAATGTGGGAGGAAACCGGAGCACCCGGAGGAAACCCACACGAACGCAGGGAGGACATGCAGACTCCACACAGAAGGCACCCTAGCCGAGAATAGAACCGGAGAACCTCTTGCTGTGAGGTGACAACGCTACCGCTGCACCACTGCGCTGTCACGGGTTTAATTATGATAGCAGTAAGCATACATTGATTACCATTGACGTTTCATTATTCACTTGTATACCCCATTTAGAAGGTGTTGAAGCTTTAAGACAATTTTTAACTGAACACGCTTCATTTCAAAACCCAAATGTGAACTCTTTATGTAGTCTTATGGAACTAGTGTTGAATAACAGTTTCTTTTTATTTGATGGGGGATATTACAAACAAGTAAAGGGGGTAGCAATGGATTCTCTGGCTGCCCCTGCATACGCAAATAAAGTCATGGCTTCATGGGAAATTACAGTTCTAAGGGAATTTGGAAGTAAATACAAAATACCTTTTTATGTATGTTTTTTTTTTGACGATTTGTTTTTTGTCATAGAAGAAACAGCCTCAATAGTGGAAGATTTTATCAATGAAATTAATATTAAGTCTGGCTTTTTGAAATGTGGACAAATTGTAAATTTTTGGATGTTACTTTGAAATGGGAAATAGATAACATTTTTTTAGCAGTAAACTACTTAGGAAGGACACCTTTTCTAATGGTTACTTACACCATCATAGCAACCACACAAATTTGATTAAGAACAACATACCAAAGGGACAATTTATATGAGCCAGCCGAATGGCTATGTATGATAAGGATTTAGCGGCTGAATTTAATTTAATAACCCATATGTTTCTGGCCAGAGGTTATGATGAGACCTATCTTAATGAGTTAAGTCAGGAAATCATTAACAATAGATATACCTTATATCCCCCCATTTTGAGAGCACCATTCGTTAAAAGTTTAGGTATTAATGAAAATAAGGTCTTTTGTACTTTATATATGTTCATAGGTATGTTCATAGGTAGGTACTAGGCTATCTGCCCGAGGGCATTTATAAGCCTAGCCAGAGTGCGTCAGCTTTTGCCACCCCATTGATTAATTAACTGAGCCTCTGTCAAGAAGAGCCAATGAAGTGATCCCAGGGGTGTATTTTCTGTTACCCATCCACTCGTCAAGGTTTCTCTTCAAGAGTGTTAATGAGGGGCTCTGCCTAATGTAGTTAGGAATTTTGTTCTAAAGCATGGGAAGTCTCTCTGACAGGAATCTATCCCTCCAGCATGTTCTATTTATTGTTGTGGTGAGGTTTAGCTCACTAGAGTCAGTGGCTTGCAGTGACTTGGATCTCTTTAGGTGGAGCATGTCCATCAATTTTGAGTTGGACATGGCTTTGTAAGTCAGGCAGAGATCACCTCTGAGTAAGCAATATGCCACTGAGTACAGCTGGAGCTTTTCCAGTCCGGCTGCATAGGACATATGTTTGATGCCAGTAATCCTCTTGATGAGGTACTTTTGTGGTCTTTCCAGCTGTTGGAAGTGTCTTCCGAGGTACATCCCAAATGGGGCATTGTACTCTATGATGGGTCTGATGAGTGATGAGTAGAGGGGCACTATAATCTCTTTATTTCTATATGCAAACCCTTTAGTAATTAGATGGGCTACATAGAAGGATTTCCTAACTACTTTGGCGATATGTTTGTCAAAGGAGAGATTACTATCTACCTGGGTCCCCAGATCTCTTATTACCTCTTCTGTATTAAGGGGGTTGCCACCTATGTGGTAATTCATGGGTGTTTTGTTTTTCCCAAACGGGATGACTATGCGTGTTTTGGCATTTAGCTTGAGACCATGACTTTGACACTAGGTGTCCGTTTCAGTAAGGCCCTTTTGGAAAATGTCCATGTCAGCCAGAGAGTCAATTATGGCTCCCAGTTTGCATTCATCAGCGAACTTGGTTAGCCTAGTCCTCCTGTGTTTGCCTGTACTTCTGAGAAGTATATGCTGAACAGTAGGGGTCCCAGGACCGAGCCTTGTGGGACACCACTTGTAACTGGTTTAGAGTCGGACCTGGAACCCACTATTCTTACCGTGTGAGTTCTGTCTGTAAGCCAGTTGGCAACCCATCTCATGACATAGGGGTTTATGTTCAGGCTGGTGAGTTTTTCTATAATTCCCAAGTGGGGAATGGTGTCAGAAGCCTTGGCAAGGTCAAGGTAGGCTGTGTGAACCACTTTCCTCTCATCTATGGCCTTGGTGACTGTCTCGAAGAAGTCAACCAGGTTTAGTAGGCATGAAGTGTTTGGAGGTTCCCAATGTCATTGTTAATGAGTTCCATGATGATGCGCTCCATAGCCTTGCAGACCAGGCTAGTCAGGCTTATGGGGGCGATAGTTACCATGGTCAGTTGTGGCCCCTCCTTTGTGGAGTGGAATAACCGTTGCTGTGCGCCATTCTATGGGCACGTAGCCTGTGGAGAGGCTGAGGTTGAACAGTGTGTTTAGGTAGGGGGTTAGTCTGTGGTCAGTTCTGTTATCAGAAATATTATTTACAAAAATTGGAAAATTTTAGAAGGAAATTCTGAGCTGATTAAAACTATAGGAAACCAACTAAATTTTGTATACAAGAATAATTACAATATTAAGAAATTGTTAGAAAATGATACAAACAACTGCCCTGTAGGAACTATGACAACTAATAAGAAAAAGGGAATGTACAAATGCTTCAGTTGTAATTTTTGTAGGTATATATCAGAGGGCCCCTATGTTCTGTTAAATCACATTGAACATACTATTAGAGTTCCTGGATGTTTCACATGTAACACAAAAGGGGTTATATATATTGGTCAGTGTAGCGGATGTGAAGCATTTTACGTTGGGATGACCACGCGTAAACTTATAGAGTGTATTCGGGAGCATATTTATGCTATCAGAATCAAAGATGGGAAAAATGCATTGTTTTAACATGAATGTGTTAAATATAAGAAGTTCATGTTTTTCATATTGGAAGTGGGCAACGCTGATTTAAGAGGTGGTGATTTTAGAAACCACCTCAAACAGAAAGAAATGTTATGGCAGATTAAACTAGGGGCAGATCAGAAACCAGGTCTAAATGAGTATATTAATATAAAGTGTTTTTTAAAATATAAAAAAATTGAAAGTCAAACGAACATAATGGTGGGTTTTATAGTAAAACATTTGATTTTTAGGACGTATGGTTTTTAAATGTTAATTATTTAATTGTTTAATTGTTGAAATGATTGTTTTTATTTTGATGTATAAAAATAGAGATGTGGATTGATTTTTTTATTCTGAAGACGTCATTCTTGACAAAAGCGGGAATAAACAGTGTATTCGCTAAATACGCCTCTTTTTGTTGGTCTCATCACCACCCTTTATTGATGATTGGGAGCCTTTGTTTTATTTGTATTTATCGAATTATAATGTGTGGTAGCATGTGGTTATCTGAGCCTATAATCACTTAAGAAATAATGATACATTTGCTGCATTTTTCCTATTTTGCTCTTCCATTGTCAATTTGTCACCAGTAGTTAACACGGTCCTTCACATTATTAGTTACAGTGTACAGATTTAATAAACGCCATACATAAGTCTGTGCTCCCGAATTAAGTTAACTCATGGATTATCGGTTACTGGTTACGGGAGGCATACTGTAAGTCATAGTATGCTTATGATTATGGAGAAGCCTTCACTGCCAAGTTTTATGAACATGTAAATAATTGCATAGACCCATCTGCCCTCCTCAGAAATAAATACCATGCCAGATTTGAAAATGGTAGAACAACAAAAATAAACAGCCTCTATAAAAAAAATGCGACTGTCCATTCAAAGCAGAAGGAATTTAGATGTTGTGGTTCTAGAGAGGATTTCATATAGTACAGTTAGTATAACTTCCACAGTTTCAATACTGCAGAAAGATGCAATAAACAGTATAGCAAAAGTAAAATTCTAAAATGATAATCTTGGTTTATTTAGGTGTATTCATACTGACTAGTGTATTTTTGGCCAGAGCACCAGGGCACTTCCTCTGTTCTTTTTTGATAAGTGCTGGATGACTTCAACTATCCTTCTATTAACTGGGAAACTTATATGAGCCCAAACTCACTCTCACAAAAGTTCCTGGACTTTAACTGAAATGACCTGGAACAAATATTTCAGCACCCCAAAAGGGGCTCCAATATTCTAGACCTGGTCCTCCCCGATATGAGTGACTAATGCAACACCTCAAGTGTAGGGCCTGCACTATTTAAATCCAATCATAAATCAGTCTCAACCATTTTGAAAGTAGCAATAGCGGTGAAACTCCTGAAAGGAGACGTCAGGCTAGAAAACTTCACCAAAGCTAACTATACCCTCTTAAGAGAAGGTATAATTGACTTCCAAGCTCCAGTTTCCACAGATGGCATTGACGGTTATACTAAGGTATCCACTGATGCCCTGTATAAACATCTACACAAATGTATAGACACAGCCATGCTAGATAGGATTAAAGCAAGATGCTCAAGAAAAACAATCCTGGTGGACATCTGGCATTAATAAATTATACAATAATTGAAAGAAGCTGCTGTCTAAAAATACAAAAGTGAGATCCCAAAACTGGATGAGCACCCTCCTCAGCTTAAACAAGCAAATATGACTACTCGCAAAATCTTCAAACAACTATGAGAAAAATTTAGCAACCATAGCCAAGGATAACCATAAGGCTTTCTTTAACTACGTCAGCAACCTAAAAGGTAGGACTCGGATGTGTGCTGAACTAATTCTGGATGGCATCACACACACTGACCCTGCAGAAACTGCAAATATTTTAGTAGACAGGTTAGGCCAAAATTTCACCCCCCTGTTTCCCCTAAGCATACCACAAATCATGTCTTCATCATCTGCTCCTCCCTGCATCTCCAAAGAGCAAGTCAGTGCTCTCTCCAAGGCTAAGAACACAACCTCCAGGGGACCAGATGGCATTTTGGGCTACATACTTAATGCTCTAAAACAAGAGCTAGCTACTTCATTAGGCACACTATTCAACCACAGCTCAAGTGCTGGCTTTGTCCCTACTGAATGGAAAACAGCGACTGTTATCCACCTCCACAAGGGTGGTTTGGCAGCAGACCCAGATAACTATAGACCCATAAGTTTAACCAGCCTTATCTGTAAGGCAATGGAATGAATCACCATGGACCTCATAAATAAGGATATAGGTGACCTCCAAACCCTGGATCTGTCCCAGTTCAGTTTTGTCAAGTGCAGGTCATGCCTGCTAAACCTGGTTGGCTTCTTTGAGAACATGACCAGAGGCATAGATGTGGGTAAAGCTGTGCACACAGCCTGTCTTGACTCTGCAAAAGACTTTGACACTATCCTACATTTGGGCATCATTGAACTAACCCGGTTCAAAATTACCCACTATGTTGTTAGGTGGGTTGCAGACTGGCTCACAGATTGACAGCACTCAAATTGGGAGACTTTACCTCCACTAGCAGACCTGTCACCAATGGAGTTCCACAAGGGTCAGTACTAGTCCCCCTCTTGTTTGGCATATACTTCTCAGAAGTCCATGCCAAAATGGACGGGCTTTGGCTAACCAAGATCTTGGATGACTGCAAAGTAGGTGCTATCACTGAATCCCCTAGTGATGTCAGCGTACTTCAAAAGGGGCTTACACAGACCAGTGATTGGTGCTAAAGCCATGGTCTTAAATTAAATGCTGAAAAATGCATCATCATTTCCTACAGTAAAAACAGTGTCCCTGCTCATTATAAAATAAGCAACATACCTTAAGTACCAATTCTGTATGGAGAGACTTGTGAACACAAGTTGACTGTGATCTCAGCTTTAACCCCATTTGTCTACTTTGGTGAGGAAGACATTCTACATCACTCACCTGATTAACAAAGGCATCTCCTTAAGAGCAAAAGAGGTTATAAATCCCCTGGACTCATCCCTCATCAGGTCTGTTGTTGAATTTAATGGTCCCTCTGGCATGTACCATACCAGACACCTGGAGCAGCTTGAGATACCTCAGAGGTTTCTAACTAAGAAAATTCAGGGTTTCCAGCATGTGTCTTATATGGACAGAATGAAGTAATTGTCACTGTACTCAGTAGGTTATGGACTACTTATAGGTGACTTGTATCTAGTTTGCAGGGCTATCTCTGACCCGAGTCTAATGGAAATGCTACACATCCATAAGGCAAATCCCCATCCCCCACTCTAGAATCATAGATAAACTTACTAAGCTGGGCATTAATTCCTACGTCACTCGATGGGTTGCCAACTGGCTTACTGAAAGAACCCACACTGTAAAAGTAGCTGACTCCAAATCCAGCTCCAGACAAGTGACAAGTGAAGTACCTCGGGGTTCAGTCCTGGGACATCTCTTGTTTGGCATCTACTTCTCTGAAGTACAGGCCAACACTAAGGGACTCTGGCTAACAAAGTTTGCAGATGACTGCAAACTGGGAGCCATTACTGAATCCCCAAATGATGTCAATACTCTACAAAAGGGCCTTACAGAAACAGATGGTTGGTGGCAGATCTATGGGCTCAAGCTCAATGCCAAGAAATGTATAGTTATCCCCTTTGGGAAAAAACATGTACCCATGAATTACCATATAGGTGGCAGTACATTAAACACCGAAAATGTGACAAGAGACTTAGGTACACAGGTGGACAGTGGTCTCACCTTCAATAACCACATTGCCACAACCGTTAGGAAATACTTCTATGTGGCATACCTCATCACTAAGGGCTTTTCATCCAGAAAAAAATGAGGTCATTGTCCCACTGTACTCATCCCTCATTAGACCCATTATAGAATACAATGCCCCATTTGGTATGTACCTCTCAAGACATCTGCAACAACTGGAAAGGCCGCAGAAATACCTTGCTAAAAGAATCGCAGGCCTAAAGCAAGATGCCCTATGCTGCCCAGCTTAAAAAAACTCCAGCTATACAGTGTCGCATATAGTCTACTCTGAGGCGATCTCTGCTTAACATACAAGGCCATGTCAAACCCAGAGCTGTTGGACATGCTACAGTTAAAGAAATTCCAATCCCTCAGAGCCACACGCTCCAGGGATCTAAACCTTGTCATCACATTAAACAAAACATGCTGTAGGGATAGGTTCCTGACCCAGAGACTCCCCAGAGTCTGAAATAGACTGCCCATACATGTCAAGCAGAGCACCATTTTGGCCGTCTTCAAAAGGAACTTGATGACTGGATGGGAGAAAGGAAATTCACCCCAGAGATCACGTCAGTCGCCCTGCTAGACTGGTCCAGGGAAGTAAATAGTGTGGGAAGAAATAGCCAGGGAATTGTTATGGCTAGGCTTGTATAGGCCCTAGGGCCGATAGCCTAGTACCAACCCAACCTATGAACCTATAAATGGTACTAGAGTCACCTGTCCTAGGGACCTCAATCTACCCTGCGACATAAACAGGACCTGCTGGATAGACAGATACATCTATCAGTGGATATTCTTCATGTTTCACTGTTGCAGTCATTACATTTGGGTAATCTGCAGGCAGGTTGCCCTCAGTTGGCCTGATTAACAAAGTCTTGGGTCCTGCGTCGGTTGCTGTCCCTTCTTCCATGACTTCAGGTCATCAGGGGTATAAAACATGCAGCCGACGCCATTACATCCATCTTTCTTGCTGTGCGGTGCCCGAAGCAGAAGCAATTCGCAAGTGCCGGTCGGCCGACTCCTGAAATGTTTGTTTTCGAGTTTCAGAACCGAAGTCTTCAACTAAAAGCTAAGTACCCCTTTGGGGAAACTTTTTCTTGTTCCTTACCGATTTCAGTAAAAGTTAATAATTGTATTACTTGTGGGAAGCAAATACCTCATAAGGATTTTCATTTGTACTGTATTCCTTGCCTAGGCCCTGACCACAACGTGCCTTGCTGCCGGTTTTGTGCTAAATTTAATCAACACACTATTAAACGTCGGTATATTTTTGCTTCTAAATATTTTGGCTCAAGATTTAACTATCCAGAAATGTCATTGGTTAGCAATCCTACTACAGGAATACCTAAAAAAAACACAAAGAAAAAGAGACGGACTGTCGAGGTCCAAAACCGACGACGAAGCTTCTCCTAAGCCAGTCGCCAGTTCAATGAGGCACTTTCGCAGCCCCTGATACCTGCTACTTTTGATTCGCAGGCCTCTGCTGAGACCCATTCGGAGTCCGGTATGCCATGAGATACTTTAAGTATCGAACCTGCGGATGTCTCTACATTAGATGTATCCAGAGCCGCTGAGCAGGCACCGGCTTCTGAGGGTGTTTTCAGGCCTAAAGATTTGTATATTAAACCGACACTATCTTGAAAACTAAGGCCAACAACTACTTCTATGTCTAAAAAACGGATGCTTGCGCCACGTGTATAGGCCCCAATGCCTAAAAAACAAATGATCAAAATGGCTGACGATTTAATTACCTTGATCAGCCCCCCCCCCCCCCCCCCCCACTGCTAAGAGGCCTAGACAAGGCACTGACTATGAATCTTCATATCAGGTTTCTATTTCTTCTGATTCCTCTTCTGATCAGGAATTATCTATACCCACTTATGAGGACTCTGATGCACAAGACTCCATCCCTTCTGCTTCTCCTGCTGAGGATTTTTCTTTTGGAGAAACTTTGCATACCTTAAGGGAACACTTTCACTGGGAGTGTCAGGATTTTTCAGAATCTAAAAAGAGACTTAGGGATTTTCTTCTTCTTCTTCCTCAGTGTAGGCCTTTGGCTATACCTCCTGTTCAAGACATTGTTGATGGTGTTTTCCTCAGAATCCAGTATGACTCCTGATTCCCTGCCTCCAGCTCCTAGTAAACCAGACCGATACTACAGGGTTCCTGATTCCCCCCAAATTCCTTTTTTAAAAACCCTACTGCTAACCCTGAAACCATTTCTCAGAGTCCCAAGGGTGTTAAGGCTTCTGCTGCTAAAAATCCTACCCCTTCTGATAGAGATTCCAGGGCGCTGGATAGATAGGGTAAGAAGGTTTGCACGTCTGCAACCTTGGCAATCAGGGCTTTAAACTGTCAATTTCATATGCTTAAATATCAACAGCATGTCATGGGTTTACTTAAACAGAAAATGATGTTGATTTCTGACTGTGTGGAAAATAGAGTTGCAGGATTTATTGCATTCAGCTGAACAAGTTGGAAAACATACTTTGCAATGTGGTTTTGATTCCTTGGAGGCCTCTTGCAGGGCTGCTGTAACTGGATCTGTGATAAGAAGGCATGCTTAGCTCAAGGAGCAAAGTCTGCCTGACCATGTTAAAGCAAAATTGTTGGATGCTCCTTTACAACAGGACAGTCTATTTGGGAATAAGGCTGAAAAAGGTTTGAAAAAGATGGAAGATAAAGCTAAATCTATGCAAACTGTGAAAGATTTCCAACAAGTGCAGCCACCCAGGTTTAGTAGGCACTGGCCTACTAAGAACTGGTCCTTTCCAGTACCCACTAGAGCCACTCAGGCCAAACCCAGGCATTCCAAAGGCTCCAGGTTTCAGTCACAAGGAACTTTTAGAACAAAGCAATGGGGCACCTCCACCTCCAAATCTGGAAGCAACAAGGCACCTTCCTATGGTAAACAGTCTCAATGACTTTCCACTGCAGTCACCAAGCACTTATCTTTTGGCCGCCCCTTTGGGGGGGAAACTGGCACTTCATGCACGAAACTGGCAACTGATTACCCAGGACAAATGGGATTTAAATATAGTATCCCAAGGATACAGATTTCATTTCCACACATTGCCAATCCCAAACGGATGGCCAGATCTGCCTCCAAATCTGTGGGCAGAGGCCCAGAAACAAGTTATGTCCCTCATGAATATGGGGGTTATTCAACCAGTACCAGAAAAGGAAAAGGGACAAGGTTTTTATTCAAGACTTTTCCTGGTACCCAGAAAAGACAAATCATGGCGTCCAATTCAGGACTTATCCATTCTAAATACATTTCTGGACATTCCAAAATTCAAGATGCTGACTCTTCAACATTTACTACCTATGCTAGGCAAGGATGCCTGGTTGGTAACTCTAGACTTAAGAGGATTACCTGCATATCCCAATCATTGAATCTTGCAGAAGATACCTCCGCTTCAAAGCAGGCTATTTGCATTACTAGTTCTCCGCACTGCCCTTTGGCTTATCTACTGCACCCAGGGTCTTCACAAAGTGCCTGGCACCAGTAATTGCATTTTGCAGGCAAAGAAATATTCACATTTATCCATACTTGGATGATTGTCTAATTCAGGCAGAAAACAAGGACACTCTTCTAAAACATCTGGCGTTTGTAAAAAGGCTTCTAACTTGTCTAGGGTACACCATAAATGAAAAGAAATCACAACTGGTACCCTCTCAAGTAATTACATTCCTGGGTGCAAGCTTGAATACAACTGCCCAGATGACTTACCTTATGCCAGGAAAAACAAATTCAATTGATAACGTACTTCAAACATTTGGCCACAAAAACCCAGCTATCTGCAAGACAAATTCTGCAGGCCTTAGAGTTCATGGCTTCCTGCATTCTTCTAATTCCATATGCAAGACTGCACATGAGGAAACTTCAATGGTACCTAAAACGCTTATGGAGTCAACATTGTCACAGCCTGGAAAAAATGATTCCTATCATTCCTTGCCTGCAACTAGAATTCCTATGGTGGGCAGAGGTCTGCCACCAAAACAAGGGACTGTCATTCATTCCACCCCCTGCCACCCAAACCCTGACTACAGATGCATCAGACTATGTTTGGGGGGGCACATCTGGCAGGGAGATGCATTCAGGGCCAATGGAGCCCAAATCAAATGCACCTACATATCAGTCAGAAAGAGATGCTAGCTGTACAGAATGCTCTGACAGCCTTCAAGGACTTTCTTCATCCAGGACAACTACTGATAAAGATGGACAACACCACAGTCATGTGGTACATAAACAAGCAGGGGGGTACACTTTCCTACCCTCTTTGCAGAATAGCCATGGCATTGTGGAACAAGGCCTTGACTTGTCAAATATATCTACAAGCTCAATTCCTGCCGGGAAAGCAAAATACTCTGGCAGATGAACTAAGCAGAAATCTTATGGACCCACACGAATGGAAACTGGATCCACAAATCTTCAGCATGTTGACACGCAAATGGGGGAGCCCAGACATGGATCTTTTTGCTTCATCCCAAAACTATCAGTTGGACAAATTCTGCACAAGAATTCATCACAAAAAGGCATGGAAAGTGGATGCTCTATCCAAACTATCAGTCTATGCCTTTCCCCCTTTGCCTCTGCTCTCCAAGGTCTTACTAAAAATCAGACAGGAAAAAACAAAAATGATTCTGATTGCTCCAGACTTGCCTCACCAACACTGGTACCCTTTCCTGCGCAATATGTCTCACATTCCTCCATGGTATCTGCCTCAGACACCTTACCTACTGTCTCAGCAGAACTATCAAATTCTGTACACTCATCTCCAAACTTTGAATCTTGCAGCATGGCTAATCAACTAATTTCACCAGTTACATTTCTCAGAAAACCTGTGATGGATGTCATTTTGGAGGCTAGGAGGCCTAGTACTAGAAAATCTTATGCTGACAAATGGAAAAGATTCAGTGCCTGGAACCAAGCAGAAAGAATAAGCACAGCAATGCCCAATATACCTCAGATTCTGCAATACTTGAAATGGTTCACAAGGGCCTACTTTTTTCTTCCATAAAAATCCAAGCCTCTGCAATTTCAGCTCATTACAACACAGAGCCTCCCCTCTTTTCTCATCCTCTGCTAAAGCAGTACCTCAGAGGGGCCAACAATTTAAAGCCTCCCAGGAGAGCACCAACTCTTGAATGGGACCTCAAGTTTGTTTTGGAAAAACTCACTCTACCTGCTTTTGAGCCAGCTGCTACTGCGGACCTAAAATTTCTCTCTTGGAAAATAGCTTTTCTTTTAGCAGTCACTTCAGCTAGAAGGATTTCAGAACTACAAGCTCTTTTGGCAGTGGAGTCTTTCATTATTTTTCATCCAGACAGGGTGGCTGTCAGGACCAATCCATCCTTTATGCCTAAAGTGGTATGTAGTGTGGCTCACAATCAGACCATTCATCTGCCAACTTTCTTCCCAAATCCACAGAACAAGGGTGAGTAGATTCTGCATTCATTGGATGTACACAGACAACTAAGATTCTGCTTGAACAGGACTAAATCTCTAAGAAAATCTCAACAATTACTGGTGGCGTTTGCTGCAGGGGCAGAGGGAAAGGCTATTTCAAAGCAGACTATTTCCAAATGGATAAGCTATTGTATTCATTTCTGCTATATGCACCATGGTAAACCTGTCCCCAAGGGGATCAGATCTCATTCCACGAGGGCTGCATCTACTTCTGCAGCCTTTCTCAGAGGGGTTCCTACCAGAGACATTCTAGAAGCTGTTACCTGGAGCTCAGTTCATATGTTCACCAAACATTACCATTTACCTCTCTTCTCTAAATCCAGATCAGATTTTGCCACTGCTGTCCTGCAGGGCCTTATAGCTGCTCCTAATGCTGTATAAATGCATCCTCCCAACCATAGCTTTGGGATTCTACCCAAATGTAATGACTGCAACAGTGAAACACGAAGAACATATTACAGTTGTGTACACTTACCATAAATGTAGATGTTCGAGTGTATTCACTGTTGCAGTCCTGGTTACCCTCCCTCCAGCCCCCTGTTTTTCTCTAACTATACCTCTCATTTCTGTTACTATCTATAAAAGCCTTTTTGGTGTATTTGCTTTTGTTTGGAGGTATATGGTTTGTGTTTTTTATTCTACATTGCTCCCCTTTTGGGGGGCACCTGACATTTGGGGCAAGAAAAACTGATGTAATGGTGTCGGCTGCATGTTTTATACCCCTGACAACCTGACGTCATGGAAGAAGGGACAGCAACCGACGTAGGACCCAAGACTTTGTTAATCAGGCCGACTGAGGGCAACCTGCCAGCAGATTACCTAAATGTAATGACTGCAACAGTGAATACACTCGAACATCTACATTTATGGTGAGTGTACACAACTGTACTTTGCCACTCCTCTGGAATAGGCTTCCAATCCATATCAAGCAGAGGACCTCCATGACTCAGTTTAAGTGCAACCTGGATGACTGGATAGGAAACCATACATTTCTGCTGTGGATTGCTCCAACTTCTCTCCTGGACATGGGTAGTCCTTGCTAGAAAAACATTGGGCATAAATGATATTTCTCATATAGTATTATATTGGGATTTAACAGCTAGGCTTGTAAAGACTCTTGGGTCAGTAGCCTAGTAACATCCTTTGAACCTATTAGAAACCCATTTGATCTAAATTCCAAAACACCGAAACTTACATAACTGGAAATGTCAAACACCTTTTATATATCTCCAAAAGCTCCTTTCTTTTTTTTTTTTTGCAGGGGCGTTAGTTCCCCCATCTAACTTAAATATACTAACTCCACATTTGCATAAACATGGAGAAAAGAAAATACTCCTGCATACTCAATCACTGTCGGTGCACATACACGGACTTCTAGATATGGAGGTACAACTTAACAGTGGCATTAGAAATTAACTAATAATAATTAACATTGATTTACATTATAATTCCTATCCTCCAAAACCAAACTGACATTGATTCTGTAAATACTAACATAGTTTACAATCAAATGTGATTCAGGCATTTTTTGTTTATATCAAATGAACCTTGAATCAAATTGGCCATTGTTTTTCTTTTTAGATCAAATGAGCTTAAGATGAAATGAACTGTAACCACACACACACACACGTATATATACATATATATTTATATATATATATATATATATATATATATATATATATATATATATATATATATATTTATATATATGGTTTACTATATATATGGTTTACCTTTAGAATGTTGGAACAGTCCATACCTCTCAACTGCACAGATTTTTGTAGAATGTCCAGATTTTTGCCTTATATTTTTGGTCCATTTTTCATAAAATTGTGGTTTTCTAGCAAATCTTTGGCAAATCATTGAAGATTTAATTCAGAAAGTAATGATAGACATTTGGGTTTCAAACTTCGTACCCTTCAGAAAATTCATGCTAATACAAATTCATGTTTACTTTCTTAAGTTTGTTAGAGCAATATTTAGAAATTGTCTGTATTTTTGGGCCTTTGTCCCCCCATTACTCATGGCTTTGTCCAGATTTCTTGCTCTAAGAGGTTGAGAGGTATGCGGAAGACACTTGTGCAACCAAGGACCTATGCTAATGGTGGGAAGGGTTTATGTGCTCTTATTGGCCAATATGAACCCACCATAAAGCGCAACAGCCTTTGGACAGTAAGTTAATGGCCATCTGTCCAACTGCCCAGCTTAAGTTATTGGGGTAGCTCTGTTGACCAAAAGCTGGATGTAAAAGCAATCAACCAGCCAAACATCAACTAACTATTGCTACACTCAGTATAAGTCCACTGAAAGGATGCAGCTACAAAGTGAATGATATATTGGTAAGGAGGAGGCTGGACATATTTATCCATGAAGCAAAATGGATGGGCAGTTCAGTAAAACCACTTGACTTGGCATCCTGGGTCTACTACTTGGGGGGAGGCTAGACTAGAAGTGGTGTGTGAATAGTAGTGAGGGAGAGGTTTCATAAGACAGTGAGGGTTGCCATCAGAACTAGTGACAGACTCATGGCAGCCAGACTCCAGTGTAAGGACAGGGCAGTATACATACTCATAGCCTATGACATACAGGAAGGTTGGGATAACAGGAAAAAAGTGCATTGAGGTAGCATTAAGGTACCTAGAATAAAAGCAAGACAACATGAGTTAGTGTTGATAATGGGGGACCTGAATGGACATAACTAGACAGACAGACAGAACAGGATAGGGGGACTGTTGTAAGGTCTACATGAATGGGGCAACAGGAATAAAGAAGAGAGGCCATGTGTAGACTTCTGTCTGGCAACTGTCTTGATGGTAGCCAGTACAGGGGTCAGCAAGAAACAGTCACAAGATCACATACATGAGTGGCCAGAATAAAACTGTGGTAGCCTTTCTCCTAGGAAAGAAAGGTCATTGGGTTAAAAACAGAGATTGCAGTGTCACCCCCAGTGAAACAATCAGCCTACAGCATGCAAGGTATCAGAGTCATGCTAGCATCTTCTAAAAGTAACTCAGCAGTTGGGGCAACTGCAATCAGGTTACAAGGCAAAGACAGAAAGATGAAGACGATGGTCATCAAACTCCTTTTATATTGGATGCCAGCAGAAACCTGCTCACCATTCCACAAGGCAGTCGAGCAGATGGAAGGAGTATGTTCAGTAGTTTCTAAATGAAGAAAACTCCACAGAAACATTACTGCCCCATATGATACAACCTTTGATGAAGGAAGGAAAAAGAACCAATCCTAGAAGAAGTAAGAACAGCACTAAGGAAAATGAAGTCTGGGAAAGAAGCAGACTCAGGTGAGGTCATGGCAGGTATGATGATCAAGATATTGGGTGAGTTATGGGAGAAATGGTTCCTGAGAGTATTTGTAGCGGTATAGAGAGAATGCGGGTATATCTCTGATGACTGGAGAAAAAGTATTTGAGTGTCTTGTTTATAAGAACAAAGTGGACTTTCACAATTCTGGGCAGTAATGAGGTATCAGACTCCTGTCACACTACATAAATATACTAGAGGTGGTGTCTGATAAACAAATGCACAGAATATTACAAAGTAAGATGGGAGCTGAGCAGTTCAGATTCAGTTCAGGATGCAGCACAACTGGCCAGTTGTTTGCAGTTAGAAAAATAGTTGAGAAGAAGCTAGAGATGAGGAAAGAGTCCAACTGGGCATTCCTAGACATGGTGAAAGCATATGACAAGGTCCCAAGAAAATAGATTGGGGCAGTCCTGTGATGGTTCAAAGTCCTAACATGAGTAGAATTAGTACAGACTCTGTACAAGGACCAAATGATACAAGTATGAACATTGCTCGGACTTGCAGAAAATTTCCCAGTGGGAGTGGATGTGCATTATGTTTCATGTCTAAGCCCACTGCTGTTCATACTGGTGAAGGTCAACATTAGCAAATAGGTCAGAGGGACAGCTCAGCAAAGCTGCTTTATGAGGGCAATGTGGCATTACTGGCAGACTGAACAAGAATTTCAGCAGATGATTGCAGAATGGAAGGCATACAGGATGAAATGGGTACAGATACACTTGTAATGGCAGCAAATGAGAGAAGTCAGTAGAGGCTGAGAACTGAGATAGAAGGGAAAATAGTGGAACAGGTTAACAACTTCAGCTATCCGGGAGGGGTGGCTGAGGTGAGGGGATGTCTGAATGAGGAGGTCACAGCTAGAATCAGAGGGTTACAGTCAACTGGCACATTCCGGGGTAGTGTATGACAGAAGAATGCCAAAGAAGATTAAAAATAAGGTGTACAAAACAGTGGTGTGACCATTACTACTGTATGGTGCAGTAACCTGGGCAGTAAAGGCAGAGCAGATGAGGAAGCTAGAAGTAATAGAGATGAAGTGCCTTAGAAGGGTGGTAGGATGCACGCTATAGGACAGACAAAGAAATGAGGATTCCACAACAAAAGCCCAAGTAGCTCCAGTTGTACAGGTAAAAATAAACAAAAACAGATTCCAGTGATTCAGGCACATGTGCAGAAAATCAGAAATCAATCTCATGAAGTATATTTGGGTAAGAATGAAAGAGGACTGTGCGAGAGCAGACCTGAAACAGTCAGGCATAACTTTTGAAAAAAGAAATAGAGTGGCATTGAATTGGGAGTAATAGCTATATAATATATTTTTTTGTATAGTTATGTATTACTAACATGAATATATTTAATCAGTACATTTTCTTAAATCATTGGGTGGCAACCTGAAATCTGCAATAGTAAACTTGCATTTATTTTTCTTAAGGACTTTTTTTCCCTGATTTATTCCAGTACTTTGAATCGGTTACTGCCAATGCAGTAAGAGCATATACACATTAGTGGTGAAGGATACATATGTAAAGTTTTCTGATGATGTGTACAGATGTGTTTTTAATAATAAGTAGTAGTATTTGAGTACAATTATGGATGTTAGTTTAGTACTGTATCAGATCTTATTGTTATAACCCTTTTTCTTACAGTGCTTTGCATATTTATTATGTTACTGTAATCTGTTGCTTCCTGTTGTTGGCTGCATCCTCACATGATCCTGCAATTGGTTGTATTTTGATCAGTGCTCTACCCTAGTAGACATCCACCCATCCATGTGTATATACATTAAATAATTAAATGCATACATTAACGTAATCATTATTAGACTAACATCGTTGGGCAGCTTTACCTATGCTAGGCTTAAGTGAGTGGCTGTTATACTGCAACAGTACAGGCACCTCCAGCTATACTCTTTTTCACTCAAATATAGTGCAACAGTATAGTGGTTAGAGCATATGCTTTGCATGTAGTCATTCCTGGTTTGAGCCTTGCCAAAGCCATTTCCATTCCAAAAAAAAAAAATCTTGCTTTTTTCCCACTTTTCTGAGAGTTAAAAAAGTTCAGTTACAGGCTTGCTGTTCCTGAACTGTTTGAAAGTTTCTGTGAGGCCATTTTTGCTTGGGCTGGAGGAGGGTCTCTCTGTTGATCAGTGGCAGTGACTAACATTGAGCAGCTTCCCTGCCCCCTGTAGAGGTGGTTACTGACTTGAAACTGTAGTTTTATTGGCCACTAGGGGTCATTTCCATAACTCCTTCATCTTCCTCTCTTAAAACCCAGTTGCCTCGTGGTTTGGGCGTCTTTTCAGGCTTGTTGGCTGTTGGTGAAGCACCCTCCAAGAGGAAAAAATGCTGAGAGAAGAAGGGAGCCACTTTTGAGATTTTAAGTATTTTTTCTCTGTTTATTTGCTAAGTTTTTGAAATTCCTGTTTGCACTTAATTTTAAATCGTTTTTTTCTTAAAACTTGCATATTTTCTGTCCTTGACCTAGCACTCTTGTGTGGGGTCATTTACTGCACTGTTATAACTTGATATTACTTGTGAACCTCTGCTATCTCTGTAAAAAACAAAAACAAAAAAAATCTTGCTTTTTTCCCACTTTTCTGAGAGTTAAAAAAGTTCAGTTACAGGCTTGCTGTTCCTGAACTGTTTGAAAGTTTCTGTGAGGCCATTTTTACTTGGGCTGGAGGAGGGTCTCTCTGTTGATCAGTGGCAGTGACTAACATTGAGCAGCTTCCCTGCCCCCCGTAGAGGTGGTTACTGACTTGAAACTGTAGTTTTATTTTCCCTTTTGGGTCTATTCCTGCTTTTTTCCAGCCCCTGCTATCAAGCACGCTTTAACGTGCTTTAGCGCGGAGTTGCCACTAGAGCAGCATCGGGCAGCGCCGGTTAAACAAGGTTAAACTCTTTCTGGATCCAGAAAGTCTGTTCTTCAAATTTTCCCTTAGAACTGCTCTGTTAGGAACCTAAACAGTTTACACCTACACTAAAAAGTGCAGCACTTGTTCCAAATAGCTTTTTCTTCTCAAAAAGCTCAGCACTTGTCTTATAAGCATATCCCTTGTCTTATAAGCATTCTCTTTGCAGGTCAAGCACTCCTATATTATACAAATCTCTCACTAGCAAAACCCCCAGGAGTGCCCACTTCCCTGCTAAGCCCACTACTTTTCTGTCTCATACCAACTCATAATTCTTTCTAGCATGTCGAAGGGTCAGATGCTGGCGTCCTCTCCTGCCCAGTTGGTGAATCTGGGAATTCTGAGACAATGTTACAATTGTCTCATGTACACGGACAACCCTCTCCTCCTCCCACGTAACACTAACACTTGTGAGAGATGCAGCTATTTAGCCAGACTGGAGGCTGAGCTCTCTCAACTCAGGACTGGCAAGACCAGGCAGGAGGAGAAGGCAACTACACACACCACAATACCAGTCTCACATAACTCAACCACACCACTGAATCAAACACATAAACTCACTAAGACATACTCGGAGGCTCTGAGTAAAAATTTACCTAAACAGCAGAGGCCTCCAAAGCAGACACCCAAGCACCTGCAAACTCAATACACCACACAAACAACACATAAACAACAAAATCAGTGTGCAAAGCAGTCACTAACCTTAAGGCCAAATACAACACCAAACATACTTGTCATAGGTGACTCCATAGTCAGACACACTGACGTCCCGCTCACCAGACTGAGTAAGGAGAAGGTCACAGTAAGCTGCCTGTCGGGCGCTAGAATCCGCCACATAACACAAGCCCTCAGGTCTCTCAACAGCAGGTACAAGTACGACTCAGTCATTGTCCACGCTGGTGTCAACGACCTGAGATTGGATTGAGATCCTTGGACTACATGAAAAGAGACATTGAGGAGCTCTCTCATTATGTAGCCCAGGCAGGTATGACCCTGACCTTGAGCAGTATCCTACCTTCACCTAGAATGATGCCACAATACAGTGATAAGATGATCAGCTTTAATAATTGGCTTCAATTCTGGTGTCATTCAAAGGGGATCCAATGTCTGTCTGCCTGGGATGACATGCTGGACAAGCCACGCTGCTTCGCAAGGGACGGCTTGCACCTGTCACCCCTAGGCTTCCGGATATTGGCAAAGGCTCTTGCCACCCCCATAGTGCCTTTTTAGGCAAGGCTCAAATTCTAAACCTACCACCCTAGAACACAAAAAAGTAAAAAAACTAAGGGTAATGCTGCTCAATGCCAGAAGTCTCAATCTCAAGATGCACGCACTCGAGGCCCTTCTCAGTATGGAGAACATCGATGTCTGTGCTGTGACAGAAACCTGGTTCAAGGCTCCTGAGAGCACCCCAGCACTAGCAGGTTTCACCTCATATCATGCGTTCCAGCCCCAAAATCCGGACAACACCAAGAAAGGAGTGGGGGTGTCCATATTCATAAAGGACACCCACACCTCAAGGTTGGTGGCAACGCACGATGCATCGGAGACCATCCAGGTGCAATTAACCATAGGCAAGACTGCTCTGCAATTTGTAGCATGTTACAGGCCACCCTCTCAAACTCAGGAACCTCACATGGCCTTCCTGAAAACAATGGAGGGGATAAATGTATCTCCAAACACCATCATACTAGGTGACTTCAACTACCCTAATATAGACTGGGAACACTACTCAAGCCCAAACACTCTAGCCCAAAGGTTCCTGGAGTTCATAAACTCAAATGCCATGGAACAACTAGTCACCATCCCCACAAGAGGAGAAAACATACTTGATCTCATCATCACGAACATGGGATCAAAATGTTCAACACCGGAAGTATACCCCTCACTGGTGAGATTAGATCATAAACTAATCTTGCTGGAGGTCCTCATCCCGCCCCCACCTGAAATAAAAAAGACCACAGTGAAAAACTTCTCAAAAGCCGACTTCACACTTCTAAAAACTAATGTGGTCTCCTTTAAGGCCCCTGAGCCAGTGGTAAACATTACTCAAACCGCTGAATCACTTACAAATGCCTTCTACCAGCACCTACAGGACTGCATGGATCAGGCAATCCCAAACAAAACTAAGACTCTTTGTACCAAAGGCAAGTGTCCAGTCTGGTGGACCTCAGCCATAAACAAGCTCTACAACAAAAGGAGGAAGCTACTACAAGATAGAGCAAAATCCTTGAAAGGTAAGACACCTTTGATCATTATAAGTAAAAAACTAAGAGCTCTCATAAAATCATCCAAGGCAAAGTTTTAGAGAAAAATCGCCAAGGACTCAAAAGACAATCATAAGGCCTTCTTTAGCTATGTTAGAAACCTAGGAGGAAACTCCCAGATATGCTCAGAATTAGTTCAAAATGATGTGAAGATTACTGAACCTACACACATTGCCAACATACTGGCTGACAGGTTCAGTGCAAACTCCCCCCCCCCTTCCCCCCCAAAAGGAGAGATATCTATACCAGAGGATTGTAGCCCCCCAAACATCTCCAACACCCAGGTGAGAACTGCTCTCTCCAAAGCAAAAAACACAGCATCCATGGGACCGGATGGTGTCCCCGGCTGTGTGCTCCACGAACTCAATGAGGAATTAAACCCGCAGTTAGGACAGCTGTTTAATCTTAGCCTCACCTCAGGATACGTACCCAAGGAGTGGCGCACGGTGACTGTGGTACTACTTCACAAGGGAGGTGCCTCCACCGACCCTGGAAATTACCATCCCATTAGCTTGACAAGCCTTATCTGCAAAGCCATGGAGAGGATCATAATGGAACTCATAAATAAAGACATAGGGAACTTGCAGACTTTGGATCCAACCCAGTTTGGCTTTGTCAAAGGCAGATCATGCCTTTTAAACTTGGTTGACTTTTTCGAGACAGTCACCAAGGCCATTGATGAGGGAAAGGCAGTCCATACAGCCTACCTTGACCTGGCAAAGGCCTTCGACACAATACCCCACTCAGGTATCATCGAAAAACTCATCAGCTTGAATGTAAACCCATACATCACAAGATGGGTTGCAAACTGGCTAAGTGACAGAACCCACAGGGTCAGAGTTGCTGGAGCCATGTCAGACTCAAAGCCTGTCACAAGTGGTGTCCCACAGGGATCAGTCCTGGGTCCACTCTTGTTCGGCATCTACTTTTCTGAAGTACAAGCAAACACAGGAGGGTTATGGCTGACAAAGTTTGCAGATGACTGCAAACTGGGCCATAGTCGAAAACACATCTGACACAGATATCCTTCAGAAGGGCCTCACAGAAACGGATAACTGGTGCCAGAGCCATGGCCTAAAGTTAAATGCCAAGAAATGCATAGTCATACCCTTCGGGAAAAACAAGGTTACCCCTAGCTACCATATAGGTGGCAATCCACTGAGCACAGAAGAAGTCATCAGGGATCTGGGGACCCAGGTTGACAGTAGCCTTTCGTTTGACACTCATGTTGCTAAAGTAGTTAGGAAAACCTTCTACATTGCCCACCTGATCATGAAGGGATTCACATCTAGATCAAGGGAGGTCATCGTCCCCTGTACTCATCACTCATTAGACCTATGATTGAGTACAATGCCCCATTCGGAATGTATCTGACCCAACACCTGCAGCAGCTGGAAAGGCCCCAAAAGTTCCTCACCAAAAGGATAAAGGGTCTCAAAAATATGTCTTATGCTGCCCGACTGAAAGAACTCCAGCTCTATTCAGTCTCATACCGCTTGCTCAGAGGTGACCTGTGCCTGACATATAAGGCCATGTCAAACCCTGATTTGATGAATATGCTTCACCTCAAAAAAATCTAGATCCCTCAGAACCACAAGGGCGGGAGACTTAAACCTTGACACGGTTATTAATAGAACATGCTGGAGGGACAGATTCATCACCCAGAGACTCCCTATGCTGTGGAACAAAATCCTGGTACATGTGAGGCAGAGCACCTCACTGGCCTTGTTCAAGAGGAATCTTGACCAATGGATGGGGGATCGCAGATATACCCCAGGGATTACTTCGTGTCACTGCTTGACAGAGGCACAGCAAAATAATAGGCATAGTTTTATTCAAACTAAAGGGGTGGCGAAAGCCAAATAACTATGGGCTAGGCTTATAAATGCCCTTGGGCAGATAGCCTAGTACGAACCTATGAACCTATGAACCTAATACATGATCGTATACCAACTGTGCAAAAGTGACAGCCTACTGACAGGGCAGTGACCATATTTCTATTCGGGTATTCCTAGCCTTTGTATCACCACCAGCTGTAAACTACTGAACACATGCATCTGTTCACATGCAAACCATGTAGGGTATTGCAGCCCAGTAACAAAGTACAGTCACTCCCATTACAGACTTACGTACATTCCTAGGCAGTCTGCGGGACATACAAGGGCATCACCGTGTATCACACCTTTCAACTTCTTTGCTGAAGAAGTCTGCCTAAAAGCAAAAATAATTGGAGAGTAAAAGGTCAAAATCAGGGCAAAGGCTTAAATATTATTCCAATTCACCTGAAAAGTTAATAGAGCAAAACATTTTACATCTGTATACAATGTCTGAACAATACAAAGTATGAAACTTTCATGTCTGCCATTGTTGACTGAGAGTAACCCTCAATGATTTACCAGAAAATCAAACATTTAATGGCAGACAAGGCAAAAATATGAGGCAAAATTGGGTGTGGGGTGGGGTTCCTGCAAAATTCTGAGCAGTATCTCTGCAGTGTACCCATGTCATTTCTGTTGTTCCAGCCTGCATTCTCTTTAATATAGCAATCTCTGTGCCCACTCAGGCCATTCCAGTCTTTATTGAAGTGTTACTCCTAGGTGTATGCATGTCCTCCAAATGTGATGGACAGCATAGGATGAATAATTTAAGGCCTGAAAGAGTGGAATCTTGCTAAAAGGACTCAAGACACATGATAGGTCTTCATCAGGGAAAACAGCCACCACCATCTAAGTGACCTTGTGTCAGAAACAGTGGTGCACAATGTAAATTCTGTGGGTGGGAAAAACACACACAGTGGCTCAGAAACATGCAGCCAACATGATGCATGTGACATTGTCTTGGTTGATCAACTATCATCCCTGCATGGATCTTTAGAGTGGTTAGATGCCAGGTATACCTCTCACGGTGACAAGCCTAGTACATACCCATACTGTGGGAAGTATATCTGAACTATGAGTGGACCTTTGCAATGGTAGTTTCATTAACAGCTGCCTGTGTTCTTTATAGATGCATCAGAAATACAGATTATGGGAATTGCTGATTAAAGGTAGATGTTTCATAACTGACCATTGAAATTCAGCCATCGGTAGCATTCAGTTCATGGGGCATGGGCCTTGTGGGGCAGCCATTATCACAAAATGTTGATCTCTGTCTGTATGCATAGAACACAGCAATGACACTGTGACTCCTTCTAAGCCAGTAATGAAGACTAAAGCCATTCCCTTGCTAGGAACTGACAGTGAAGCTAATAAGCACATCAAGTCACACAGTCACCAGACAGACTGACACTGTATCACTCCTAGATGGGCATTCACCCATTGTCATGGATGACGCTGTCCCTCCCACACACACATACACACACATTCAGTGGACTGCACAGTGCAGCATACCGCTAGCTCAGTTTCTGGGTTCCTGCACTGTCAATGATGTCATGGGCACCACTAATGCTGGCCAAACTCACGCTGATGAGTGCAGTACATACAATCAACAAATACAGACTTTATGGCAAACTAGTACTTCAGGAAGGCAGCATCCAGAGTCCCAGCCAGCCTTTTACCCATTAGTGACTTATAACCCCAACCAGCAGATGTGTAGTCATGACATATGGCAAAATCCACAATTACACATGCAGAAATAGACATGCTTTTCACTGTCTGCTTGGCCAATTCGAATCACTGAAGGTCAGGGAAAATGCTGTCACTAGCTGTGTGCACTCAGTTGTTGGACACATCACTGCCAAGTCCACCACCATAATAATGTTAGTCAGGGCTTCCCTGCTCTCCAGTATTCCCCTTAGCTAGGGGAATGTAATAACCCATGGTGGATACATTGGCTGACTATCTTAAGGTACATAATCTCTTGGCCAGGGGAATATAATAATCCAATGTGGATGCATTGGATGATTATCACAAGGTACCCAATCTGTTGCTGCAGTTCCACCATTTCCACGGCAACAATAGAATTGACCAATGTGCAGGGCCATTTGCTGAGGGCTTCTTCATATGCAGCCACCATGCAGGCCCTGTTCCATCACATCTGCCATCTGTATATCTTGGAGGCCTCTGAACCTGCACTGACTTCATGGCATGATGGCCATGCTGCATGATCCCAAAGTGCTTCGGCCAAACTGCCCATTGCAGTTGCCACACTGCAGAGTCCTATAATAGCACTACCAGCCATAGCTGAGTAGATCATATTTGATGTCATTGCCCCATACTCACTAGGACCATGTCTCTACTGACCTGTCGTCTTGAACCCCAGGTAGTTTAGACTTCCTTGTGTCACTGTACCTTAAGAACCCTTCCAAATTATAATGTCTGTGAGCCTCACCACTTCCCTTTGTGTATGGTGTGTTTGGAAATATTTGATGCACAGTGTTAGTTGACCATGCTGTGCCCAACATAGTCATTACATAACACTGCATGCATTATTTTGTTCTGTGTGATAATCCTAGTGCACCGTAAGCATGTCAAGACCCACAGAAGTGGACTAGATTTTGTGCTTTGTCTGCACTGTCATAAACTGTGAAGGATACCTTCTGGGGGATGTGATGCATCCATTGCTGGTTGTCCACTGACATCCATTTCACTTCAGCCTGCCATATATTCACTGCATCTGCCAGAAGATGGACCATACTGCAGTGCCTTGCCAGTTGTGTCAAGGCAGCAGAAACAGGGCTTTCACAAGTTGAATACATGCTGTGCCATATTTCTGGTTTGAACATATGCAGATATTATAAGCCTGGGCTCCTGGGTTAACCTGTTTCACTTGTACTACATTGGAGATGAGGTAGATACTGGGCGAGGTAATATTACATGCATGTTATATATGTAGCTGTGATTATGTAGGTGCAGCACTTTTCCTGCACTTACCTATGAAGTGGCCCTTTGGGATATATCTGTGCAAGAAGAGGTAATAAAAGTGACTGGTTTACCATGTATGGGAATCATGAGCATTGCCGGGGAGCTCTGCAGACACATTGGATTACTAAGTCCATTTTCATTGCAAGCTTCCTGGCAGTTGAAAGAATTATAGCCCTTCATGTTGAGGTTGTGCTGTTCATAGACACAGATTGGGGCTTTTATTACCACATGGGTACAATCCATAGCTTCCAATACTTTGTGGGGTGAATGATGTTATAGAAGTCCTACTCAGTGACAGCTGTCTTATCTGTTGTACTGGGAAATCAGATGTGTTTATTCATATTTGGAAGCAGTATATAAAGAATATCTTGCATTTTACCTTTCCTATACTTTGTCTGTGAAAGTTTCCAATACCTATTGTGGTAAAATATACATGTACCATGTGTTCCACAGCTGTGGGAAGTCCAGACACCTATTTGAATTTTATATATAGGACACTTCAAAAGCATTTGACTATATATATGCAGGAATACATTTAGCAAGAATATTGTACTGTTCCAAGTTGTATAATACATGATTAAAATGCGTATGCAAACTCAGAAGCATATATACAACACAATAATACAAAATTACCTATGTTTTCATTAACCCCATGAGATAGGCAAGGCCTTCCTTTGTCAGCTACCATATTTGTATTTTAAAATAACTATCACTCCCTTATTATATAAATTCAAGGAATAGTACTGAGTACCTTTTTAATTACAAAAGAAGGGCATTAATATCACACACTACATACTTGGCTGTTGTAACCTCAGATTTTAAACAGTGTGTAAATCAGATAAATACTCTAGAAGAAGGAAACTATATTCAGGTATGTGATAAATTATGAAAAATCTGAATGAGTACAAAAGGAACATTTTGTGTATATATTTGCGTACATCTCTCTCTCTCTCTATATATAAAATATATATATATATATATATATATATATATATATATATATATATGTGTGTGTGTGTGTAATATCCGATTGTGAAGCTGTTTCAATTTTTAGGAATTGAAAATACACTTTAATCAGGAAAACTCTGTAAATGATACATCCCTGCTGTATTTAAATAAAAATGGGTCAAGGTGTGCTTAAGCAAAGCATTAGTGGCTCTCCTGTTCCTGATCTCTTTCAGATGCTCAGAAATCCAAAGCCTCAGTGTTCTAGACATTTGTTCAACATAAAACGCCGAACAGGAACAGGTAGCCAAATTGACAATCCATTCACTGCTGCAATTTCCAAAATATAAAATACTGTAAACTTTGGGGATGTTAGAACTGGTGAATGTTTTGGTTTTAAATATGTGGGGACATGCGGAACAATGTCCACAAGGAACACATCCCTTGACCCTATTTGCAAATATAGTAGACTGTTGAAGTGTGGTCGGAACCTTACATTTATAATGACTAAAGCGGGAACCTAAAGTAGGCCCCCTGCAGAATGAAAATGAACAAGTGGAAGACAGAATATCATTAAGCTTGCCATTGGCCTTTAAGATATCCCAATGTTGATTAATAACCCACTTAAACGTTTGGAAATTCCTACTAAAGATGGTTGCTAATCATATGGGCTACTGTTCATCCCTGTCAACATCAGACTTTTTATACTGTAACCAATCCACTCTGGATTGTTGTCTAACCTGATCCCTAGCCTGACAGATGTTATGGTCTTTATATCCCATCTGGATAAACCGGTTATGCAGATCCTGTTCAAACCGGAAATAAGTATCCTGTGTAGAGCAAATGTGGCGCATCCTCAAAAATTGTGACTTGGGTATATTGCGGATGATGTGGGGGAGGAATGATGACTACCAGCATGTAGTAATATATTGTACTGGGGATATTTTCGAAAAACCTCAGTTTTGTGGGTGTGATCAGGATTCCTAATAACCATCACATCTAAAAAAGGGATGGATTCTTTGTTGAAATTCAAAGTAAATTGTACATCACATTTGTTCTGGTTGAGGTATTCAACAAATTCATGTAGAAAAACCAAATTCCCCCTCCACACCATCCAACAATCATCCAAGTAGTGCCACCAGATTTAAGCACACCTTGGCCCACAAGACAACTAGATTTACATTTACTGTGATTGGCAGGGTCCAGGGTTCCAATTTTTCCAAAATTGGTTGGCACACTATACTAAATAATAAGGAATCAGGTTGGATCATCAGGCTAGGGGGTTTGTTTAAACCTGGTCTGAGTGAATTGTCATCATGAGATATCCAACCAATAATTTTTGTGAATGCTAATGATGTCATGTATTTAAGGACTGGGCATTTTTATTTGTGTTAATGCACTGAGGAATGCTGATGCCGAAACTGGTTTGCATTTTGTTTCTTATGCTACCTAAATAAATAGGTTCAAGTTCTTCCCATTGTTCTGGAACTTTTTTGAGTTCCACCTGTACATATGTCAAAATGGTTACTTTTTCAGTCCAAACCTACATGCTCTCTATTGTATTTCTCATTTGTATGGAGCACCTAAAAAATTTACTAGAGGATGAGGGACTGATATGAGACTTTTTAGACAATGTCACTTACATAAAGTCCTTGATTAATGAACTCAAGTCTGCTTACAGGAGCATTAGATCCAACATCATGGACTTATTTATTGATAAGCAGATCTCAGTAAATGAATATAACTTCTTAAATGTAAGCAAACCAGTTATACCAACCATTTTTGGGGTTCCTAAACTCCATAAGAGTATTGAACAACCATCACTTCGGCCAATTGTAGATGCCAAAGGATCCATCACTCATCTTTTAGCAAAATGTTTGGACGTCAGGATCAAAGAATTTGTCATGGCTGAACCACACATCTGTTGTGATTCATGGCATTTTTTGGATAATATTAATCACATTCCCTACCATGAATCATCTGTATTTATAACAATTGATGTAAAAGATTTGTAGTCTATCATTCCACATCATGTCGGCCTAGAATGGTTTGGTGAATTTTTAGCTGCCAGCTTCAACAGGACATTGTAAATGTGTATGTAAATCTTATAGAACTGGTGCTGAAAAATAATTTCATTACTTTTCAAAAAGAGATTTTTTTACAGACAAAAAGTGTAGCCATGGATTCAGCATGCGGGAGGTCTATTTGCCAATGCAGTCATGATACAGTAGAAGAAAAAGTTTTTTTTTTTTTTTGGAGTCCACTTTCTATAGTTCATGTAATCTTTACACCAGGTACGTAGATGATATAATTATTTCGTGGGATGGAGATGCTGAAATCCATCCCCAGGTCCTGGAATTCATCAACAACACCACAGAATTTCCCCAATTCACCCACCAAGTCCATGATACCCATATAGCATATCTAGATGTGTTGCTCAAAAAGGACAATATCAACAAAATATTTACTTCTGAAATTTACCAGAAAGAAACTTACTCTAACAAATGTTTCCACTATACAAGTGCACATCCCCAAGTGCAGAAGAGAGCAATCAAAGGCCAATTTGTCCATGCTACCTGAATGATCACAGATGAGGAAAGGTTTTGGGACAAATGCAACCTGTTAAGGGACATGTTTTCAAAACATGGATATCCACTTACTTTTATTAATGAATTAATGATCAGTGTCATGAATAAATGGGACAGGAAGCACTTTTTACCCATCCTTGGTGAAACAGTGGAAGATCATATCAGTCTGTTGGTTATGTGTACACAAACATCCACACATGTACCTAACAGGAATGACAGCTATAAAAATCCTTTTATTTCGTATTTCATCCAGACAGCTACCATATTAGAAGCATACTTTCTAAAAATTGGAATATTTTGAAAAATGACAAACACATTAGAGGATATGAAGGTTTGGCTCCAAGCATTGTTTGTAAGAAGAAGCAAAACCTCAAAGCTTTATTTGAGAAGAAATCAGTACAACAATCAAAGCACTTTAGGATGGAGAAATGTGGCTGCTGGCCGTATTGCAAGAATATTTTAACTGGTAATTTGTTTGTCATTAATGGTGTCCAATTTAGACACAAAAATACTTTAGTTGTAAATCTACTTAAGTCATTTATTGTGATCAGTGTCAACACTGTGAAGGGTTTCATGTTGGCAAGACAGAAAGATGGCTACATGACAGAATTTATGAGCACACTTATGATATTAAAACTAAAAAGGATACCAATGCTCTTTCCAAACATACCGTGGAATTTCCTGACCATACCTTTAAAGTTTTCATTTTAGAATAATTTGTCCTGTCAGATAGAGGGGACCTGTGCATAATCAATTTGGAAAAACTTGAACTTCATCTGCAATTGAAACTTAATGCCATGAACTGGCCTGGTTTGAATGACTAAATAGCCATCACCTGTATTTTAAAACTGAAATCTTTAGAAAGGTGCTGGTACCATTATGTCATCAGTACATTAGTTTATATATGTGCTTCTGATTTTTGTACAAACTAACTTAAAATCTGTTGTAATTAATGTCAATTTTATATCTGCAAGGCCCTTTAAATCTTCTAAAAGTCCTCTTTAAACCCTATCAAAGGAAGCATGAGACCATTGTGGGCTTGGCATTCATATGATTTAAACTGGTGTATATATGGACTCAGTTTTTAAAACATGCTTTTATCTGAAGACGTCTTCATTAAGAAGATGAAAGCACTTATCTTTTACTTTTTTATCAGCATTTCAGTGTTAAAACAACCTATCATGAATTGTAGCTCCAGGTGTACTGTGTTCATACTTTTGAACTCCCCACCATTAGAAGAATACAGAAACGGAAAGAGATTATCAAAAGTACTTAGATGTGCCAAACGCAGCATTCATTATCAAAACCAATCAAGATTTATCATACACTGTTTACAATAATAAACTAAAAAGTATAGCCAAAGCAGAAAATGCGGAGTTGGTATGTAGACAAATGTAAAGTAAAAGTACAACCCCCCCCCCCCCAAAAAAAAAACAATGCACTGATGACCCAAAAAGGTTTTATGCAGAAATGGGAAACAAAGGAAAAGTAACAGTGATACCATATAAAATAGTGCATTTTGTAGAAGTATTATGAAGACCTTGTTGAATATAACAAAGATGTAGTATATGTAGGAGAATTACAAGAAACATTAAAAATCCCTGACATAGAAAATATTAAATGGGGTTAAGCAACAGTCAGAGAAATTGAGACAAAACTAAGAAAAGCTCCTAAATGGCAAAAAAAATCCAGTGCTTAATGTTTGTCTAAAGGTATTAATAACTTTGCCAGAAGATTTAGACCTGATTAAAAAAATATGAAATTATTTGTTTGCAAGGTCAGAAAAGACACCAAACTGTTGAACAAAAGGGAAAAAAAAATACTCCTCTTTATCAGTGAACCATTGAGCCACCCAAAGAATTATAGACCAATATATCATGGATATGTTGCAGAAAAAAAAAGCATTTAACTGTATCACATAGGCATGGATTATGGGATGTTTACATACTTACCCTTACACTGATTAATTACATTGCAGTGACTATTAAATGCTGGCAAACCTCTGTACAAAAGAGTCAAGATAAAGGGCAAATTATTTATCCCAGGGATAAAAAATCTAATGGGATCCAGGGTGATTCTTTGTTACCACTGCTGTCTTCTCTTGCCCTTAACTCATTAATTAATTAGTAGATTAGGCTGTAGTTATAGCTTGACTTCTAAAAACATCTTCATTCAGATACAGTTCATCTACTTTTTATAGATGATCTAAATTCATATAGCTCATCAGATGAGCATCTGAGAGTCGAACTGCAAATGGTTAAAACTTTCTCTGATATAAAAATTACATTTTGTCTGTAATGTCCGGAAGGAGGATTTATAGCTGGAAAGCTACAGCACCAAGACAATATAATCTATGACAGGAATGTGATATAAAGAAAGTCAAACAGGGGGTGTGTATAAATATTTCTGAATAGATGAATCATCAGGAATAAGACATGAGCAAATGAGAAAAAAGCTTAGTAAAGCAAAGTAATTATTTAACACTACCTTGACATCTAGGAATAAAGTTCAAGTTATAAATCAGCTTGCTGTTCCTGTTCTAGTTTTCAGCTTTGGTGTGAGTGACTTGTTACAAATAAAATTGAATCAGTTAGAAAAAAAAATTAGAAAAATGCTTCATTCATATCAAATGATGTATAAAAATAAATTCATGGCAAGATTATTTATCTGTAGTTCTGAAGAAGGTATGGGTCTCCTCGAAAGTAACTACATGTATAATTCTACAATCTTTTATTTTTTCTTGAAACTGCTTATATATTTGCTGACATCATCTTATCCGAGCAAGATGGAAGTTTTCAAGTGTGAAGAAATCAAATCAGTCACATCTTTTTTCAAGTTAGTAGAAGAATTTTTGAGAAGAGTAGGAATAGAAGTCAAAGAATAAACAAAATTTAGTGCACAACAAAGTGCGGAAAAACAAAATAAAGAATATAAAGAGCAGGATCCGAAGAAGCCAAAAGAAATCAAGAAAGGGCCACAATTACAGAGGCAAGAATAGAGCACTCCTGAAATGACCACATATTGTTCATAATGTGATGTGCAAATGCCTAATGTTATATGAATTCAAACCAAAAGATGAAAGGCTAATAACTGTGTCTCAACATAGTAGGCTATGTATGTGTTGGTTTACAAAGTCCGAAGAACAAGGGGGAGAAGCAGACAAATGCAGGTTCTGTAAGGCAGAACTGGAATCACGTGCACATATCATTGATGCCTGCAGTATAGTTCTGGCTGAGCTTTTGTAAACTGAAAGGCAAAACAATTTGGCAAGCTTACTGCAGGGGAAATTGTACACACACTACAGTATACAATCAGCTGAAAAACATTGGAAATAAGAATCACAAATCATTACTGAAAATGAAGTTCTGATCACACAGGATCATCCAATGCCAACAGTTAAAGCAGAAGCAAGAAAACCAGATATGGTAGTAAAAAAAAAAGGGGGACCAAAGTAGCATTAATCATTAAAATAGCCATGCCTAGTGATTAAAGTGTCCTATGTACTGAGTGACACAAAGTCATAAAATACAAGGGTACGTAACCATAAATTAAAGCAATTTGAGATAAAGATACCACAAGAGTTCCAAAAGTAGTAGAAACAAGATATAATAAAAAATAATGTTCAAGTTTGCTTAAATATACTGCCAATTTGCGTAACTCTGATCTGAAGATGGAAGCATTTCTGAGAACATGGCATATACTGAGAAGAGCACTTTTGGCAAACCTCAACGACTGAAGCAGTACTAATTTCATGATTTCTAATCATACCCTGAATCAGAAATAGGGTATTTTACTACCATGGTATTAGAAACCCAAAATATTTGAGGAAGTTAAAGTCAAAAACTTCACTGTAATTAAAGTGAAACAGAAAAAGAAAAGAAGATGAGAGATCGAAATTAAAATCTCAGAGCACCCCTATGCATGCCAATCTCTGCATCTGTTGTAATTTAACAGACCTGCAGCTTCATGTCTGCTAGGAAATGGAGGAATAATAACTCTGGATCCAGATGATAAGCAGAAGACTTCTTTGATGATAAACCATAGTTTTTTTTTCTGATCAAATAGAAACCAAAATATTGCAAAGATGATTGGGTGGCTATACTTTCATGAAGTTCAAGTTTCAAATTTATTCAAAAACATTTGTTATAACCTGTGACATTGCAAACAAATCATGTAACATAAGAAATTCACTAATCTTGTTCACTATAAATCAAAGGGTATTATTTCTATCCTGCTCAAAACTTTTGCTGCATTGCCTTATGCCTACAACCTTAAGTTTCAGCATTGACTGGAATTTATATGCAATAATCTGAAATGAGTATTCTTGCTTCAGTGACAAGTGAAATGCAGCTGGTGCTTCTGTATTGTATCCAAAAAATGGTAACCATTGTGTACTGACTGCCCACCACTCAGCTTGCCGAACCCCAGAGCTAAGAGTCACTTCCCCAGTGCCCCCTTAATATTTATGACCATCAAAGCAGCACAGCATTGTGGGATGCTCATTTTCCCCAGTGACATACTTATGAGCTGGCCCTGGAAAGCAGATGGAATGAAAAGGATGGAAGGCTGCTCTGCATCTCTGCAGGCTATTTTTCTCTTCCCGGCCGTAAGCACTACACGGTTGTATCTCTTCACTTTTGTTGAACACCAACTGCTGCCATGCTTGAAATGAATGAAATCAGGACTGACTAGCATGCTTCTACCACCTTCATATTATTTAAACTACAAACAAAACATCATCATCTTATTTTTTTAATTAATGCTTTCTTATAGATTTCTTTTTATAATCAATATTATATTAACACAGTATTCAATTACCATAATGCACTTGTAGAGCTTCTTGAATATAGAACAGCAGATATAAGTTGAACCAGTCAAAACCAATATTGCAGTGGTGCACCCCATTTGTAATAAACCAAACTGGGCCTTGATCTGCAAAGTCCTAATGTTCAAGAACAGAAAAATCCAGAAGGGAGGCTGCCTGGGTACTTTAAAAGTCACAAGAATGCTTATAGAAAATAATGCTGTTATAGACACTACTCTGCTTCAGTCTAGCCTTTGAGTAATGGCTAACCACGTCGTTAATGTATTATGAAGCTGTTAATGCAGTGACACCAGCTCTTCTAAGTTGACGGACAGTAAAACCCAATGTTTTGCAGTCAATCCAATATAGTTGAGTCATATATGAATTAATTAGAGAGTTCATTGGCCTACCCATTGGATAATGCCATTAATTGTACCAAGATATGCCCACAGTATGCCTGGTAAGCCTTTCCAAATCGCTTCCTAGGAAACAGGATCAAGGCACAAATTTACTTCATATGGCTATGCAGTTACTTTCTTAGACACTTGGGCAATGAAAGAATGGCCCAGAACTGCAGTCAGAGTGCAATCTGCAATGAAAATACAAACCTTAGATTAATGATACACTCTTTAGGGTACATTATCTAATATAGGAGAAAATGCAACAAAGGATCAACTGCCCGTTCTTTTTATGACTTCTACAGACTGATTTGCATTAGCTAAATCAGGCATCTTTCCAATACAAAATGGGTGAGCCAAATATCCTAAAGTAAATAACCTTCAGATCTGGAGAACTTTTTGCAAAACAGGGCGTGTCTTTAGGGATAACCAGTTGCCCGATGGAAACTTAAAACACTAATTTATTTGCAAAAATATTACAGGATAGCCTACTTAATGTTACTGCCTGTTGGACTGAACAGATGAGCTTGAAAGTTGATCTGTCTAAAACAACTTGGTGACTGTACCCCTGGTGATTAGTCTCAGACCTCATCATCTACACCAGGACCAAATCCTATGTCACTAATGCTTCCCTCCAAAACAGAGAATTCAAATGCTGACTGATCTGAAAAGCCAACACAAACGGGACTCAAAAAGTGTACATGTATAATCACCTATTGCTGAATGAGTGATTTTCAGTATGGTTCTTACCCAGCTCCTGCCAGTGGGTTGTCTGCAAATCTCTGGATTTCTTTCCTTTCAATAGTTGGCAATTAACCCAACATTTTGAAAATTCAGGTAAACAATTCACCAGCAGTAATCCATGGGCTGAGAATTGGATCGGTAGAGTCTTGGATGCCTCATTTAACAAGCTTCTAGACACTATGCATTAGCTAACCAGTGTGGGGACCAAAGCTTTCTTGGTTTGATAAACCTATTCAGAAAAAAAGATTTTAGAGTTTTCCCATAGGATTTCTTGTTACTGTGCACCCAAGAATTACAGACCAGAAACATTATCACTCCTTATCAATTAACCACAGGTGCAATGCTATGGTGGTATGATCCACAGGTGCATTTAGAGCCAAACTACAAAATCTGGAAACCTGGAGGTAAAAAAGATTATCAGCTGAACTGTTGTGTTTCCATGGGGATGTGCCTGACAGTAAATGATAGCTTAATTTTAAAACTGTATAGCATTAACCATCTCTGCAAGGATAGGCCATTCTGGACTTGGATGCTTTTTACTTTCAAGCCTGTATCAGTGGCCTGGTTGTCTGACTGAAAAATTGGTCTTTCTAAACTACGGCTGCTACCCAAATGGCCATAAACTCTGAGAGAGCCGCATCCTTCCTCTGTTCTGCCATTCAGGAAGCCAGCCAGAGATCCAAAAACTAACAAGCGTGACATTAAGACCCCATTGCTAAGCCCCCAGCTGCATTAATAATCAAGTGAAGTGTCTGTGATGAGATCCCATTATAATGCTATAAGAAATGTCATTGTACTTGACAAGGAAGATATGCCAAATGCATAAACATTCATTCATCTTCTTTGTATGTGTTACTCAATGGTACCTCCAATACCCCACCTTTAGTAGGTTAGTGTGGGACCTGATAAATTCCTTCAGTTGTGCTGACACTATGTAGGTAAAATTGAGAAGACTGAAAGCTCCATACCCTCCCATACTTTGATGCTTTGACTAAGACTCCTGCAATGATACCCTTCAGCTGGCTCACTTGCTGAAGGCACCTTAAGGTTGTGGACACCCTGTCAAATTCCAACCATAAAAATAGTAATGTTTTGCTTGGGATTTTAATTTTATCTTCTGTGAAGAGCATCTCAATCTCATGCTCATGATATAACTGTATAAACAAATCCAAATCCTTCTTATTGCCCCCAAACTAGTTCCTAATGACCAAAAAAATCATCAAAATAATGGACAGCTACCAAGTGTAGAGTTCTCTGTTGCCAGCACCAGTGCCAGGCCATACTAAATTTTTCAAAGTTGGCATGTGCTACAAAACAGCCCATGGGCATGGACATGTTGAAGTAGAACTGCCCTTGAAAACACATACCTAGGAATAGCCAATTAGTTTCGTGTATTAGGAAAAGCTGAATGTCAGCCTCAGTGCATTACTTCACCAGTCTGGTGCAATGAGACTTCTCAGTAATGCTGATAGATCGTCTAGCATTGCATATTGAATCTTGGTATCTTTCTTAGTGCTGTAGTTGACTGATGCCCCTTTCAGGAAAGAAAAGTGATGAATGAGTCTGCACTCGCCCTCCTTTTTTTGGTACTATACCTAATGGGTAAATTCCATAACACATAAAGTGAGGATTGATGAAGAGACTTGCTACCATTCCTGCAATATCATTGTGGAGCAGTATCCTCACAATTTTATTTTATTTATTTTATTTTACATTTGTTGACCGGGCTAGTCCAACTGGATAATTTCCATTTTCAGTGGAGGCCCGGGGAGAAAAGCTCCAAGATAAAACAAGGTTATAAAAATTAAATCATTTACAATAATTTTGTATGTTACATACATTGAGCAACAATGTTTACATCACAGTCTTGGTCAAGTAATAATAAGACATAGAACTATCCACATATAGAGAGAGACAGTAATTCTTTACAGAACAATTAGGTCCTTTGATATCATAGAGAAAGGTTGCAATTTAGATTTCTGGGGATATAATAGAAGGAAGAAAAAAGTAGATTAGTCTGGATTTGTACAGGAGCAGAGCCAAAAGTTGTTCAGATGTAAAAGAAGTTGTTTTTTGAAAAGAGGAAAGGAGGCTAGTGAGGTGATGTGTGAAGGGAGGTTATTCCATATTTTGCCAATTGAGTTGGAGAAAAGGCAGTTACCTGCTGAATTTGTAATTCTAGTTATGTTGACCTGTAGCTTTTCGGCGGAGCGCAGCTGTTTCAAGTTATTATAGGGGATTAGGAGGTTATTGAGAGCAGGTGTCTTTAATGGTTGGTACAAAATGTTATGAGTTATTAAGAGTTGTTGATATATGAGCTTGTTAGGAAGTTCTAACCAGTGTAAGTGTTTTAAGTTAAGACAGTGGTGAGTTCTATACTGGGATGCTGTGGCAAAGCGAGCTATATTGTGGTAGGATGTAGTCAGTTTCTTTAGGTTGCTTTTTGAGAGATTAGTATAGATAGAAGAAGCATACATTAGTGTAGAGATAAGATGTGATTGTGCTAAGGTGGTCCGTGCTTCTGGTGTGAGGAAAGGTTCAATTCTGTACAGTGAACCAATCTTTTTATTAACTGCTTTTATAGTGTTATTGATGTGGTAATCATAGTTAAGATTATTATCAATAGTAACACCTAGCAGTTTGGTAGTAGAATCTGGGGAGATAATGGAGTTGTCACTTGCAGTAACAGTGAAGTTAAGTTGAGAAGATTTGTGGGTAGGTGTGAAAAGTAACAGTTTTGTTTTCTTGGGGTTCAGGAGAAGACATCTTTTTGAGAACCACTGTTCTACTGATGAAAAGGTGGATTGTGTCAGTGACTGGAGTTCAGGTTGAGTGGAGGCTGTGCATATAATGGTAGAATCATCTGCATATTGTATGCAGGTTGTGTTCTGGATAGATGATTGGAGATCATTAATAAAAATGGAGAATAGGAGTGGACCTAGTATAGATGCTTGAGGTACACCTAAAGAGATAGGCAGTAGAGTAGATAGAGAATTATTCCAGGTACTGCTTGTTGTCGGTTTTCAAGATAGGATGAGAACCAGGATAAGGAAGAGGAGACCAATTCAAGGGACTTTAATATGTGTAGAAGAAGTGTATGGTTGACCATGTCAAAGGCTTTTGACAAGTCTAGGAATAGAGCAGAGGTTAGTTTGTTGTTGTTGCAATGTTACAATGTCCTTTCTGTCGACCACTGAACACAAATTCTTTTACAGTTTTAGATTGGAGTGGTATCTGATTTTATTTAAAAATCTGTAGTAAACTCCTACGGTTTTAGGCTAAGGTGGCATAGTTTGCTAGGGCCGTCAGTTTTATCTTCTGTGAGGGGTATCCCAATCTCATGCTAATATTGAAACTGTATAAACAAACCAAACACTCCTTAGTGCCCTATAACTAGTTCTCTGTGACCAAACAATTATCCAAATAATTACCAACACCAATGCAAGGCCATACTAAGTTTCTCAAAGTTGGCATGTGCTGTAGAACAGCCCATAGGCATGGCCATATTGAAGTAGAACTGACTTTCAGAATACATGCCCAGGAATAGCCAATCAGCTTCTGGTATTTGGAGGAGATGAATGGTAGCCTCAGTGTATAACCTCACCAGTCTGTGTCATGAAACTTCTTAATGGTGCTGATGGTTCTTCTAGAGATGCACATTGAGCCCTGGCATCATCTTTCTTAATGCTGTCTTTAAGATAAGTGCTGAACGAGTCTGTACTCAGCCTCCTCCTTTGTTATTAACCTGAATGGAATCCCATAAGAGACTTGTTATCATTCCTGCCGTAATATCATTGTGATACTGTCTCCTTCCTATCGACCACTAACCATAAATTCTTGTAGCGTTTAGACTGTGTTGGCACCTCGTGTTGTTGAAAAGTCTGTAGTAAACACCTTTAAAATCTCTTGAGCTGATCAGCCATCTGAGTAGTTACTCAACAAAGTGGCCGATATTTCTCTTTCATCTTGATAGGAGAGAGTATGCAGCTATTTTTAGGGAAAAAAAACATGAAAGCAATTACCTCCCCACAAGCCACCCTTGGTTGTTATGTCTTCCAGTGCATGATTTTGTTTCCTAACCCCTGTATGGGATGCATGTTATGCAACTTTCCTTCCTTGGCCCAAAATTTTACTGCTGGGTACACCTTCCTGCAGCGTGAACATATATTTAGAAAATGAAATGCTGGTCAAAACATACATGCCATTGAAGGCCCAGCAAGCCTTCACTTTACCCCTCTGTTCATTATATCCCCCGAATGATGAAAATGTAGACTTATTGATCATAGCATCACACCCAGACACATATTTGCATGATGTTTCATCTGTCTGAGGGACTTTTTCACTGCTTTCTATTTCTGAAAATTTTGGTCATAACTAGAACTAGGATGACCCAGATCTGAAACAATAAGCCTTTCATATAGCCAGAACATATGTAGATAGGGGTGGGTCTATAGTACCTTATTGAAATGGCTGTACATCGAATGCCTTTTCATTGACCCCTAAACATCGAACAGCTATTTATGTGAATGACCACTTCAGCATTTTTTTTTTCCTTTTTAACTTGGCCTACCAGAAGCGACACATCACTTCAAACATTTCAAAGCATCACTCCCCCCCCCAAATAAATATACCAACTCTGCGATCACACTACAGTGGGGGAAAAAGGGCAAATTCACAATGATGGCTGTTCACATCAATGGCAGTTCGATGTTTAGGTGTTGAGGAAAAGGCGTTTGATGTAAAGCCTTTTCAATACAGTAATATAGACCCGATAGTGGCAGAGCTCACTGGATTTCCTTCTCTAAAATGACAGGCATAAAATTAATAAACCCATGACCCTGTTATCAGTTTCAGAGTCAGAATGTCTCTTGCTGCTTCATACCTGTGGTAGCCAAACCTGAAATTAGATCTCTGGCTCCTGCACTGTGTACCTTCCTAATCCACCAGGTCAAAAATCTTGTCTTTAATCATGGTAGAAATGCGTGTCTTGATAGCAGCCCCTGAATCATTAAATTCTTTTCCTATCATGATATCCTGACCAGTGTTGCTGCATGTTGTAGTCAAAGTTCCTCCATCCCCTGTGTTCAACTATTGGTTATACAAGTTGATAGTTGAGGGGAGGAAAAACCTGGGTCCACATTGTGTTCCTGGAAACTGTTATTAAACACCACTGCTGGTTGCTATCTGTTTTGAGTTATTCAATCTTCTTTGATTAAACAAACCAAAAAGCTTAGTGCTCCCTTCTTCAGATAAAATATCTAAAAATCTCCCAAGTAGTCTTCTGCTGATGGACAAGTACACTACCTGCCTCCTCACCTTCCAGTTGAATATGATTACCTGGATGATAAGCTGATGGATGGTCTGGATTGGGAGCCACACCAGGTGACTCTGCTGATGGAAGAGTTGGTGCAGCTCTGTGAGTCCTACGTCTGGATCCCTTCACTGCCTGCTCATGCTCCCTGGGTTTGTCATCCACAGATAGTGATCTCGCAGTCTTACTGAACATATTCATGGGAGCCTCTTGCTGCTGGAGTCCCTCTTCAGCATCTTTATCAAACAGCACCCTTGCTTCTGATCCTACACACTCCTAGAAGGAAGTAAACTCTGTTATGGTTGACGTGGTTCCTAGAAAAAAGATAAATAGGTAGGTAGAGTGAGATAGCTATCAATAGTATCTTACAACACGTTGAAATTCCATTGCCTACAGCCCAAACAAAGCTACACTTTCACTGCTATGCCACAGAGCAAATTTATTCCCTCCAATACCCAAGGTAAACTGGAACAGTAAACTGATTTATTAATGAGACACCTTTGCCGTACTTCAATAGCTGAAACTTCTGAAAGACATCTGTCTCCCTCAAAATAACGTGTGCTGTCTCCAGCATATAAATAGGTAACAGCCTGAGGGGCAGGAAAGCAGAATGAAAAGGAATGTTCAGTATTTTGTCTAAATCTCTCTCTCGCTCTCTCTCTCTCTATTAATTACCTTCATTAAGATTTTCTTAGAATTGTGGTGGACTACAATTAATAAATGATGGCAATAATTAGATTTGTATGCTTCCTTACTAGGGAACATGCTTATTAATTCCTATCTTGTGTTCCGACAACTTTTCAAGTTAATATTATCTGTGATCATAATTATTTATGGCTGGATTAAAGATGTGGAAGTCTGTACATGTGTCTACCTACCATCTTTCATTTATATAGTGTAAGTAGTCTTTGATTCTGAATGTTAGCAAATGTAGCCCTAGAGATGCATGTTTTTTTTTCTTTATATATATATATATATATATATATATATATATATATATGTGTGTGTGTGTGTGTGTATGTGTGTTGCATATCTATATCTATACACACACACACACACACACACACATATATATATATATATATATATAAATATAAATATTATACATGTGTATGTGTGTATGTATATACATATATTCAATATTTTTAATTGAAGAGCCTCCTGAAGAAAACCCACCTCCAAGGTAGGATTTACCACAAACACTAAGTGCACATACAACTGAGTACCGGCTGACAGAATGTGAGCTCAGCTGACAAAACTGTGTTGGCGCAAAATAAAAAAAAAAAATAGTTGATCGCAGTGCAAAGCACTTTCTTCTGTGTAAGACCTATCTATAAACAGGATTACACTGGGAGCCAGATTCTGAAAGGCCTGTTCTCAGTGTAAAGTGATGAATTTGTGATTTCCCATCCAATAGTCAAGGCTACCTTTCAATAGCGTTAGTGATGGGCTCTGTTTCACATGGATGGGAGCCTTATTACAGAGCATAGGGATTCTTTGAGTCACATATCTGTCTCACCAGTATGTTCTAGTTACATCACAAGGAAGTTTCAGATCCCTGGATCTAGTGTTTCTGGCGCTGATCATTTTGCGGATGTGCAAAATTTCCATCAGGGCTGCATCTAAGGATTCTTTATGTGCCAAGCACAGATCGCCTTTCAACAACTTGTAGAAGAACAAACATGGAGACAAGTCTCTAAGGCAATCTGTTTATGACAGTGTGTTAATATGCTGGATTATCTTGGTAAGGAATCTCTGTGAGCATTCCCAACTGTTGCATATGCCTAGTCAGGTACATGGTGAAAGGGGCATTGTACTCAATGATGGGTCTGATAAGGGAAGAATAGAGTGGTACTATATCTCCCTTGGACCAGCATGCCATACTCTTCCTTATAAGCTGGACAACATAGAATGATTTTCTGACTACTTGGCTATGTGTTGGTTAAAGGCCAAATTACTGTCTACATATGTTCCCAGATCTCTCACTAGCAGGTCAACTCTTACAGGTCACTTATCAGTGAAGCAATTTACCTGGGTAGACATTTTTCCAAAAGGCACTATATATAATGCACTTCTTTGGATTGAGTTTTGATCTGTGGCTTTGGCATTTGTCTGTATTAGCCCCTCTTGCAGGATGTTAGTGCCATGGGGGAGTTTATAGCTTGATATAGATTGATAGCTCCCAATTTGTAATCATCTGCAAATTTAGTGAGTCAGAGGCCCCTGACATTAGCATTGACCTCTGAGAAATTGATGTCAAATAGGAGTGGACCCAGCACACATCCCTGTGGTACTCCACTGGTGACCTGCCTCTTGTTGGAGGTGGTCTCACCAATCTTGACTTCTTGGGTCTTATCTGTGAACCATCTTGCAATCTAGTGAGTTGTGTAGGGATTTATACCTAGCTTGGTGAGTTTGTCCACAATACCCAAGTTGGGTAATGTGTTTAATGCCTTAACCAGGTCTAGGTAGGCTGTATGCACCACGTTTCTTTTATCGATTACCTTGGTTACCTTCTCAAAGAATCTTCCAGATTAAAAAGGCATTACCTTCCATTGACAGAACCAAACTGGGATGGGTCTAGTGTCTGTAGGTTGGCAATTTCTTTGCTGATTATTTCCATGACAATTATTTCAATGGCTTTTTATTTTAGTAGTTTCCAGGGTCAGTTGATGGTCCACCCTTGTGAAGGCATATAACTGTTGCCATCCCCCATTCACTTGGTATGTAGGCTGTTTTGAGGGTGTAGTTGGGAAGCGACTCAAGTGGTCCTGATATGTCATGTTTCAGGGTATTTAGGAGATAACCTGGGATACTGTCATGCCCCACTGAGGCTGTATTTTTAGTCTTAGTGAGTTCCACTATGACCTGCTTCCTGCTGATAGTGGTGAGGACTAAAGTGGTAGGGATTTCAGAAGGGGTGAGGAGTGAGGGGTAAACTTTGAGCTGAATTTGTCAGCAAGCAGATTCAATATATCACTCTGCTTACTAAAGGCAGTACCACTTGCTATCATTTCCATACATTGTTTGTGCTACCTCTGAGGTTTCAAACATAGCTTTAAGGCCTTTTGGTTGTCTTTAGCCTGTGAAGCTATCGTGACCTAATATTTGCCTTGTTGGATTTAATTAGTCCTCTTTGTTTTCTGTTTATTTTATTAGTGAGGTCTTGTCATTATGAGAATTACTTTTTATGACTTTGCCCATGACATTTTTCTTTTTGTTACATACCCTGTTGAGATTAGGATTCCACCTGAGTATTTTGTTTTTGGGGATTATGTTGTGCTTATTTCCAATAAGTTAAAGTACCTGCAAGAATGAGAAATGTCATGTTCATTTCCTGGTCCACAGACTCTGGGGAAAATACTATTTGTGACACAAAATGCCTTTGTTCTTTTAACACAAAAGGAAAAATTTCTGTTTCATATACTCTGACCATCTGAATCCATATGGCAGCAATTTGGGCATGCATCTGTTTTTTTCTTTTGAAATCAGGAACTCCAAACCAATGCCTTTTTTCAAACTTTTGTATATTGATATTAACTAATGCATTTCCTTTGTATTATATAACAATTCAGTTCCATACAAAACCAGGGTATATATTTTAGATCTTAGCTTTAATATGTGGTTTAAATATAATTCCCGCAATCACTTATTGACACATCACAATGCTCCACTGAATTTTGTAATCCTCAGTATAAAACGAATAAAATGTTACCCTTAAATGCAAAGTGAGTTTCCATTTGTAATATAAAACAAAACATTTTGTAAATCCAACAAAATATCCTTAGTCTACATACTTCTGATAACATCCCGAGCCAATACAAAATCTTACTCAAAAGTATTATAAGTGCTCTTTTTTCTAGCAGACATAAAGGTAGCAAAATGCTACACAGTAAGACAACATGTCTTCTGATTTTAATACGTCTTGAGCCTGCAGAGATGGAACCTACCATTTTCAAACCTTGTCAAACAAATCCCCTCCCACTGCAGTCACCACATAACACTTCTATTACACATATTTGCCAAACATACCTCTCAACCTCTTAGAGCAAGAAATCTGGACAAAGCCATAAATACTACGGGGACAAAGTCTCCGAAATTCAGACAATTTTTAAATACTGCTTTTATAAACTTAGAAAGTTGATAAAATAACAGGTTTTGTATTATCATGAATTTTCTGACGGGTATGAAGTCTGAAACTCAAATGTCTGTCATTATTTTCTTACTTCAGTCTTTAGCGATTGATTTTATTTGTTAAACTTTTGTTTACCGGGAATGTCTGACTGGGGCAGAGACCTTTTTCAGCAGATATTTAGGGAGAAAGGCTATAGATTTGCTACTGATTTGCCAGAAAAACCACAATTTTATGAAAAACAGACAAAAAATGTGAGGTGAAAATCTGTACAGTTCACAATTGTGTTGCCAGATGCAAATGCAGGGTCGTCTCTCATCTAAATCCACATACATTTCTTCAGCACCTCACTGTGAAAATCAGATTTTCGATAGCAAAATAAACAAACACCCTTAATTTTAAACAAACACCCTTAATTTTGAACACAACTGCCTACTTTGTGAACTGTGCATTAATAATTATACATTTACTTCAAAAAGTTATTGTCTTGTCTGTGAAACTTTATAGTTTCTTAGTATGTATGCAGAGATTTTACTCTCATCATCTCTGAAAACACACCTCATAAATTATGTAGTTGCACTGCTCCAGAAGTATTTTCTCATGCAAAAAGCAAGGTACAGTTGCATAACTTCCATTTACCAGTAACAACAGATGTTTGTAGAATGCACTGTCCTACTGGCATATGGGTACTAGTGCCCTGCTACCCTCCCTCTGGCAGTCTGGGAAAGCTTACAACTCCTCTCACTGTCTGTGAGGATGAAGAACCAATCACCTGGCAGGACCAGGACAGCCCTTCACATACACATAGACAGAACCCTTTCATTTTTCTAGGGCTCAAAACAGATGGGAATACTAACTTTGCAAACACTTACTGTCCCAAATCAAACTCCACACACATCCAACAAAAAAGGTTGCCAAACCAAAACACAACAGCAGCTCCCACGACCAACTATATAAACCCAACAGAGAAGATGGATGGTCGGAGGGTACTTCCAGTAAGGCAGTGTGTTCTATGAACATCTGCTGTTACAGGTAAGTGGAACCTATGCAACTGTACTATGTTTAATAAACACATTGCCTTTCTGGCATTTGGTTTGATTCCCAAAGCTTACCCACCCTGGAAAGAGGAAGGATGAGGGTCTAGGAGTTTCTGGATAATGGTCCTAGCGAATCCTGCTCTGAATTGAGAAAAAGCAGATGGAGGACCAAGTTGCTCCATCTAGAATAGAATACTTCTAAAGTCCACTCCTTTCTATTATGCCACAGAAGAGGAAAAAGGTCCTGGTGGAATATGTTTTTACCTTGTCTGGATTTGCCTTTCTGTGGTGGGTATAAGAAAAAAACAATAACTGAGGACAGCCAAAGTGCAACTGATTGCTTAGAGACAGGTTGACCATTCTTTGACTCAGAAAAGGAAATAAAAAGCCCTTGTATCTTTCTAAAAGGCCTTGTTCTGTCAAGGTAGCCCCTGAGCTGCATATGCATATTCAAGGTGTGAAGTGTCCTGTCTCCTAAAATATCTTAAACAGAACTAGGAAAAGAGTCTAAGGGACTTTTTTCTTCAGTAGTACAAAAAACATACTTAAATAGACTATAAAAACTACAATTACATATAAAGCCCATAAATCAACTAAAACAAATCAAAAGACTAAGGGGGATTCATAAAGGTTAACAAAAAGTGTGCCCTTTGCATAACCTTTCTTAGAGAATAGACAGCAAAAGTTTTGTTGTAGGCTGTTCTTGAATTTAATAAAGTTAACTCAAGGTAACAATACTGCGTGAATTTATACAACACTATATGATCTATTCTTGGAGGGACTCATTGACTATAGTATGTTTGAATTCTTATACAACAGTAAGCCAAAAATTCCTTCAATTTTTGGCATCCCCAAAGTACACAAAAACAGTGTGGATCCCCCTTTACGACCTATAGTGGCCGCAGAAGGTTCAGTTATTTCCCCTTTAGCTAAATATATAGACACCAATTTAAAGGATTTAATGTTTAGGGGAATTTCATATTTAAAGGACTCATGGGACTTTTTGGGTAAAGTGAAAAATATCACCAACACGAAGGATATCATCTTTGTGGCCATAGATGTTACAGACTTGTTTGGTTCAATACCTCACAACATAGGAATGAAATGGTTTGAAGAAGCTATTAGGTCATTCAATTCACTAAAAGATGATGAAATTCTTGTGTGTAAATCTTATGGAATTAGTTTTGAAACACAACTATTTATTTTTTCAAGGTGAATATTTTCATCAAATAAGTGGGGTGGCTATGGGAGCAAGGTGTGCTCCAATATACGCCAACATGGTTTTAAACACATGGGAAGATAAATATATCTATAACGGTAGTTATAAAGATTGCTGGGTCTTATACAAACGCTTTCTGGATGACATCATCATATTTTGGAAGGACAGTATCGATAGGTTGAATGATTTCATCCAGTATATTAACCAGACCACCACTTTCTTAAAATTTACCCATGGTATCCATGTAAATAACGTCAATTATTTAGATATCACGTTAGAAAAAGGAGACAATTTGAAGTCAAGGGTGTATAGGAAAAAAACTTTTTCTAATTCCTATTTACACTATAAAAGTGCACACCCTTTACACCAGAAGAAGAGCATTGTAAAAGGCCAAATGGTTAGGATTTCAAGAATGACTTCCAACAATCAAGATTTTTGTGATGAAATGGATTTTTAGTTAGTATGTTTCTGGATAGAGGTTACCCTGTAGACTTTTGCAACCACATTAAAATAGAAGTTATAGAAGGGAGAAAAGATAGCTTTGCACCTATATTGAGCTACCACAATCCCCCTATTGGTGTTAACATTCAAGCACCTGGCTCATTAGAAAATAAGAAAAAAGATACAACGTAATTTCACTCATTTGTTACCCAATATAGTGGTGATGCAGGTATTGTAAAACAAGTGTTTTTTAAGGAATGGGACAAATTCCTTAACATTACAGACCTGAATTTTAACAAGTCGACTGATTCTTTTAACATCATCTTTAGAAAGGGATGCAATATCAAAGACTGGTTGACCGCTCAACATAGGGAAAACAAGAAAAGTACTAAAATCAAGGGCACCTGTTCTTGTGGCATGTGCTCACAATGTTCATTTATGACAAACTCACAAAAAATGTTTGTTCAAGCAAGAGAGAAAGATATTGTTGGTAAAACATATAGTAATTGCAATTCTTTCGGAGTTGTATATATTGCTTTATGTGATATCTGCTTGGCCTTTTATGTAGGGAAGACCGAGAGGAAGATTAAAAGAAGGATCTATGAACATTTGAATGATATCAAAAAGAAGAAAGAACATAACGCATTATATAAACACTTGAACATTTGTCCCTTGGCAAAATATAAATTTTTCATTTTAGAAAAGGTAGCGAAGGATGAAAGAGGTGGCCTCTGGGAGACCCAGATAGAATATAGAGAATTATTTTGGCAAATTATTCTGGAGGCAAATAAATTCCCTGGGTTAAACGATAGTATCTCCCTTGCCCCAGTTTTAAAATTAAGGGCAGCCAAATTGTAACATTATTTCATTTTTATGCCATTGTATCCGTTTTCATATGCACATATTTAATACATATTTAATTTAGTATATATTTACATTTTATGGTATACTTTTAATAGCCTATTTTGAATCAAGTATTTTGTAATAAGCTTGTTTTTTAGATTACATTATAGGATTCTTCCCATGTATTTGATTATGGGTTTGGCACAGAATTTATATGTACATATTTTATGTACACATTTGCTCAATTTAATATTGATGCTATTTATTATTTGTTATATGTTTTATGCCTGTATATGTATATGTATATATATATATATATATATATATATATATATATATATATATATATATTCACATACATATATATTATATAATTACACCAAATTTGTCTCATTTTTATATTGTATTATTACATTATATTTATTAGGTCATTGTTTTATGGTTATTTATTTGTACATTTATATATTTATATATTTATATTTTTAATATCTATTATATCATTATTATGTATAATATATAATTAATACTCACTTCACATATTTTATACTTCATAGATCTCAACATATTCATCATTCAGTTATCATCAATTATCCAACATTCATTATTCATGGACTGAGTATAAAATTCATGATGACAATTCAGCGTATACAAGTCTTGACCACTAGATGGGAGTATTGTTGTTTGAAATGCAACATTATATCACTTCATTGAAATAATTTTTTAATGAGTATGAATAACTAATTTTTATTACAAATTAGTTGTTACTACAAACCAGGTTCATTTATGAAGTTTTTAACTCACTTCACGACATTATTTGTTATTTTAAATGAGTTATATTTATATTTTTGTGAATCATAGTGCTGTACTCTGACTTTTTCAATGCTATGTATTTAAATTTCAGACACATTTATTCATATTTATGAGCACTGTTGGATTTTTATTGGTTATTTTAAATGAAGGGTCAGCATATATATATGGTTGTTTGTTGTTGAACTTCTTGTCTGATGAAGTCTGATCTAAGTGACGAAAAACGTGTTGTTTGTCAAACGTTTAACGTATATTAAAGCTGGTTTTTGATTCTCAGTTGTCCGGTGCAGTTCGTCCTCTCACAGTGCATTTTTCGCTTATTGTTTTTTTTGTTGCACTGCACTTTGTATACTGATTACTAATCCTGCGTGCACACTACGTTAACTTTTATTAATCCTCCCATAACTTACCCCATAGTAGTAACTTGTAGGGTGGGCATTATTGGGAAATATTGAACCTGCCAGAAGTGAGGAAGCCCAGTGCTGATCTGCTGGGAGGTCCATAGTTTCCATGTTATACCTGCCTTCTTTGGCATTATCACTGACATAATTACTTACAATTTTAGTTACATTTTAATATACATAATAATAGACGCTCATTTTATAAACAGAATACCAAGAAAGGAGGGGGGGTATCCATATTCATCAAGGACACCCACACCTCAAGACTGGTGGCAACGCACGATGCATCGGAGACCATCCAGGTGCAATTAACCATAGGCAAGACTGCTCTGCAAATTGTAGCATGTTACAGGCCACCCTCACACACTCAGGAACCTCACATGGCTTTCCTGAAAACACTGGAGGGGATAAATGTATCTCCAAACACCATCATACTAGGTGACTTCAATTACCCTAATATAGACTGGGAACACTACTCAAGCCCAAACACCCTAGCCCAAAAGTTCCTGGAATTCATAAACTCAAATGCCATGGAACAACTAGTCACCATCCCCACAAGAGGAGAAAACATACTTGATCTCATCATCACGAACATGGGAGCACAATGTTCAACACCAGAAGTATACCCCTCACTGGTGAGATCAGATCACAAACTAATCTTGCTGGAGGTCCTCATCCCACCCCCACCTGAAATAAAAAAGACCACAGTAAAAAACTTCTCGAAAGCCGACTTCACACTTCTAAAGACTAGTGTGGTCTCCTTTAAGGCCCCCGAGCCGGCGGATAACAGTACTCAAGCCGCTGAATCACTTACAAATGCCTTCTACCAGCACCTGCAGCACTGCATGGATAAGGCAATCCCAAGCAAAACAAAGACTCTTTGTACCAAGGGCAAGCGTCCAGTCTGGTGGACCCCAGCCATAAACAAACTCTACAACAAAAGGAGGAAGCTACTACAAGATAGAGCAAAATCCTTAAAAGGTAAGACACCCTTGATCACTATAAGTAAAAAACTAAGAGCTCTCATAAAATCATCCAAAGCAAATTTTGAGAGAAAAATAGCTAAAGACTCAAAGTAAAATCATAAGGCCTTCTTTAGCTATGTTAGAAACCTGGGAGGAAACTCCCAGATATGCTCAGAACTAGTTCAAAATGATGTGAAGATTACTGATCCTACAGACATTGCCAACATACTGGCTGACAGGTTCAATGCAAACTTCTCCCCCCCCTCCCCCCCAAAAGGAGAGATATCTATACCAAATGGTTGCAGCCCCCCAAACATCTCAAACGCCCAAGTGAGAACTGCTCTCTCCAAAGCAAAAAACACAGCATCCATGGGACCTGATGGTGTCCCAGGCTGTGTGCTCCAAGAACTCAACGAGGAATTAAACCCACAGCTAGGACAGCTGTTTAATCATAGTCTCACCTCTGGATACGTACCCAGGGAGTGGCGCACTGCGACTGTGGTCCCACTTCACAAAGGCGGTGCCTCCACAGACCCTTGATATTACCGGCCCATTAGCTTGACAAGCCTTATCTGCAAAGCTATGGAGAGGATCATAATGGATCTCATAAATAAAGACATAGGGAACTTGCAGACTTTGGATCCAACCCAGTTTGGCTTTGTCAAAGGCAGATCATGCCTTTTAAACTTGGTTGACTTCTTCGAAACAGTCACCAAAGCCATTGATGAGGGAAAGGCAGTCCATACAGCCTACCTCGATCTAGCGAAGGCCTTCGATACAATACCCCACTCGGGTATCATTGAAAAACTCATCAGCTTAAATGTTAACCCATACATCACAAGATGGGTTGCAAACTGGCTGAGTGACAGAACCCACAGGGTCAGAGTTGCTGGCGCCATGTCAGACTCAAAGCCTGTCACAAGTGGTGTCCCACAGGGCTCAGTCTTGGGCCCACTCTTGTTTGGCATCTACTTTTCCGAAGTACAAGCAAACACAGGAGGGTTATGGCTGACAAAGTTTGCAGATGACTGCAAACTGGGCCAGAGTCGAAAACACATCTGACACAGATATCCTTCAGAAGGGTCTCACAGAAATGGATGACTGGTGCCAGAGCCATGGCCTAAAGTTAAATGCCAAAAAATGCATAGTCATACCCTTCGGGAAAAACAAGGTTACCCCTAGCTACAATATAGGTGGTAATCCTCTGAGCACAGAAGAAGTTATCAGGGACCTGGGGACCCAGGTTGACAGTAGCCTGTCATTCGACACCCATGTAGCTAAAGTAGTTAGGAAGACCTTCTACATTGCCCACCTGATCATGAAGGGATTCACATCTAGATCAAGGGAGGTCATAGTCTCCCTATACTCATCACTCATCAGACCAATGATTGAGTACAATGCCCCATTCAGAATGTATCTGACCCGACACTTGCAGCAGCTGGAGAGGCCACAAAAGTTCCTCACCAAAAGGATAAAGGGCCTCAAAAATCTGTCCTATGCTTCCCGACTGAAAGAACTCCAGCTCTATTCAGTCGCTTACCGCTTGCTCAGAGGTGACCTTTGCCTGACATACAAGGCCATGTCAAGCCCAGAGTTGATGAATATGCTTCACCTGAAAAAATCTAGATCCGTCAGAGCCACAAGGGCGGGAGACTTAAACCTCGACACGGCTATAAATAGGACATGCTGGAGGGATAGATTCATCACCCAAAGACCCCCTATGCTGTGGAACAAAATCCCGGTATATGTGAGGCAGAGCACCTCGCTGGCCATGTTCAAGAGAAATCTTGACCAATGGATGGGAGATCGCAGATATACTCCAGGGATTACCTCAGTGTCACTGCTAGACAGAGGCACAGCAAAATAAAGGGTATAGTTCCCCATACAAAAGGGGTGGCTTAAGCCATAAAAATATGGGCTAGGCTTATAAATGCCCTCGGGCAGATAGCCTAGTATGAACCTATGAACCTATGAACCTATGAACCTTGACCTCTGATTCACTTGTATATGTAAGCTTACACCTTGAAAGACCTCTGTGTACAGGTATATGCACATGCAGACTCAAACATATGTTATTGCTTATACAGACACATAGACACACACGCGCACACAGATGCAAAGGCTTGTATCTTACAACTATTTTTGATATCAGCGACTGATTTGAAGGTATGCAGTAACTGGTAGTATATGTTATATAATGTATAATTTCCAAGCTACCTCTAAATAAAACATGACAGAAAAGTTGCCCTTTATTGCCAAATGAATTGCTTTAATTTGTATTCTGTATCCTAAGATGTTGGTATTTAATGTTTTATGCTGAGTGTATGAGATAAGAAACGTTAAATATTTAATGAGGAAACGGAATTAACATATTCTCTCTTTCAGCTGCTTTAAATCTCAGAAATCAATTTTCCTAATTTTTAACACTATTCTGGAAGAATGCAAATTATCAGAAGCCTTTACAAAAAAACTATTGTTTTACTTGGCATTGAATTATTTCTCCTAAACTAAAGCTGTCATTGATTTTCTGATTTTTTTTTTCCTTCTTGTTCGCATAGTTACTCCTTCATATATTAGTAGCATTGTAATTTGTTTTCTTTTCTAGTTAATTTGTATTTAAAAATATGTGGTTTCAAAAATAAATACATGCGTAATATTAAAGACACAAGGTGCTTTTATGTGTTACAGCCCTGAAAGACAAAAATTGCCAACTATAACTGAACAAAAGAAATAAATAGTTTTCCAATAATTTTTCATCCACCGTGACCTCATGTCTAAGAGCAGTGCTGCATGCAGAAATATTTTAAATGTGTTTTCAGGCAGAACTGTGAATGATCTTCAGGCAGAGGACTAAAGAATTGAACTCTTAATGAGTTATTTCCTATAGAAAAAGGTTACAAAGTTTTACTCATTCCATGTCTTCTTGCTACTGTGAGACGTTGAACAGTTTACTTAACCAGACAGTAGCCCCTGGTCACCCCTGAAAAAGAACATGTTTGTCTGATGGACTACAGTTAACTTTCTTCTTCTTTTGGCTTTTCCCGGTTAGGGGTCGCCACAGCAGATCACCTGTCCGCTTGTGATTGGCAGTGGAGTTTTACAGTGTCGAGTTGCCAGCCCATCGCCCAACATTCTACATGCACGCACTCATGCTTAGGGCCAATTTAGAGTGTCCAATCCACCTACAACATGTCTTTGGGATGTGGGAGGAAACCGGAGCACCCAGAGGAAACCCACACGACCACAGGGAGGACATGCAGACTCCACACAGAAGGCACCCCAGCCGATAATCGAACTGGAGAACCTCTTGGTATGAGGCTGTACAACCGCGGCCGCCCTGATGGACTACAGTTAACAAATTAATAAAATAAATATCAGTATGCATCCAAACTAGCAACAGGCATGGGAGGTTGGCATAATGGTTAAGGTGTTTGCCTTATAAACCAAAGGTGCAGGGTTTGATTCTCACATGGGGTAATTGGCTAGGCTTAAAATGCCCCACAAAATAGCCTAATACTAATCTATGAACTTGTCTATTAACAACAGTTAGAATCCTTTCAACAGGATAGGTGTTTTACATCCTCAAAGACAGGATTGTTCCCTTTATCACTAATGCTGTCCTCTCTCTGTGCAGTACAAATTGAAGGATTTTCATATTTAGTCAGTTGATTTGTCTCACTCCATCTCTAAGTTACATCTGTTGTACACTAAAAGAAACATGACTGTTGCAGTTCAGGGAGCACAAACTTGTAGTATATTAATTTGGTGATTTCATTCCAGAGGTGTAAAGAACAGTGTTTTTTTTCTGTGTGTGTGTGTGTGTGTGTGTGTGTGTGTGTGTGTGTGTGTGTGTGTGTGTGTGTCTGTGTGTGTGTGTGTGTGTGTGTGTGTGTCTGTGTGTGTGTGTGTGTGTGTGTGTGTGTGTGTGTGTGTGTGTGTGTGTGTGTTTTATCCTAAATTCAGAGAAAGAATTCTGATGCCTCATTTTAAATGCATTGAATTTGAAAAAAAGTATGCTAACCAAATCTTCAGTATGATGCATTCCTGTTAACTCTGTGTATGCAGGATTCTTAACCCAACAGTCTAAGTTACAAATGTCACTGCTACTTGGCGCTGATGTGGAGAGTTCCCGCTTACTGTTTAATGCCTTGCCTTTGGGCCTTTCTCCTGCACTCTTGAGTCTTTACAGAGTGTCTGATCCGGTATTTGCACATCAAAGAGAGTATGCATATTTGTACAAGTGTCTGATTTAAGTATTCTCAAAAGTGCTAAGGGTTAGGATTAGCACAGTTGTGTAATGATGGGCGGGTTAGGATTAGCACAGTTGTGTAATGATGGGCAGGTTAGGATTAGCACAGTTGTGTAATGATGGGCGGGTTAGGATTAGCACAGTTGTGTAATGATGGGCGGGTTAGGATTAGCACAGTTGTGTAATAATGGGCAGGTTAGGATTAGCACAGTTGTGTAATGATGGGCGGGTTAGGATTAGCACAGTTGTGTAATGATGGGCGGGTTAGGATTAGCACAGTTGTGTAATGATGGGCAGGGGAGTCCCTAACCTAATTTCTGCAATTTAATTCAGTGACTTCAGTGCTACTTATCTTTGGCTGGCTTATTAAGAATGCTTAAAATTTTGCCCTTTCGATGAGAAATTTAAACAGAGATACTATCTGCTTCAGTTGGCAATAGCTCATGTAGATGTAAAAGATCCCACAACATCGAAAAGAAAAGAAGTTGTCCAGTGCCCTGGCCAAATTTTCACAGTAGTAGAAATATACTTGGGGTCTCTCCTGAAAAGAATTCATTAGCCTAGTGGGAATAGTCTGGTCAAAACAAGGGGGAAAAAATGCCTCTTTGAAATGACATTTGACAAACTGGAATAACCATGTCCATTATTGCAGATCTGTCAATAAAATTGTACTCATTAATTCAGCATTTTAGTTGTCTATTTGTTGTTTTGCAAATGGTGTTTCGCTGTGCTAAACCTCCTAAACAAAGTTTAAGTCGACATTACAAGCTGAATTACTAGGACTAATAGATGCTCCCCAGTAGTAAACCGAACTTAAACAATTAAAAGCTACAGATGCATTATAGCTAGACTGCCTAAAAATACATATTGTTAAAAACGAAGGCTGTATTTGAAATGTATTTATTTATATTTGTTAACAGGGAATGTTCTGCCAGGAAAAAAAAAACTTCAAATAGACATAGCAAGGCAAAGACACACACACACACAGTTTTATATAATTTGGGTTTCTGACTATATGAGAATGGCAAGTTATATAAATATATACATAAAGTGGTAAGTGTTGTGATCCATTCTTACCATGATTTCACTGTGGAATGGACAAGTTACACTACAGAATATAAAAAAAGAGTTGAACAATAACGCTTTTGCAAGCATGAATAAAATGAGAAAGATTAGTGGATAAAGGAAATCAGACTGTAGAATGCAGCAGAAATGAACAGAGAAAATAAATTATAGGTAAAACTAAATATCTGGTTGCACAAAGTTGATGACTGATAGCTTAACATGTACTGTATTTGTAAATTGATGTATATTATATAGTGTAATAAAACTGAAAAAATGAAGTAACTTGTTGAAAAGAGTCTCGAATAAAGTAAATTGCAGATTGTAGTGGAGCTGCAAATCAAGTTGCTATGGAAAACTTAATCAGTGCTAATGGGATGTTCAGATTGGAAGTACAATCTTGAGTATTTTTAAAATGGATCTCAAGCTAATAGACATAGTTAAGGTAGGGAGGACATGGGCTTTGTGAAGCCATTATATGCAAGGCATACTTGTGTATAAGTGAGGACATGGCTAAATTCTGAACAAGAAGTGAAAGGCAGTTGTGGGCAAGACGTTTATGACCTGCAACAAAAAGATGATTTTATTGTAGGATTATCCCAGATTACATTGCAGGTGGCGCATTTAATTTGGCTCAGTGATAGAAGACCTAACGTAATGATGAATCTGCATAATGTCTGACAGTAGTGAACTCTAGCTTTTTCTGCTAGGAATGAGTTTGATTTTATTTAATTTCTCCAAGTCTTTTGGGTTTCTAATACCATAATGGGAACGGACCCCATTCCTAAGTCAAAGTATGATTAAACTTCATGAAATAGTTGTTTCAATCTTTCATGTTAGCCAAAAGTGCTCTTCACAGCACCTGCAATGTGCCGCCAATATTAACCTTTCATCCTTTTGCAATTCATATGGAGTTACGTGTATCGGTAACATATCTAAATACGACTGTAAATTATTTTTATGAGACCAATTGTTCCTACTACTATTCTAACTGTCTATGTATCCTTTTTTCACATTGCCCTCATTTCTGCCTGCAAATCCTGGTATTTTATGATTTTGTGACTCTCTGTACATAAGACACTGTAATCACTGAGTGTAGCAATTTCGGTAATCATTGCTACGTTTGTATTATTTTCCTGGACTACTATATCTGGTTTTCTTGCATCTATTTTTTCAACTTTTGGTTATGTGTGATCCCATGTGATATAAACTTCATCATTTGCAACAGTCTTGCCATATTATTACTCATTTCAGTATGCAGGCCTTCTGCCGTTAGTGTATCACTCTCAGAAACAAGATGTGCTACTGTTTTTAATTCTGTTTTACAAAACCTGCATTGGTGTGTTTCTCTAACATGTTCAATGGACTTTGCAAACCAGTGTGTACATAATCCACTATCCTAGGCCGCCAATATTAACCTTTCATCTTTTGGTTTAAAATTTGCCAGTCCTTAACCATTCCTGAGTTGGATCCTGCTGGACAAGAGGTCATTCCAAGAGTCTCTGTACTTGCAGCTATATTTATGCATTTTCCACATTTCTTGTCTTCTCATCTGATCCTTCACCTTATATTCTTTCTTTTGTTTTTTGGCATATTCAGTTGCTGCCTGATTTTTGTCTACTTCTGGTATGATTTTCCTTCCTGCTTGACACCGATATGCTAAACTAAGCAGGGAAGTCATTTTAGATTTGCTGTCTCATGTTTTACAATTTTTACTATGTTTAGCTCATGTGAGTTCAGCACGTATGTATGCAGTCCTACAATTGCAGATCTACACATGTAATCCATTTTGAGGAGGCCCATACCTCCTTCGGAATGAGGAATATATAATCTTGGTATACACTGATTTTTATAAATCATTTGATAAGCATGAAGTAGTTTTCTTCTTTTCCTGTCTAACTGATATAATACCTTTTGGGGCCAGTCAGTCACCCCAAAACTGTAAGTTACAACAGGAAGAGCAAATTGGTTTATAGCTAAGACTTTGTTCCTAGATGTCAGAGCTGTTTTCAGTATTAATTTTAGTCTTCTAACATATTTCTTACTAAGTTTCATTTGTATGTGTTCATGTTTTATTGTTGATCCTTCATCAATTCCCATATATTTATATACTCATGCCTGCTTAAATTCCTTTATATCACATTCCTTTCACAGACTGATATTTTCTTAGTGCTGCAGCTTTCCTGCTTTAAATGTTGCTTTTGTATGTTTGTTATATGGGTTGGAGACAGTGGCACTGACAGAAAGGCAGGAGTCAGAGCTTGATGTGGCAGAGTTGAAGATGTTAAGATTTTCACTGGGTGTGACGAGGATGGACAGGATTAGGCATAAGTATATTAGAGGGTCAGCCCAAGTTGGAAGGTTTGGAGACAAAGCCAGAGAGGCAAGATTACGTTGGTTTGAACATGTGCTGAGGAGAGATGCAGAGTATATTGGGAAAAAAGATGCTAAGGATGAAGCTGGCAGGTAACAGGTAAAGAGGAAGACCTACAATAAGGTTTATGGATGTGGTGAGGGAGGACATGCAGGTGATTGGTGTGACAGAGCAAGATGTAGAGGACAGGAAGAAATGGAGACAGTTGTTCTGCTGTGGCGACCACTAACGGGAGCAGCCGAAAGAAGAAGACCAAATGACATTCTTATATCATCTGAGAAAGATTTGACCACTTGCACTTGTGCTTTCAGTTCCTTGTCTGATGAACTGTACAGTTTTAAGTAATCTGCAAAAAGAATATGAGAAGTCCTTACACTTTGTTGTTTTCTGGGAGTCAAATTGTAGCCATAACCTAATCTGTTAAGTAGGCAGCTTAATGGGCTAAGGGCAAGATGAAAGAGCAGCAGTGACAGAGTCACTCTGGAATATCCCTCTTTAAATATTTATCCCTGGGATAATAATTAGTCCTTTATCATAGTTTAACTGCAGAGGAGTTTGCCACTGTTTCATGGTCACAGTAGTGTGATCACTCAATATAGGGTGTATCGTATACGTTTGTAAGCAATCTTTTATCCAAGAATGTGGGATACTGTAGAATGCTTTTTTGTATCTACCCATGCCAAACTTGGATTCTTCCCCGTTTTATAATTATCCATTATGACTTTATTTAACAACAAATTATCCTGTGTATCATATAACATTCTTTTGTTACCCTTTTGTTCAATTGTCAAGACTGAGTTTTCTTTTAAATGACTATAAACTCTGTCAGCATCAATTCCAGTGTTTAGTTTATACATCTTAGGAAGGTACATTATTAGTATTTAGTTTTTAAGATATCATGCAGGTTTACTCTTAAGAAGGATTATCGCTTTTCTTGTTGTTAACCAGGTTGATGTCTGTTTGGGGTGTGCATATAAACAGTTTTTTATTCAGGGCTAAATTCATGTAAAGATCTTACTTTTTGTATTGTGAAATTTTCTATATCTGGGTACCTTTGTCTGTATTTCTGTTCGAATGTCTTTAGAGCTCTCTTTTTTTTTTGTATTGATTAATTTGACTTCCTCTTTTGCATAAATTTTGCACCAAATCAGATGTGCCTCTCTTTCCCATGTCTCTTATCTATACCTTTCAAAAATCTCTAGATTTCATTCTTCCTCATAGGTTCCTAAGCAAACTGCCTTTGCTGAATATTTTAAGCCTAGCCAATTACCCCATGTGAGAATCAAACTGTGCACCTTATTTCTGCACTTCATCAGTCACTTTTTCCAAATGGCCCAAGGTTTCTTGGTCTGTATAATGTTTTTCATGAGTCTGTTGTATCAATGAACACAAATTTAAATTTGAAGCTTTTGACAGTTTTTGTTGTGCAAGTATTTTTCTTTCCTCTAAATTTTCTCTTAATCATTTTGTATATCTTCTGTCTGGAAATTCTGGGCTTCTTGCATGATAGTAGTAAGACATAATTTGCTAAAGGCTAGAACTACTTACCTGTATGTCTGTAACCTCCCTACCATCTTTCAAATCCAGTCTGAAAAACCTCCTAGCTAAAATCTCTCTCTATTCTTGCTCAAATCCGGGATGAACCCCAAAATGTGAATGCATATCTTTTTATTCCTTATACTTCCTTACTCCCTTATTCACTTACTTCCTTACTCTCCCTTATTCACTTACTTCCTTACTGCTATCTAATTCTCTTCCCTGACTTTTTCTCAAAATATACCAAAAGCCTGTTTTTCTTTCACCTCATATTGCAATTTCTACTTCTATTAGACTAACTTACCTTTATTTCTCTATAAGCTGTCTCAAAATATTAAATGATTGCCATATGCCTTCTATCAATTTTTAACCAATGCTTTTATATTATGTCTAGTTTGTAATAATTATTTAAACTGCATAAGTTTTTATTTTATTTTTGAAGATTGTAAAATTATTGTTTCTTAAAATGTTTTATAATAATTTGGAGCTTTTCTTCCCGAACATAGGCTTCTGCCCAGTCAGACTTTCCTGGTAATTAAATGTCAATAAATAAATAAATAAAATAATTTCTTTCTTATCCTTAGCAGTGCACTCTATCATCTTTATGGCTGTTTTTTGGCCTGCCAGATTTTTGTGGCTGCTACTATCTTCTGCGACAGGAGGGTGGTCCTTCCCCCTGACCTGGTCTAACCCCATCGTAGGAATGTTTCCATGTCTTAAAGATGCAGCACTGGCATTTTTTCCACTCCTGGCACAAGTGCACCTACCAGGACTGGAAACGTTTTCATCCTGGGACTTGTGCATCTGTCATTTTTATTGTTTTAACCCACTTCTGTCTATGATATATGCTATATAAAATACAATCTATATACCAGAGTCATCTTGGTGAGATTTTGTAAAAACAGGGCCCGCCTCATGAAGGTACTAACCAAGACTTGAGGATGCATTCAGTTCCAGCAATACTACTGTCCTTTGCTTGCTGATTTTATCTTCTCTCCATTTGGATCTGTGTAATTTGGTCAATGTTATAGCAGTTTTTGTGGCTGCATTTTGTATGTGAGAGCAGAGATTTAGCTGACTGTTAGTTAATCTATGTACTCTGATTATCTAAACTTCATCAGTGAGTGAATCTGAGCAGATACAAAGAGTTTTATTGGAATCATTATTAGAGTAGCAGGATAGTGCAAAACGATTAGAGTATGTGCATGATGCATTTCATTTTGGAGGCTACATCCCCCACTCTACCTTTAATAATACCCGTGAGCTCTAACCCTGCCCTTGCTACTAACCCTAAACTTGCACCTTACCTTTAAAAAACTTTCTATAACAGTGAAACTGATCTAGACAGCTTGCACACACACACACACACACACACACACACACACACACACACACACACACACACTACATTTAAAAGTGTGCCCCAAGTTAAACCTACCCTAATCCTAACCCTCATACACTTGCATGATCACCCCTATCTCCTAATGCTGAAACCTTCAGAATATCTAAAGGTTTGGGCTTTACTGTGCCAAACCCACACTCACCTTACTCACAAGCATTCAGTCTTTCATTCATATGAAATTTTAGCATTTCAAAGAACATAATAGCAGACCAAAATTCACAGTCTTTCACTCAACTGATCGGTAGCATATTTGATGGAGTGAATCAAACCCATATATATAGATATGTAGACAGAGAAACATATATGTCTGTAGATATAAACATGCACTCAAACACACACATGCAGACACATGTCCATATTGTATATATGCAGTTTATCAGTCTAAACACAGTGCAAGGAAGCAATGTCATCGGACAACAATAAAGCAAAGGTCATACATGGATGCTAATTTGGGTGTTGCAAGGGGGAAGACAAGACCAACACTTGACAATCATCACTTGCAATTTCTATGCAAGTGCCATAGTCAACTAAAGTTTAATCATCTACAGCTGTCAGTGTAAACTAAAGGGTAATCATCTGCAACAGTCACCGTAAACTAAAGGGTAATCATCAATGGCAGTCGCTGTAAAGGAAAGGATAGTCATCCATGGCAGTCACTGCAAATGAAAGGATATTTATGTATGGCAGTCACTGCAGACAAAAGGGTAATCATCTGCAGCAGTCACAATAAACTAAAGTTTAATCATCTACAGCTGTCAGTGTAAACTAAAGGGTAATCATCTGCAACAGTCACCGTAAACTAAAGGGTAATCATCAATGGCAGTCGCTGTAAATGAAAGGATAGTAATCCAAGGCAGTCACTGCAAACAAATGGGTAATCATTTGCAGCATTCACTGCAAACAAATGGGTAATCATCTGCATAGTCACTATAAACAAAAGGTTAATTATCTGCCTAGTTATTGTAAACTAAATGGTAATTATCTGCACAGTCATTGTAAACTAGATGGTAATCATCTGTGGTAGTCACTGTAAACTAAATGGTAATCATATGTGGCAGTCACTGTAAACTAGATGCTGATCATCTGTGGCAGTCACTGTAAACTAAATGGTAATCATCTGTGGCAGTCACTGTAAACTAGATGCTAATCATCTGTGGCAGTCACTGTAAACTAAATGGTAATCATCTGTGGCAGTCACTGTAAACTAGATGCTAATCATCTGTGGCAGTCACTGTAAACTAAATGGTAATCATTTGTGGCAGTCACTGTAAACTAGATGCTAATCATCTGCGGCAGTCAAAGTAAACTAGATGCTAATCATCTGTGGCAGAATCATCTGTGGCAGTCTGTGTAAACTAACTGGTAATCATCTGTGGCACTCACTGCAAACTAAAGGGTAATCATCTACAGTAGTCATTGTAAACTGAAGGGTAATCCTCTATGGCAGCCACTGTAAACTAAAGGGTAATCATTTGCATCAGTCACAGTAAATGAAAGGTTAATCATCTATAGCAGTCACGTAACGAAAGCGTAATCATCTGTTGCAGTCACTGTAAATTGAACAGTAATCTCCTGTGGCAGTCACTGCAAACTAAATAGTAATCATCTGCATTAGTCACTGCAAACTGAAGGGTAATCCTCTACGGCAGCCACTGTAAATTAAAGGGTAATAATTTATAGCAGTCACTGATAATACTGTCAAGTGATGGAAAGGACACAGAAAACACAGCTAACAAAATAAATCTGTCAATCAACTACATGGCAATCAGGCATACATACAGAGCATACATATGGGTAGAAAGACCAGTATAGATATTTTAGGTTACTACTGGTGCAAAATATTTGTTGTTCATGTGTTTGGCAAAGCTGAACACTTTAAGTTCTAATGATCATTTTGGCTTTTTAGGGAATGATTATGTAGGTCATTTATAACAAGTGCACAATTAGCCTGTTCTGCATTTCACTTAATATGACATAACCAGAAAAAAAAATAATTTTAAAATGAATATGTGAAGAGACTCCACTGTTATAAATATCTCATTGCACTGCCAGAAATCGCTGTTACTGCAAATTACTTGTGAAGAAAATGTCAGCACACAGTAGCTACACCACATTAAGATGTGCATTTTTCTGTTCTTAGTTTGAATCATGTCTTGTATTTTATAATGCATGGCAACTGTTTCTTGTCTTTTTAGTTTTCTACAGTCAGCGAGAAGCCTATATAATGGCAACAACTGCCTGTTAAGTACATAGTTAAAATGAGTCTGATCAACTTTAATATGCTGCATTACTTAACTGTAGATGCTTTTGTAGCATCATTAAATTTGTAACGGGAAAGCAGGAAATGCAAATTATAGCTTTCAACATACTAGGGATTGTGTTACAGTGACCATTAAATTCTCATTCAAATTCATTTTATTCAGTAATTTAAATGAAATGACAGGAAGCTACACTAAATAATATCATTTTAATGTTTTGTTAAGAATCACTGCTGCCATAAATATTCATGGACACATTATTTGGAAGGGTCTGAGTGGCAGACTGCAATAATGCTTGTTACTGACTTCATAGCACTTTATAAATATAAAGAATCACGAAAGTTAGGCTTTATTTTAATTTTATATACATGTAACACTTAAATTTCAAAAAAGTTTTATGTGATTCTACTGTAGATGCTCTAGCAAGACTGAATCATTATAGGGAATTTAGTCCAGCACCACATTTAGGAACTTAATCCTCCCAATATAAGTACCGGAACTGTTATTTGAATCACTCCATTATACTCACTGCTGTGGCTGTAGTATGAACAGACTACCCTGAACAGGTTCTGATGTATCAATCCTGCATGAATGTGTTTCTGGAGCAGATGTCGAAAACAAAACATTATTCTTATTCATTAGGCTTTATTGAGTTATAAAACAAATGTCACAAGGAAAACAATTGTCCATTCTATAAATTGGAGATGTTCTAAGTTCAACATTTTATGAAAAGGTTGCTTTGAGATTTACAAAATGGTATAATTTAAAAACATACTTAAATCACTGTCAGGCAGTTTCCTCATATTTGTTCCTGGCATGCATTCATTCTGCTAATCGATAATCACAAATAAAAACAATGTTCTGTTTACTCTTTCATTGCACAGGAGTGGTAAATGCAAATCAGTAGAGCAGGATAAAAGCAGCACATCAGTGAAGAGGTGAATTGAACTACTGATCATACTGCAAGCATATCATTTTCTAAAGTAATCTTTTACCTTTTTACTTCTTTTGTTATTAATTCATTTGTTTTGATTGTTAGATTATCCGCGTGTTCAAATTCTGGGTTAGAGGGGGAGCTGGAGCCTATCCTGACACACTGTGGTTGCAGTGCATTTAACATTGGACAGAATACCACCTAGTTTCTGGAAACACACCAGCAATGCATTTTGCACTTAGAATAAACATGCACTCCTGTGTGTTATTATGTGGTTTGCTAATAATCTTAAGGTGTGTCTTTGGGATATAAGAGGAAGTCAGAGCTAACCAGCAAAATCTCCATTTGAATGCAGCTAGTAAAGCAATCATGGGGACCATAACATGCCTAGCCATATATACCTTTAAGCAGACAAACTTAAACATTCTTGCCACCTTTGTCAAGCACTTAACATTACTTAACTCCCAGTTTGAGCAGGGCCTTACATTATAAGCCTGGTATAAATTTGTGCCTGCCCATCTTTTCATCAAATCTAGCCTTAAATTTAACCAGAGTAGTACGTTGACCTGCAGTGGCAACTTATTCCATAGGCTGTGAATACACTGCATTAGGAACCCATCCCACCAAGTAGTCTTGTTAACGTTTTGGAGTAGGTTTAAGGCCCTAGTATGGGTGTTTGTAGAGGCACTGATGTTATGAAGAAGTAGGAGGTCAGTTAGGATTGGGTCCTTGGCGCAGCTGTTGTGCTACTGAATATAAGGACAGCCATGCTAATCTGTCAGGTTAGTTGAAGAATTTAAGACCTTTAATTTTTTTGGTTAAAAATCTTTGGGGCATTTCCAGCAGAGTGATATGTTTGGATTTGTGCATACTAAAGGGGTATTGTATTCTGTGATGGATCTAATTAAGGAAGAATACAGGGGAAGGAAGACTACCTTGCCCTTGATATTATCTTGGTAATTAACCTCATGAGATAGAAGGATTTCCTGTCTGAGTTTGAAACATGACTGAATGAGAGAGTTGTCCACATTAGTACCCAGGTCTCTTACGACCTTCTCCATCTAAAGAGGAGCACCGTTTGTAGCATATGAGGTTGGGGCAGAATTTTTTTCAAATGCTATTATGCTGTCTTTTTGCATTTATATGTAAACCTGTTTCAATACAGAGGGTGTGTGCACATTTCAACCCTTACTGAAGCTTTTTAATATCAGCAGATGGTAAGATGTTTATAACCATCTTGCAGTTGTCAGCAAACATGGTCAACCACACTTCTGGGATATTGGCTTAGATGTCTGCAAAATAAATGCCAAACAGGAAAAGGACAAGTATGAATCCCTGTGGCACACCATTCTGTGCAATTTTATATTCAGAGAGCACACCAGTAAGTTCAGAAAGCTGTAATCTGCTGGATAGACAGTTTGCAATCAGCAGGTAGCATATGGTTTCTATTGTTTGTCTAATTTTGCAATAAGTTCTGCATAGGGAGTAGCATCAGAAGCCTTGGCTAGGTCAAGATAAGTAGTGTGTACAGACTGATTACTTACCACAGCCTCTTTGAACTTTTCAGAGAAGATTACAAGGTTGAAGGTACAGGAATTGCCCTTCACAAAACTAACCTGTGGGGTATACCTCAGTTAAGTTGCCTATGTCTGCATTAATGAGTTCTGCTATGATATGTTCCAAAGGTTTGCATGTAAGGCTGGTGAGGCTGATGGGCCTAGAATTACCTTGGCTTGTAGAGGGTCCATCCTTGTGTAAGGGAGTCCCAATGGCTGTTCTCAAGGCAACTGACACAAACCCTGTTGACAGGCTGAAGTCAAACAATTTAAGTAGATGACAGCAGTGGTCATGCAGCGGTAGCGTTGTTGCCTCACAGCAAGATGTTCTCCCGTTCAATTCTCGGCTTGGGTTAAGAGTGCCTTCTGTGTGGAGTCTGCATGTCCTCCCCGCGGTCGAGTGGGCGTTCGAAAGACATGCGTTGAATGGGCTTGCCTTCGTTGAAGGTTGGGCATTGGGCTGGCAACTTGGCACCATAAAAAAACAACTGCCAATCATTAGAGGACAGGAGTTCTGCCGTGGCGACCTCTAACCAATAAAACCCGAAAAACAAACAACAAACTCAGGTGGCGCATACTTGACACTAATGAGAATATAGCCTGGTATAGTATGGTATTCTCATGGAAGCATTGCTATATTAGGGATTCTAAGACTTGTTTCAAGATGATTGCAGGGGTAACTGTATTTTCAGTGATAGCATGTGCCAACAGTGTGGGTATAGGCAGGGTAAAGTTAAAACTAAATTTGACTGCTGAATGTAATGGTTATATCCCTGGAATCAATAAGTCTGGTATTGTTGTGGAAAAGCTTGGTGCAATGATAGACATTATTCCTTCATTTTTTGACTTAGTTGAAGAAATATTTTTAGCTTCCTTGGGTATCTGTGGCAAACTTAAGTTCATTTTTTTGCTTTACATATTCTAATAGTGCTCTTAAGTTTCTTTCTGTCCTGTTTCAGTAAGATCTTGAGGTAGGGGGATGGGAATTTCTTGCAACTTTTCATTAATTCCTTTTTTTGTTGCATTATTTGTTATATTTAGGGCAGATGGGTACTGACTATTTATGCAGTGGTTTAAGTGCTAGTAAATTTTGGACGTGAATGTGGCAGCCCTGTCAGATGAGTCTACTTGCAAGAGATGCTGGTGGGGTATGGGCAGGAGCAGATTGGTAGGTCCAAGTCAAGAATGTTAGTCTCTTGTGGGTAGTTTTACAATTTTTTCCATTGGTATTACCAAAGTGCACGAAAAACTGAGGATAATTATAGTTATAGTGGTCTAAGAGTAAGTTGGTTTTGTGTAGTTGAATCCCCTAGGAAAAAGGTATTTTGGCTTGATATCTAATGCCTCCTGCCATTAAGGTAATTCCCATGATCTTTGGGGATACTGATGGTGAACTGTAGCCAGCAATGAAGTAATAGTTAGAGTTGTTAAGGTGGTTTGGATATCCAGGAGCTCCACGTCAGAGTAATGGTCAATTTGATGTGAGGTAAATACATGATGGCCACTGAGCTGTGGTGTCATTGCACTGAAGCCATGTCCATGTAACTACACAAATATGAATGTGTTAAAGTGGCAGGAGAGCCCTGAGTTCTGGCATCTTTCTGTTAAGACTCCTATCTAGCACGTAAATGGAGGACAGCCAGATTACTTTCTGTTAAGACTCCTATCTAGCACGTAAATGGAGGACAGACAGATTACTTCCTGTTAAGACTCCTATCTAGCACGTAAATGGAGGACAGCCAGATTACTTTCTGTTAAGACTCCTATCTAGCACGTAAATGGAGGACAGCCAGATTACTTCCTGTTAAGACTCCTATCTAGCACGTAAATGGAGGACAGCCAGATTACTTTCTGTTAAGACTCATATCTAGCACGTAAATGGAGGACAGCCAGATTACTTCCTGTTAAGACTCCTATCTAGCACGTAAATGGAGGACAGCCAGATTACTTTCTGTTAAGACTCCTATCTAGCACGTAAATGGAGGACAGCCAGATTACTTCCTGTTAAGACTCCTATCTAGCACGTAAATGGAGGACAGCCAGATTACTTTCTGTTAAGACTCCTATCTAGCACGTAAATGGAGGACAGCCAGATTACTTCCTGTTAAGACTCCTATCTAGCACGTAAATGGAGGACAGCCAGATTACTTTCTGTTAAGACTCCTATCTAGCACGTAACGGAGGACAGCCAGATTACTTTCTGTTAAGACTCCTATCTAGCACGTAAATGGAGGACAGACAGATTACTTTCTGTTAAGACTCCTATCTAGCACGTAAATGGAGGACAGACAGATTACTTTCTGTTAAGACTCCTATCTAGCACGTAAATGGAGGACAGACAGATTACTTCCTGTTAAGACTCCTATCTAGCACGTAATGGAGGACAGCCAGGTTACACAGCATGCACATTAGATGAAGTATGACATGGAAATCCAAGTGCTGTCAGGCATCAATTTCAATGCGCTCAGATTTTCTGCCTCCTCCTTTATTACAAATGAATATTTGTTCAGCATTGGAAGCTGCTTTAATTTGTATTTAAGCAGCAGGTATCAAGCTGCAGTAATGAACCACGACAGGCAAAGTATATATTTCTGTCTAGAACTGTTAAACCAACCAGCAAAAGACAAGGTACTGAGTGATGCTAACCCAGTAAAGCTGTTCTATGGAAATTTAAAAATACTCACCAGCACGATGCAACATAAAATGAGCAGATTTAGTAGCAGCATTTGTTAAGCGCTTTCATCCACAATGCAAGCTACAATGGACTTAAATCAGAACAAATACTCTTAGTAACCAGCCAGTCCTTTTTATATATTACCTAATCATGGCAATAATTAACTTCACAGTGCTAATTAATGTATAAGACTTCTACTTTTAACATATCATCATAATACATACGTAAAAAAAAAAAAAATTATTTATTTTAACAAATCCATTGCACGTACCATTTATTACATAAAACAACTTAATTTAATCATAATTTAGCATGGCATAATTTTAAAATACTATTCAAAGAAACTGTGTCATTCATTCCTTACTGTCCACTTGCATTTAAATGCACTTGCCACAGGAATTCTTTGTATTCTAACCTCAGTTCCTACAGTTCCCTGTAGGATTTACTGGGACCTTTTCCAACACAACTACAGTTTCTTATTTTCAGTAAATTTCAACATGTCTTTATATAGTGCATCATTCAAATTAAAAGTATGGATATTGTATTAGTGTTCATATATCCTCTTTTTTTAAAGTGCATTCTGTTTTACAAATATATCATTAATGACACTGTTTACTATATGCTATATAAACAACCCCTGTCATATTACAATCACATTGGGAATTTAACCTTAATTCCCTGTCAAGCTTTCTCAATATTAATCTCTCCCAGAAGTATGTAGCCACATTGTCTACATGTCCAACACGTTTTCATCACTTTAACAGTTCTACTGTTACTTAATACATTGTTTGCTGTCTCTATTTTTTCTTCAGTATTCATACATTTTTATAGGTAAATTGTGGTTTATCACCCAACAGATTACAGTTTTTCCTTGAAATCCTATACATTTTCAGTTATTGATTATGTTTCTTATCTGATTACTTTCAATCCCATATTTAATAAACATAGTGTTTACATATTCATCTGTTTTAATAATATGATTATTTTATTACCTTTTCCTAAAATGGAGCTATAATAATTTTGTTGTATTTTCAACACAATTTCATTCTAAATGATATCAAGCAAAGAAGGAGGTAACCTCTATGTAAGAACATCTTACATAGTTTATTTACCTCACTCAAAAACTGATTGTCGTCAGAGGTTAATCTTGAGGCACATATCATCTGTCCCTTTACAAGGCCTCTCTACTGGAATAGGAGTGATGACTAGTGAAATGTAAACAATTATTTGAGTACAGAGATTTCCTGTATAGTCTGGAGCTATACGTGTGTTGAGTGATATCCTTGGTTATAGTAGCATCTAGAAAAATAATCTCATTACATGTAAAATCAGAAGTAAATCTTAGGAAATCTGTATATTTAAGGATTCCATGAATTTCTTAAATCTTAATTCATTCCCCTTCCAGATAATAAATGTATCATCCAAAAAGTCTCCCAAAAATTACAATATATTCCATGTATTCAGATTTAAGCACTATGTTCTGTTACTGGTACCATAGTACTATGTTTGCATAAACAGGGAGCACAAGAGGCTCCCATTGCTACACCCAGTACTTGCTTGATGTACTCCTCTTCAAAAAAATGTAATTCTTACTCAGTATAGTATCAATAAAGTCCCCAAAGGTCACACATTCCTTGTTTGTAAAAAATTTCCAATGAGAACAAGACTCCCTAAACAAGTTACCCAGTAACATGTGGGATACAAGAAAACAGATCAATAACATCCACTGTAGCCAATAAATATTCCTTTCCAAAAAGTTCCGGGGTGATACTTGCTAAAAAGTCCCAGGAATCCTTGAGTATATAGGGATATTTCTTAGCAAAACCCCTTAACTTTCCATCCACATATAATGCTACAGGATGTGTTTTGGAACCAGAAGCGGCTACAATGAGAAACATGGGAGGATTTGAAACATCTTTGTGAATCTTTGGTATATCAAAGATGGTGGGAATTAATGGATGATATACTTTTTAAAAACTGTAGGGTTTATAGTCTCTCACACTTTTTAACTTTTAGATGCTTAAACATCAAATCAGTTTTGTTTACCTTGTTTCTTGAAACTCTAAGATTTCATTCATCATTGTTTAAAATATCGTACATCTTGGCTGATTAATTTATGGCATCCATAAACACTAAGCCACTACCTTTGTCTAGCTTCATATTTCTAATCTCCCTGTTAGTAGATAATTCCTTAAGTAAATTCAATTCCTCAAGATTGAGGCTGTGATGTATATCAGAATATTGCCTATAAAGCCTGTGAATATCACATTCACAAAATTTTTCAAAAGGGATATTGTGGAGTGCAAGGGAGGGTTAGAAGTACTTTTTCCTCAAGAAAGGTACCAATGAAACAGTTAAATTTAAATCTTCATGATGTATTATTTTAAAATTAAGTTTTCTTACATATAACTTAAGATCAGTTATTGTTTCACTAATATCTGTTTTAACTCTAGGTACAAAGTTGAACTCCTTATTGAACAAGTCAAAGTATCTCGAGTCTGTTTCAAAATTACTATAATTGTAGATTTGGAAACCTTTATATTAATATATCACAACATCATCATTACCACTAAATGCTAAACTGGGTGTGTAATTCTGAAATGATAATAGGTTATTAAATCGTACTTCAATTGAAAGGTTTTCTAAATTGGATATACCTAGGAGCATTACTACCACCCTCTCTTGTTCTTTTTGTGGTTCCTCCTGTATGGTTGCTGATGGTTTCTGGGGCTGTCTATAGTCCCTGCATCTTGATTCATCCATCTCTACTTTCTTTTGACCTATCCTTTCTGAACACCTCACAGGCAATAATTGTTCTAAGTCCAAAAAATCATTTTCACCATTATTATTTTCATCCCTATTATGCCCATTGGTGAGTAATTCCTTCCTCCCATTAATATCCTGCTTTTTTATATGTACGGGGTTTAGGATGTGCATGCCCCTTCATATATTAAGGATCATCATGTTTTAGTTTGTTGCACTTTCTAACCTTGATTTGTCAAACTTATTGTCAACCTCAGAAAATATCTTTTAATAATTCTTAGATCTATCTTTGAACAGTAAATAACTTTTCAGCCCCATATCAAGTCTGTCGATGTCCTGTAGCAGTCCTACCATCACTCTTTCATTTGAGTACACAACATGTTCATGATTTGGCATCCGCAGTTATCAAATGTAGAAACAAGGTCTTCATAAAAATTGAGGTCTTCACAAACACCATTTGGCATCTTCCAAACCCTCAAACCCCTAGGCACTGGCTGTTTAGTGGTGTATTCTTCTAAATATAAATTGTCTAGTTGCAAAGATTTATATTTTCTCAATTTTTCTTTTAAATAAATCTAATTTTATGTTAAAAGAAACACTTAACAGTCACTGTGTTCTCAACGCGAACAGTGTTAGTTCATGATATTCATCCATGTAGAAAAATCAAATTAGTATACATCTCGTAAGTTAAAACCTTTAGTTGCTTCTGGAATTGAAGTTTCTACCCTGTTTAATGGTAGCAATTCATTGCACCTTCTCACATCACCATGTCAGTTGGAATCAACCAGTCTAATGGGGGAAACTCGACCACGACTGTTGTCAATCTGCTGATAAAGTCCAGTGGAAAAAAAAAATGATTCACATTTGAAAAGTCACTTCTCTTGAACTCTCTCTCTCTCTCTATCGCTATATAGATAGATATAGATATACATATACATATATGTATGCATACACACACATGCACACTAACATACATACAAACACACACACACACACACACACACACACACACACACACACACACACACACTCACACACACACACACACACACACACACATACATATAATATCAGTCTCAGGTTACTCAACAAGAGCAGTAAGTGACTAAACCTCAAAAAGAGGGCTATGGGGCTGAAAATTCTCATGTGTCCTCAACTCCCCTGCCCCACACAAATACAGACAACAGTATAGACTGCACAATCTGAATTGTATTGAAATAAATCAAGTTTGAAAACATGTTAGCCATAGTTATAAATGAATTGTGGACTCATCCTAATAACTAGCAAACAGATGCAAAGTAAGTAGCTCCATCCATCAGGACCAATAAGTATGGGGAGTGTGGCAGAATACTGAACTCAATATTATAGTCAAATTTGTAGCATTACAGCACCACTCACTAAATAATTACATCCCCTTTCCAAGCACAGCATAAACCACCACTCACTCACTCAAGTACATCAAGTGAGGGAGGTAAATGAAGGACCTCTTTTCTTCCTCATAAGGAGAGGCCTTTCTTTTGCCCCTTCCTTTGACAATAAACAGTGAAGACAGATGAGGTGGGAAGGAGGGTAAGCTGCTTACCCTAGTGCCAAAGAGGCCAAATATTCCTAGCCTTGCAATAAATACATAACCCTAGTTTTTACTCTCTATATCTCACTTTCTGCTCACTAATGTATCATCTACTCCATTCCCACATGCCAACTATTTAGGCCCCCGACTTCTCAGCTGACATGAAACTACCAATAGTGTGACAATCGGCTCAACTCTCCCCAGCAGGAGTTCAGAGATAAACAAGTCTGCAAGGCAAACTCCAGTGGTCTTCAAACCACATGCCCAACTCTAAAGGCAGCAATATAGAGCATATGACCAGAATTGTATTGTAAACCAAAGATAGCATCAAGAATCTTCACTTAATTAAATATGAAAGCATATGCTAGCCATATATCTAAACCAGTTATGGGCACATGGTGAAAAGTTCACCTCAGTATATTAGCAAACAAACAGAAACTCTAAATAATTATAGCATTCAGGACCACCAAGAATGGACAGCATGGCATTGTGCTTACCTCAATACCATAGCCAGACCAGCAGCTTTACAACACCACTCAGTAACCAAATTCAAATCCCTTCCCAAACAGCATAAGCCACTACATACTCAAATAAGGCAAGTGAAAGGAGGGGAGAGAATAGGAGGACTTCCTTCTTCTTCAGAAACTAAAACCCCTTCTTTTGTCCACCAAGCTGATAAAGCCATCCTGCTCCCTCTTCCTTCCTAACTCACCAACTAACCACAAATCTCAACTGCTACAACCATGAGCTGCTACAGCTTTCAAGAACAAAATGAAATGCACAATAAACAGATCCCACCCAATACTACTAAAGTGTAAATCATGACTTCTAAACCAAATGTGGTCCCTCTCTGCAAAATCTCAGTGCTCAAGTACCAGAAACACAGAACCTACCTTTTGACTGCCTCCACTACCTTAAAACGAACTGTTGACTTCCAAAACATTCTCGGAATAATTGCCAAATATTTCATTTCTACCCCCAAAAGCTTCTGCTTAATTATGACTGGGTCCCGAATAGTTCATGACAGCAGCATATGCTTGGGTATAACACCCAAATTGTTACTTCCTAAATGTATTATCAAAGCTCCACAAACCATATGCTGCCTGATCTTGTCCAGCACACCCACCATATGATTCCAGTGCAGACCTTTATTGTAAATGCCTTCATCCTACCCAGATAGACACAAAGCACCCCACCTGACATGTATATAAAATCAAAAAACATTTGATAAAAAAGAAAATCACATGACCAGTTATCTGTAAAAATATGTATACATTGAAATATAATTTGCATATAAAAAAACTGGTGTGGTAGATGAAATTAAATGTTTACTATGCACCATGTTTGAATGGAAATATTTCAGTTGCTAATTTTATTTATTTATTTACATTTGTTGACCGGGAGTGTCCGACTGGGCAGAGGCCCGGGGAGAAAAGCTCCACAGTTAAAATAAAAAGACAGTAGTTACATTGGATTACATAGCGATTAACAATTTGATTAACATAGCAATTAATTATAAACATATTTACAGATGAAGAACATAGTACATCAGTAGACAACTAGAATCTTTATCTGCGAAGTACATAACAGACATTAACAAATGTTACAATAAGAAGTTCCTGCTGTATGAGTACTAGGCTTATGAGCATCTGAGCTTGCTATAATCAAGGTAGGTAGTGGGGTGCAAAGAAAGGTAGTGGTTGGATGGGTGATATTAGAGTGGGAGTGGCAAGGGCATAACCAGCATGTTTTTAGGTGCGCTTTTAATAAAGTTTTGAAGTGGGTGCATAATGGTATGGAGGTAATTGTGGGTGGGAGGGAGTTCCATAATTTGGCTATGGCGCAAGAGAATAGTGCTTTACCAGCAGAGTTATTGGCTTTAGTGATCTGCAGGTGTTTTTTGTTGCTGGATCTTAGTGGTCTGGTGGTGCGATAGGGTTGGAGTAGATTCTGGAGGGATGGGACATTTAGTGGATGGTTTACTAGTTTGTGGGTGAGTGAGAATTGATACCATTGAAGGAGGTGAGGGAGTTCAAGCCAGCCCAGTTCAGCAAGTGAGAGACAGTGGTAACTATGGTAGGCTGCCCCTGTGGCGAATTTGGCGATTTTGTTGTAGCAGGTCTCTAGCTTGTTTATATCGCATTGCCTTAGGTTGATATATATTGGAGCGGCATAAAGTAGGGTTGAGATAAGGTGGGAATTTTCTGTTGAAATCTTTGCTGCTTTGGTGAGAAGTTGCTTATTTCTGTATAATGTTCCTAGTTTTTTGTGGACTTTTTTTATGGTCATGGATATGTGAATGTCAGATTTTAGTTTATTGTCTATTTCCAGCCGTAGCAATTTGGTGTGTTCAGTTGGGTATATAGTGGTGTTGTCTTTTGCTGTGATGTTAAAGTGAGAGTTATTTTGAGTATGTTTGGTGGGTTGGAAGATGAGTAGTTTAGTTTTGTTTGGGTTGAGTATTAATTGGACATTGGATAACCAAGTTTCAACAGAGGAAAGGGCTTCCTGTGTGAATTTTTGCAGTTTGGGTAGGGACTGGGCTGAGTCATCTGCGCATTATATGAGTGTGCCATGTTTGGTGGCAGAGGCTAGATTATTGGTGAAAACAGAGAAGAGTAGGGGTCCAAGGATGGATCCTTGGGGAACCCCTATGGAGACAGGTAGTTGGGGAGATATGTCATTCTGCCATACAACGGATTGTTGGCGGTCAGACAGGTAACTCTGAAACCAGTTGGTGAGAGTAGGATAGGTTATTGAGGACAGAGATGAGTTGTTTGTGTAGGACCATGTCAAATGCTTTAGACAGGTCTAGGAAAGTAACAGAGGAGAGATAGCCATTGTTTTTATGCTGAAGGATAGTGTTAGTAAAGGAGAGTAAGGCAGTGGTGGTGCTATGATTTGGTCGGAAACCATGCTGACTATTGGAAAGGAGGTTGTTAGTAAGGAGGTAGTCTGAGACCTGAGAGTGTATGCATCTCTCTAGTATTTTGGAGAGTGGAGAGAGAATAGCTACGGGGCAGTAACTGGTTAGTTCTGTGGAGGGGAATTATATGTGATACTTTCCACAGAGTGTGAACGTAACTTTCTGACAGAGATCGGTTAATCAAGATGGATACTGGGTAGGCCAGAGCATCAGCTGCAATTTGTAGGTATTCACTTGGGAGGTTGTCTGCTGCCAATATGGTGGGCTTAAGTTTAGTTAAGAGTTTTTATGTTGGAGGTAGGTACAGGAGAAAAAGAGAAGCTAGTGGGGAGATTACTAGTTGAAGGTGTGGGTTGGAGGGGAGGGGTTTTGTTGTTTAGCTAGTTATAGTATGGTTTGTGTGAAGTGTGTGTTAAATGAGGTTGCAATATTTTTGGAGGAGTGAGGGATGTTAGGAGGAGGGGTACTGACTTTACCTGGGTGAAGGATAAAGTTTATGGAGGACCAGAATTGTTTGGGGCTGTGTTGGGAGGTGTTTAGGGCAGACTGGTAGTATTGGAAGTTGTCCTGTTTTATTATGTTGTAATGTTTATAATGTTTTGATTTATTTAGAATGTTTTCAATTTATAATGTTTTTAACATGAGATCTGTTTAAGTGAATATATTTATTATCATATAATTCAATACAATATTTTTAATATCATATGTCTTACATAAATGTTATGTGGGGGTGAATGACTTGGCATGCAAAACTTTGGAAATATGCAGAAAGACATGTCAGAACTCCCCATGCATGTCAGAAGTACAGGCAAGACACTGAACCTGAGTGAATCTTTCCTTCTTTAAGAATGATGCCTACTAGTTACAGTCAAAAGATAACTGGCTAAGTGTTTGATGTAATTGCAGGGATATCCTGTTTGTGTCAGCACAAGGTGAGATGTATAACAATCCTACCTCTTTGCAAAGGATGGTCTGTACCTCTCATTCCAAGGCTACCACATTCTGGCTTAAGCTTTTGCTGCCCCCATAGGGCCTGTTTTTAGACGGAGTCCAGGTAGTGGACTTCTAAGTGTAACATTCATATCAAATTCAAAGCAGGATCACATTAAGGTAGCATTGCTCAATGCCAGAAGTCTCAACAACAGACTACTTGAAGTTCTCCTTATTTGGAACATATCAATATCTGGATAATTATTAAACTTGATTTAAGCGTTTAAAAAGCACTTCCTCCATGCCTTCAGATTTTTGTCACGGCAATATCATCTATAGATGGACTCCTAGATACCCACAACTGGAACTCATTGAGTAACAAATCACATTAAGCAAGACCAACTATCAGTTTATAGCCTGTCAAAGGACACCCTCTATGTCCCCTGAAAAATCGTGCAATGTTCCTGCATGTGCTTAATTAACTCTATATAAACAAGAACTTATTATTTTTTGGGGTAAATTTAAGTACTCTAACTGGAGTACCTATCAGATGTACCCACAAAGTTCTTAAATTTAATAATAAAAAAAAAATTCTTCCTGGGCATTGCTATGGAAACCACTAGAGGACATAATACCCTTCAGAAGTGAAGCTAAACTTGGTACAACTTCCAGATCTGGTGCTGCCTTCCTCAATTTAAATTGAGAAGCAAATAAAAAAGTTTTTCTCCCCTGAATCGAGGATCTAAAAAAATATGTTATGATGAGAAGCTAAGCAGCAAAAAAAAGTCTTAAAAGAGTAATTTCAGAGAGCCACTTTCTACATTCATTCCGATTGAATACCATACACTTAGCACTGAAGCTATAGCAGTTCATCCCTAACTCCAAATGCAATACCTGTACTGAACTACCACCAATCTGACCCTCCCCCTGTCACCTTGCAAATAGGGCACCTGCCCCCTTTGCCCCACCCTGTCTTGGCTTCTGATATTCATGACCTGGTCCTTAGGAAAAAACTTCTTTATGCACTATTCCCCTGGTATCCCCTTCTCCGGTTATGTCAAGTCTTTCACTAGTTACTTTCATCTTCCAAATCTCTAAACCCACTGAAATCAATATCTCAGAATTCAAGGGTTTCAAACATACTAATGTCATCAAATTCTATGATGGAGGTTCAAATTCATTTGTAGCAGCAACAGCATCCCATATATTGCCATGGCAAATCTCTAAACCCACTGAAATCAATATCTCAGAATTCAAGGGTTTCAAACATACTAATGTCATCAAATTCTATGGTGGAGGTTCAAAATTCATTTGTAGCAGCAACAGCATCCCATATATTGCCATGGCAATATCTTTAGAAAATAATTCTATGTCCACTTAGATAAATGTATGGAAATGAAAGTCTCAACAAGATAAAAATATCATGGGAAATTTAAAAGCAAACCACCATGGTGCATACCCAGATAGATAAACTGTGCAACAGATCAAAATACTTTCATTGACCTTCATATCAAGGATAACATCAGAAAAGTGACTAAAACATGAAAAATTCTATTATGTCTGCCAAAATAGCCATTGGACATAGGTTAGCATATGATGCTAAGGACAATTACAAATCATTCCTTAGCTACTTAAGGAAACCAAGTACCATTTTTGACCTGTAGGAGTTGTTTTCCCTTAATAGCTTTATCCTTTCATTTAGGATCCCTCACCCCCCAGTATGGTGATTAAGGCCAAATTACAAACAGACAAACATAAATACAAATAGAGTTCTGATAACAGGATAATGCTGTTATGGGAGAGCACAGTGTCCACCTGAACAGAGGCTCTTTTGGTCCACCAGCAGTGACAGCAGAATGATATGCAGGACATTTTGAGTTTGAGCCCCAAATATGAGTTAATATTATCCTTTCACTTGTCCAATTCTAACAGTGCCTAAACAGGGGACTTACTCTATGTTTGTGTGTGGGTATGTGATTTTGCCAACCAAAGAACAATAATGAACTCCACAAAATATGCAGCTTAACAAAGCACAGTCTGTGCATTAGCAACATAGCTGACATTAGAAACATACACCACTAAAGTAGATCATTGAAGCTAAAGACAGTGGTTTAGCAGAGGGTACCCCCACCATCATAGGCTTCACCCATAACCCCCCACCCCCATAGTTAAATTCACTTACTTCCCTAATGCAGAACTGGAAAGCAGTGAAAATCTCTCTGAGCTCTGTTATTTAATGTGGCATGTTCATGCATTCAGCACAGTATCTGAAATGTAGATATGCTTTTTTTTTTTTTTTTTTTTTATGCTAGCATGGTTCACTGTATGTGCTGTATGACAGCTAAGCATTTCATTACAATACAATATGTTTGATAGCTTGTCTTACTTTAATGATAACCTCCCTTAAGTAACCATCTGTAATCTCTCTCTCTCTCTCTCTCTATATATATATATATATGTGTGTGTGTGTATTCACAGTGAAATATGAAAGAAAAGTTCATTTCTAGTGTAAAAAGAAAATTGGCATAGCTTTACTTAACACATTTCTGGCAATATTAATATTCATTTGTGTCTTGCAGTTTAGTTTTAAAGTTCATGGGCTTGGTATTGCAGCTCAGGCCAAGGTGCCTTGCAGTGCTCAGGTGCATCCACATATATGCTCCTGGTACTCTTTGACAGAGTCCATAGGACTTCAACCTATTTCTGATGGTATATCTGCTGCTTCCTCTGGTCAGGGTACATTAATAGTCTCCTAGAAATACCTCTCCATTAGAGGTGATCTCTGATTACTGTGGCTATAAGCCCTACTTAGCAACAGCTTTTCAGGTTATTCACATTTGACAGGGCTGTCAAAGCAGTGATTTCATGGAAATATATAATTTGATGCCTGATTGTTAAACATGCTTGCATTTTATTAGCATTGGTTGAGAAAATTTCTTGAAACTTCATTTCCGTGCTGATATGAGGTTGTAATAAATTTGTAATTGTAAATGTATCATGATGTGCGTGCATCTTTCTTAAACAGAGACTGATGCCTTTTTTTTTTTCACTTTTAAGGGCAGAGTACTATGCTAATGAAAACTTCACATACTACTTTTAAATTACTATTTTCTGCAGTTTTCATAAGCTTCCGGAGCATTTGCAGATTAGATGTTGCACAAAGGCTTGATTTACATATTTTTATTATTATTTATTTCATATATAAAAAGCAGTTGCATTTTGTTCAACATTCTCAGCAGTTTAATAACATATAGCAAGTACTGTGTGATAGATCCTAGGAAACTGCTAAGGGAAGGAATATCTTTAATAAAATATCTGTTTACCAAAGTAAAGGAACAAAACAGTAATGATGAAAAAAGATAAAAGATAATGCTACTAAGTCGATTCAACATGGCCACATTCAAATAAGCAGGATGATGAATACAGCTCCTGACAGATTTCTAACACATCCGTCTATTGCTCCTTCAAACATTATATGCTACAAACGGAATACATTACTGGCAAAAATATCTTTAAATATATTCATCATAATCACCATTATTGTCTTTGAAATATGCTATTAACTCATCACTGCTGAAGACTAGCTACTTACCCAGCCATCTGGTGGACTTGCTGCATGTGAAATTTCTCAAGAACCGGCTACAAAATAACAAATCAACTCTAAGAATTCTAGAATAAAAAGGTGACTGCAGCAAAACACATCAGTAAATCCCAGACCAGGACTGATTATCAAGTGTGTTCTTTTAATCACTCAAAAAGCAGTTAATCAAAAACATGCATGCAGAAATCAATTCTGTGTAAGTGACAACATCTGAAACAAAATTCTCAGCCCTGACGACCCCTGAAAAAGAAACCGCAACTAAATAGCATAAAGGGAGCACCAAAGATGTAAAAAAAAAAAATGTCTCAAGCTTAGATTAACCATAAGCAATCCTTTGCTTTAGAAGATTTAAAAAGTGCCTTGCATCCAGTGCTATCAGCAATCGATAACATTATATATCGGCTATCTACAGTCAATGCTACATTAAATGCCTTCACAAAAACAACAGAACTGTCTGAAAGACGTATTTCTGTCTGTGAAGACAAAATAGTAAATCTAGGGAAAGACATGTAGACCTTTAAACACGCCTTTCCATTCTTTCATGATAAACTGCTGGACCCGGAAACTAGAAGTCATGTCAACAATCTTCTCATTAGAGTTATTCCGAAATGTCAAGACACTGCTGATATTATACCAGTGTCTAAGGAAGTGTTAGCAATTCTTCTGGAAAATTTCAAAAATGTGAATGATATAATAATTAAAATAGCTCATCAAGCTCCAAGAAAACCTCGTAATGGGCCAGCATGTCAAGTTTATGAACGATTACTCAGTTGGCAGGATACTACCTTAATGCTGAAGACTGCCATATCTAGGAAGTCTTTATCAACTGGTGCAGACATAAAATTACATTTGCTCAAGATTTTCCCATACAATATAAATTGAACAGACAAAAGCTTTCACTGCTCTGTTATTACTTCTTCAAAAACAATATCAAATTTTAGATGTTGCTTCTCATAAAGTTGTTCTTCTCATATAAAAATGCAAAATGTTAACTAAACCCTCACTCTGACTAAATCATCATGTCATAAGATTTTTCAATTTTTGCCAGAACGACTTGGAGAAAAATGTAAAATGCTAACTAAAAATGTACTCTGAGGCTAAATCAACATTTCATAAAATTTACAGTTTTTTACCTCAGTGACTTGGAGATATCTTGACTTTCAGTTCTGCTCACTGTTAGTGAACTGATGCTGTGGGGCCAAAAGGAGGCTGCCAGTTTGGTAATTTTCTCTTGATCAGCAACCAGAAACCGTTTCTGGACTGTTAATGTTATGTTTGGCATTTCAAAACTAATGATCAATGATCTATTTTCTAACTGAATTTACACTAAAGTCACGTAGTGCTGGCATTTTCTTTATGTTTTGATTTGGTTGTAGTAAGACTACTTAATAGCATAAACAACATTAAACCTATTGTATATGCATCACCTAGTGCTTAAATAACTAACTGAATTGCCTTAATAGAAATGCTGTTTGAAGTATCTGTTTCCTTTTACTACTGATGAATGCTTCTTAAACTCTACATTACTTTTCTTACCCTAAGCTTTTTACGTGGACTAACTTAGTTAAGTCAGAAGCTGTTTCAAAGCATGGTGCAGTTTATTAGGTCAGCAAGAATAAGCTTGATTACATTAAACTGTGATCTTGCAAATGTGTTTTGGGTTATATATTGTTACTGGTACAGCTTGCTACTTTCAAAAGTATTTTCCCATTACTCTCAGTCTATTTTGTCTTCTCAAGTTAAGTGTTGTAGGGTTAGGCAGATAGGTATGCTGAGAAGAAACCACCCCACTTTTGTATGTATTACTCCTCATGCATAATCATTTATATTTTCAGACCAGGATAATTACTTCATTAAATCCATGCATTTTAAGTGCTACTTTACCAATGCTGTACTACTGACAGCATTTCTTGAGTAGATAGAACTTAAATGAATATTATAACTGATAGTGTGAATCTAAAGGGTATGTAGAAGTTTAAGAAAAGGAAGGTCTTTCTTCATTTATTTTACAAATTGAATGCTAGTATTATTTTTGTCCAAGGATCACATTTACTGCATAAACAAAATTTTTTTTTTAAGAAAAAAGAGATCCTTTTCTCAGAATTAACAGGACTACAAACAATTAAATCTGGGGTTGCCATTTTAGTTTAAAAATCTTTTCCAGAAGTCCTACTGGATTAAGGCTATGATTCTGATGGAAGATGACGCTACATGAAATGTTAATGTAACTCTTTAACTAATCCTGTTCTACTCTTCAACCTTTATGCCATTGGATTAAACAAGTGGATTTTATAGCAAATATTTGTACTAGCTAATGTTAAGGATTGTTATTTTATCATAGGAGGATACTGGAATTTGGTAATCAGTCTAACTCAAAATAGATCGAATCAGTATATACACAAAGACATAACTTCATCCCAGGCAATATTAGACTTACAAACTGAATTTAATTTGGCTGACTTAATTAGATTTACCCCATATAAAGGACTTTAACTTTATATATTACTCTCTCTGTTCCAAATCCTAGTCTGGAATTTACTATTTTTTTACTGTCACATAGATTACTCAGGCATGTAACAGAGATTTTACACAGAGCCCCATACAATTTCTGATCACTCCAAGATCCACGTAAAATTAAACATAGATTAAGATTATTTTAATTCAAGTACTTCATATCAGTGGACTCTTGTTTTACAGCCAAAAAATCAACCAGGAAATTAAAAATGCTTTAGCCGAGTTTCTGATTAGACTTCCCACCAATACAGCAAAGTTAGATATATTATGCACAGCATTTAAAGCTCATCAGTGAGGCATATTAATTAGTAAGACATCTCATGTTAAAAAATACAGAAACAAGAAGAATGACATTCTATCTAATTTAAAGCATAAAACATTAAATGAGCCGGGGAAGGAAGCATCCAAGCAAACACATTTTTACTTGGATACTTCCTTCTCCTGCCGACTTAACATTTTAGGCATGTTTTGGGTTTGTTTACATTAAGCTTCCAGTTTTTTGATTTCTAGTGCAAAACTATAACTTCCAAAATAGGTCTTCAAATTAAAGAACATAAAAAAAAAGAAAAACTTAATCTGATTTACTTATCAAAATTAAATAGGTATGAAACAATAATATTAATTAATTATTTGGAATGGGCACAAGCTGCATCTAGATAATTAGCAAAATTAAAAGATAGTCAAAGCCTTCCCTTATATACATGAAATTAAAGTTAATGTTACAATCTACCATACAACTTTAGATGTAATATTAGCATTTGAAAATGTCTACCATGACTTATATGAGATAAACACTAACACACATAATCAATCAAAACTTAAAAACGACTTGGATGTTATTACATTTCCACAAATAAATCCTAGTTAACAGGTGATCATATTCAACCCTATTCAATTAATGTAAATCAATGATGCTGTAACTAGACTAAAAAAAGACAAAATGACTCAGCCTGAAGGCTTTATGTCAAACTTTTTATAAAAATTTTAAGGACCAAATGAGAAATAATTGACTTCACGTATTCAATTTTATAAGTTCACATGGAATTTCTTACTCATATATGAAAACAGCTAAAACTATTTTTATTCATAAAAATCAAACAAATCAGAAGCGACAGATACAAACATCTAAGCACTGATATATGCAAATAGATTAAAACATGTTTTACCCACTATAATTTCTCCCATCCAGTCAAGCTGTCTAAAACAGAGACACTTCAGATCAAACTATAACTTTTGAATCACTTCAGTTGCTCAACACTAACTAAATTATCATGCTGTTTGTCAACTGACACAACCAAAGTTTTTAATAAAATAAACATCCAATTTATTGTCAGTATTCTTCCCTGATTTGGCCTACCAATATATTTTATAAAGTGCATCACAGTACAGTACGACAATCCTTTTACTAATACTGTAATTTACAAGAACCTTTCTAAGTCAGTACAATTAAAATGGTGTTTGACAAGGTTCTCTTATTTCCCCATATCTGTTTAATTTATATATTGAAGTCCTCTTACTCTACATAATTCAGTCAGAACTTACTAACTCCCTGCCCATATACCTTTGTTATTCCATTTAATGCATTGGCTGATAATATAATTTAGTATCTTTCATGCCTCAATATTGGAATACTAAGAATCTTAAACATTATTAAAAAATTTCTTCAGTTTCACAAATTAGAACTTTAACATTCAAAAATCTTCTATATTTACTCTCCTTTCAAAAGGAAATTACTCTATCGACCTATCAAAACCATAATGTATTGGCTTGAAATTTTTAAATATTTGGGAATAAGCATTTTAGCTGACCCCTATCTCAACTATCATAAAAATTTAACAAAAAGTAAAATGGCAAAGCAAGACCAGGCTCTCATTCATAAAACCAACACATGTTTATTAAGCCAGTTAGACCATTAGCACTTTCACAGTAATAAAACTGCTTCTTCAGATGTGTAAAATCAACTGTTTCTCTTTCATTTAAATAGAAGGAAATTAGTTACATGCTTCATTTAATTAATTGGTTTGTAAAAAGACACAACTCTAAAAACATCTATAATTACATATATAACTTGCATATCATTATGGCGGTGAGTTCTGATTCCTTGTGCAAGTCATTAATGAAGATATTGAAAAGTATTAGCCCCATGTAAGGATCCCTTGGGGGACTCCTGTAGAGATTGTAAGGAAGGTAGGGTAGGAGTCATTCCATTTCATTACCTTGCAAATACTGTTTACTGAACAAACTGAGAGGTTTGGTACCTGGAGATGGACACATTTGGTGCTCTTCACAGGACAGATGCTCCTTGCAATCTACTATATTGGATTTATTGTATGGAACTAGAGCAGATGATTCACCGATGACTAAGAATTGGTGAGAAGGTTGTAAAGCAGCTTTGCAAGGTGATATTATGGAGGTTGAAGATCTTAGGAGGAGTAGAATGAGGAAATTATCTGAAACAGAAGAGCAGGGAGCTCTCTGATGTGCAAAATAAGATAATTTAAGGTGACTGCCTTTCAGATCTCTTAGACAGGGAGGCATCCCTGCAGATTGAAATGAGTCTAATGGAGAAAAAGCAAGCGGAAGCCAAGCTCCAGAGGCAGGGATGCTTCTAGTGGCTTAAGAGAGAGGGTAAACCAAAATGCATTTACTGCTTTTAAATAGTTTTTTTTTTGTTAACCCACTAATACTAGGTGCATTGGCAGAGGCAGGAGAGCTCCTAATTAGAGAAGATAAGATTCAAAACCTTTTTGCAATTTCTGTGAGTTCGTATACAGTCCTCCCAAGGATATTCAATTGAAAACTTGTTATTTTACACCTGCTCAAAGTTCCACAGTAGATTGGCTGGACTGACTGTTGTTGTGGAGGTGGAATGAGCAGTGAAGCATCTAGAAACTCATAAAGGTCCATGAAATGATGGATTTCCAGGAGAACTTTACAAGCAGGGTGGAGAATATTTATGGTGAGTGCTAACAGCACTATATAATGGTACACCAGTTGAGAATAACTGGCTAGCATCTCTAACTGGGTGGTTGTCTCACTGATACCAAAATCTAAGGGGGCAGTTTTAGTGGTAGGGGATTTCAGACCAATATCTCTAATTAATTTGGATCAGGAGATTTTCTGTAAAATTTTGGAGGACAGCTATGAAGATATTCTCCTCTCCATAATATCCTTGGCAACAAGGGTTTTGTAAGGGGTAAGGTGGTCTCTGACAACTGGTGGGGGTAGTCAAGTTTTTGAATATGGTGGGCCATGCACAGGGGCTGATTAGCTTTGTTCAATTCAACATTAAGAAAGCCTTTGACACTGTATATGGGACTTTTTGTTTTGAGTTTTGGATCATGGGAACTTAGGACACAACTTCATTAACAGGGTGAAATGTCTTTATAAAAAGCCTGCTTTCAAAGTCCTGGTTAATGGTGGTTAATGGTGTATCTGTAAGTAGAGGTATGATGCATGGATGCGCACTGTCTCCATGGCTTTTTCTGTTAGTTATAGATGAGTTACTGTACCAGATTAAAAATATTATTGTGCAACAAAAGGCTGTAGATGCATGCACAGGTCTTTCTAATTGTTTGTGGATGATTGTATCCTAATGAGCACAAACCTTCCCATGATCTTAGGCAAGGTGCTGGAGGTATTCCGACTTTCTGGCAGCACCTTGAGTTTGAAATGTAATTTTTCTAAATCAGCAGTCATTCAGTGTAGACATCAGGCTTATGAGTTAAATTCATCAGATATTCTGAGGGTTATTTCTTCCAGGTACTTAGGTTTCCAACTGAGCCTTACTCTAACATACACAGTTGCAGATAATGTGCAGAGATTAATTGATAAGCTTAATGAATACCTGCCCAAAGTGATCACTTTCTCCACCATAAGAGGGAAAATTAAGGCACTGCAAACCAAGGCCCTCCCAAATGTGTTATTTCTAGATAAGTGCTTTCCTATCTCAGTTGTGAATCCAGGTGCGACAGCAATACAGGAGTTGATCAGAAAGTTCAACAGGTGTATTTTGACTTTTGTTGCCTATATTCTCAGATATTTTGGAGGCTTCGGTCTTCCTCATGTGCAGAGCTGTGTTATAACCTTACATTTTAACAGCATTGTTAAGCTGGCAGCATATTTGGTTGCTGTGAAGCCTCAGGATGGTACTGCAGCTGTTGGAAATTGTAGAGAGTGAATGCCCAAGGAGTGGTTTCAAATGGTTTGTAAGGAAAGCCAATTTGTAAATGAATTTTCATGCGGGGACGGTCTGACAGCTTCTATCTGGCAGCATTCTGAAGTAATGGTGACAGTTTCTCACTCTTCAGCTATGTACTGGTGCTGTAAAGGGATAAATGCATGGGACTAAATTTCTCAAGGAGGGAATAGTAGGTTTGCTAAATTTCTTTCCACTAGTCTTCAGGAATTTGATTTTGAGAAAGGGATTGCTTTATGCACAACCGGTTAGAAAAGATTTGGGCCAAACACATTCACTAAGCCAGATACTGGGTAAGGTGTTTAGCTGGGTAAAGTGGACTGGAGTGTAGAAAGATAGAGCTACCTTGATTTATTGGGATTTGTTTAAGAGATGTGCACTGGCAGTTCAAAGACTGTCCTTGTCAAGGTAGAAATCCTAGGAAGGCATTCGTTTACATTTAGCACAATGGACATTGGTATGGAGAGCCCATCTGCTGGCCAAAATTCTTAGATATGCAACTCAGAGTGTTATACAGTTAGTATCTCACCCTTAGCAAAGTGTGGAAATCATACTGGAAGACTGAATATAGCTGCTGGAGGTGTAAGGAGCTTGAAGCAGATATGCTGCACATGTTCTGGAACTGTTACCAAGTTAAGGGTATAGTGGGAATTTTTGTTTAGTAAATTGGAGGTGATCTATGGGAAACCCATTCACTGTGACTGGAAACTGTGGCTATTTGGGATAGTTTCTGGGCTATATCGCAGAGATAGTAAGGGTGTTGAGATTTTTTAGTCTTGTTCAGTGTCATTAAGCTTCTGTGAGCCAAATATTGGAAATTCAAGTGTGTGGCCCTTCAGAAATGTTGGCAGAAAATATTCTACATCATCATTAGGCAATATCTTTTATGGGTTTAACTGTCCTGGTGCATAGTACAGTGTTTCTAGCAAGTGGAAGAAATTCTTAGACTTTTACATGCAGCTTAGATATCAGGGTACTGAATAATATCTCCATAATATCTCGATGTTGGTATTCCCAGAATCATCTAGAGTATATATGATGGAGTGCTGATTTTTTTTTTTTATAAATATTTTTTGTATTTAAGCTTAGATTGGATGTAAGCCTATTTATATTTTCCCTCGTTTCTTTTTCTTCATCTTTATTCACTCTGCTAGCGTATATATTGTTTTAATATGGTTTTATTCTTTGTTATAATTTTGGTTGTTGTTATTGTTATTCATGATTATACCAAAATAAAATACTATTAAAAATAGCATTAAAGGATCTACTTTTCCTCACAGGAAGAAAAATAATTCCAACTTTTATGTTATTCTGCTGATAAACTATTTAATAGTAGTCTTAAGCTGGTGGTTTTAAACGTATGCACTGATATAAACAGCAGGCCTAGCTACTAGTGCTGAAATGACATGTCTAAGTTATTCTGTTTAGAGGTCCTAAACACTATTGGGTAAATTGTGTACGGTGTCTGCTGTAGGGCAAGTGCAGTTATTCTGTCATTAAAAATAATCAAGAAGAGTTGACCATAATTTAAACCAGTCCTGTATTAGGCATATCCTTAGTTTACTGGCCAGACCAGAAATAGCATTCTGATCACAGGTTACTTAGCATAAACAAGTCCCTTAATATTAACCTTCATAAATTAACACTTGGGTATATCTATAGCATGTCTGATGAAACTGATCTGATTAAAGAATAGGGGACTGAAATATATGCTGTTCCTGTAAGGAAAATTGTCTTTTTGGAGCTTTTCTCCCTGGGCCTCTGCTGAAAATGGACATGTATCCAGTCGGACTATCCCCGTAAACAAATGTAAAATAAAATAAATAATAAATAAGAATACATGGTATCCCATATATCAAAGTGTTTTTATTAAGAATTTGTCTCCCAAGGCTAAAGAAAATTATGGTATTCTGTTTGAAGTCTGAGTGTGGGATTTGCACATACTGAGAATTTCTATCATGGCAATACCTTTGCTACACATATCAAGTAGCAGTTGTTTTGCACAGTTCAAAGAAGAGAATCTGATTTTCCTTTACAAAAGTTGGAATATTGCAGTACTTTTGGTCAGGGAGACTTTGGTGTAATAAAGTTCAAGTATTGGCATTATATTGCCAGTATGTTATATGGCTGCTTATCACACCAACGTCTCCCTCACTAAATGTACTTCAATATTCCAGCTTGTGTAAAGGAAAATATATACACACCTCCAGGCTGGTCAAACAGCATGATGCACAGGAGACACTCCAGGTGCAGTTAAAAATTGACAAGACCCCCACTGAAATCATAGCTAGCTATAAGCCTCCAACTTTGACTCAAGATTCCCACTCCACCTATCTGGACCTCTTTGAATCTATCGGGAATAAGCTCTTTACATTGATCCTGAGCAACATTAACTATCAAACCATAGACTGGAAGAAATACTCATGCCAAAACACAAATGCCCAGTGATTCCTTGATTTTGTCAGTGCAAATGCCTTGGACCAGTTGATCAACACCCTCACAAGAGGTGAAAATATCTTGGACATGGAATTATCCAACATGAGTAACCACTGCAGCATACCTACAGTGTCATCTTCCCTGGTAGGATCCAACCACAAAGCAGTCATTTTTGAAGTCACCATCTCCTCTGACCCCCCCCCCCCCCCAGCTAGGGTCGAACAAAAACCTCCAAAGCTGATTACAGCCTCCCGAGGAAGGTATAAACAGCTTCACAGCCCCCTCCCCCCCCCATAGGAACTGGCACATATGTCCAAACCTACACCAAAGTACTATATGAGCATTTATATAGCTGCATGGAATCAGGAATACATGAGAGGATGAAATCATCCTCCTCAAGAAAGAGTACATCTGTCTGGTGGATATCTGCAATAAATAAACTATATAATAAAAGGAAAGCATTGCTGTCCAGGACCAAGAAGGAGCAGGTGCCCAATTGGAAAAAAAACTATCCTTAGCCTGAACAAGCAAATAAGAGAACTAGTGAAATCCTCCAAAGCAAACTTTGAGCCCAAACTGGCCAGATCTACTAAAAAGTCATACGAGCTTTTTCACATATGTCTGCAATCTCAAAGGAAGAACCCAGATCCACTCAGAACTGGTGGTCAAAGACAGCACACACACAAATGCAGTAGATATAGCCAACCTGCTGACAGACAGGTTCAGTGAAAACTTCACCCCTCTGTCCCCCATAAGTAATTCAGGACATCCTCAGTACCAGCTCCCCTTGCTTTATCTATACAGAGCAAGTCATTACTGCCCTCTCAAAAGCAAAAAATACAGCCAACATGAGAACTGATAACATCTCAGGCTGCATCCTACATTAACTCTGGCAGGAGCTTGCAGCACCATTAGGCACCCTATTCAACCAAAGCCTGAGTATCAGCTTCATCCCAGCCAAGTGGAGGACAGCCACTGTCATCCCTTTGCACAAAGGTGGAGCATCCACATATCCAGAAAATTATAGATCCATCAGCCTAACTAGCCTGATCTTCAAGGCCATGGAGCAGATTATCATGGACCTCATTAACAAGGACATTGAGCAACCTCCAAACACTCGATACCACACAGTTTGGTTTTGTCAAGTGGAGGTCATGCCTGTTAAATTTGGCTGACTTCGTTGAGGCAGTCACCAAAGCCATGCACGAGGGGAAGATGGTGCACACTGCCTACCTTGACCTGGCAAAGCCTTGGATACTATTCCTCCTCAGGTATAATAGGCAAACTCTTTCAAGTAAGCATCAATCTATATGTTAACCAAGAAATAAGGCACTGGAGGGTTCACCAGATAGCAAAACCAACATTAATGAGCACACAAACAAAAATAACACCTTAACTGGATCACCGCATTTTTGTCAGTACCTTCATCAGATGAGCATACTGACTTGAGACACTCCTTTATATACATCCCTTAATAAATCAACAACTATTCCACATTTAAAGACACATTACAAAATAGGGTATATAAAAAGTCATAAAGAACTGTGCATGCAGATCATAACTAACTTAAAATCACAGTAATCAATTCAGTACAGTAAAAATACAACAAAATGTGAAAAAGAACATTGAATACATATAAAATAACTGCAGTGGTGTTTAAGAACATTTCAAAACATTTAAAACCTTTTAAAAAACTGATGTAAAAAAAAAACAGTCATGAATCTATACTTCAAAGCCTGCTGTGTGAAAATCTTATTAAAATACTGCCGCCTGCTAGACAAAAGTTTTCAGACAGAATGTTAAAAATTTCAAAGTTTTGTAGCTCTTAGTTTTAAGACTGGCTTCAATGACACTGTCATTTAAACCACAGTGCTCATTTGCTTCTAACACTAACTGCCAGTATAATTCTCTGTACTCTAAACGTGTTTCCCAGGGTCTACCCCTAGGATCAATTGGCAGTATTTCAAACACAAAAAATTGGAACTCTGTTCCTATACAGTCTAATGTGTGTTTATATAAAGCATTATTTATAGTCATCTTTTTATATCATACCTGTGTTTGTACATTCTAGATTTTAGTTTCCTTTCAGTTTTAGCTATATAAAATGCTTCACATTTACCAGACAAAGCCAAATAAGTGAGACCATTGGTGTTACAGTTGGCTAAACTTAAGGTTTTAATAAATCTATTCCTGGCTTTCAAATAGTGCGTGTCCCCAGTTTTAACATAGGGGGATTGTGCACTTGTGTGTACCTCTTTTGCCAGGGTTGTAGTTACTAGCCTTAATGGTCCCATTTTCCAAGATGTTCTTAATAGTACGCCCCTTTTTGTAAACACATTTAAAAGGCTTATCAAATATGTGCTGCAAGTCAGAAGTGCTAGAAAACCTGCTCCATTCTTCCTCTACAATACCTCTGACCAGTCTGGCTTCCCCATCATAGATTATTACCAGAGCACTATGATACACATTCTCTACCTTAGCATCAGTCGAATGGATGTTGTTCAGATCCATAGAATGGTTAGCAAAAACAGGGGCAAACTGTTTTCCTAGCTGCAACAACTTGAAGTCAGTCTTAAAGCTAAGAGCTGCAAAACTTAAATTTTTAATGTTCTGTCTGAAAACTTTTGTCTGGTAGGTGGCAGTGTTTTATTAAGATTTTCACACAGCAAGCTTTGATGTATAGATTCATGACTGCTTTCTTTTACATCAATTTTTAAAAAGGTTTTAAATGTTTTTAAATGTTAAACACCACTGCACAGTTATTTTATATGCATCCGAGGTTCTTTTTCACATTTTATTGTATTTTTACTGTATTGAATTGATTATTGTGATTTTTAAGTTGGATATGATCTGCATGCACAGTTCTTTATGACATTTTTTATATACCCTATTTTGTAATGTGTCTTTAAATGTGGAATAGTTGTTAATAGATTCATTAAGGGCTGTATAAAAAGGATTGTCTCAAGTTGGTATGCTAATCTGATGAAGTTACTGATGTGATCCAGTTAAGACGTTATGTTTGTTTGTGTGCTCATTAAAGTTGGTTTTGCTATCTGGTGAACCCTCCAGTGCCTTATTTCTTGGTTATTCATTTGTATTTAGGCACGTTTTCCATTTTTTTATCATTTATCAATCCATATGTTACCAGATGAGTAGCAAACTGGCTCACTGATGGAACCCACCTAGTCAAAACAGGGGAAGCCACCTCAAGCAGTACACCCGTAACGAGCAGCGTACCCCAGGGATCGGTCTTGGGGCCTCTGTTATTTGGATATACTTTTCTGAGGTGCAGGCCAAAACTAGTGGGATATGGCTGACCAAGTTTGTAAATGACTGCAAGCTGGGTGCTGTCATCACTTCCCCTAGTGATGTGGACATCCTCCAAAAGGGTCTCACCCAAACAAATGACTGGTGCCAAAAAAATGGCCTTAAACTGAATGCCAAAAAATGCATCATCATGCCCTTTGGGGAGAGTGACATCCCCACAAATTATCACATTAATAGTAAGGTCCTAAGCACGCAATCAGTCATGAGGGACTTGGGCACCCAGGTTGATAGTAAACTGACTTTTGTCCACCGTATTGCCTCCATTGTACAGAAAGCTTTCTACGTGGCCCACCTCATTAGTAAGGGTATTTCATCTAGGGACAAGGTGATCATAATATCCCTGGATTCTTGCCTTATAAGACCCATTATTGGGTACAATGCCCCTTTCAGCATGTACCTCATAATGCACATGCAGCAGCTGGAGAGACCACGGAGGTTTCTCACCAAGAGAATCCATGGCCTCAAACATCTGCCCTACACAGATAGGCTAAAGGCTCTATCCCTCTACTCAGTCTCCTACAAACTCCTCAGAGGTGATCTCTGTCTGGCATACAAAGCAGTCTCAGATCCTGCCTTGATGGGACTGCTGCATATCTACAAGTCAATCTCCACTCGAGAATCCCACACATGTAATCTCAACCTGGTCTGTGATATCAATAGGACTTGTTGACAGGACAGATTTGTGTCCCAGAGACTCCCCCTTCTGTGGAATAGAGACTCCCTTTCCTCATCAAGCAGAGTACCTCATTAACCCTTTTTAAGTGCAACCTGGATAACTGGATGGGGAACAGAAAATAAACTCCTGGGATTCCACCTGTGTCCCTGCTGGACAGTGGCATAGGGTGCTGACTTGTTGGAACGTGGGCTAAATTCTTGCCTAGGCTTGTAAGGGCCTCAGCACCAATAGCCTAGTAACTTCCTATGATCTTATGATCAGAGATCACCTGTCCGATGGTAACTATTTATATCACCAGCATGCTATATGGCTGATTCTCATCAGACATCACATGTCTGATGGATGATCTTTTGCCAGTAATCTAGAACTTTACATATGCTCTTGATATATACAAGAGTGTTCTTTGCAGTTTACCTTTCAAACATCATTCTTTGTTTATTTCAAAACAGAGGAGGCAATTGTGACTTTGGTCCACTGCTTTGTTTATTTCAAAACAGAGGAGGCAATAGTGACTTAGGTGCACTGCTTTTCCTAAATAGAGACCCTTTATTTCATATCTTCTAATTTTGTAAAAAGTTAGTTATTCCTTGATCCCTTAATACCATCTTTCACCTACATTTAAATGACCATTTGCTGTCTTGGATTTTGATGAGTACTTCTTACTTTTAAGTCTATCTACGTATACATACACATATATATATATATATATATATATATATATATATATATAGATATATATATATATATACATATATACACCCTGTTGTTCGATTTGAGTGAGAGACTGGAATAATTGTGATTTATTTAGTGCAAGAAATACCTTTACCATATTTCTATTTCCGTTCCCTCTTGTTTACTAATTTATGTATACATTCCTTCATTTTTGCATTTTGCTAAACATGCGGTCCAACTGAAGCACCCAGGTTTCTTGTTTAAAATTACCCCTTTTCCTTCCAACTAACGGAGAGACACAGCTGTGTAAGTTGCCAGTTGGATGTGAAATTCTTCTAGCTGCAAGACTTACAACTTTGAACAAGAGAAGTACAATTGCAGAGTAAAAATGGTGAATCCTAAACCTTTTTGTAATATTATTAAAGCATTTTTGTGTGGGGACCAAAAATAACCCGGCCTCAACACCCCAGATATATATATATATATATATATATATATATATATATATATATATATATATATATATATATATATATATATATGTATATATGTATGTATGTATGTGTGTGTGTGTATATATATATATATATATATATATATATATATATATATATATATATATACACACGCACACACACACGTACACTAATTCTGTGATCACATAGTTAAGGATAAGGGCTGCACTCTGAAGGACTGTAGTCTCAGAATTAGTTTAAATTAAACTATGTTTCCACTTTCTATGTCATTATAACAAAGATCCCACTGGCTGGCTTTGCATATTCAATGGGACGTCAGGAAAGCAGGTTTCCTTTTTGTTGGTGCTACTAAATGATTTCATTTTGCATTGTAGAAATTTAGTATGTATAACATCTGAGAGATGAGCTGTTTATATTTTTGATTCAACGTAGCCCTTGTTATACATGTGCAATGATGCATTAGTGAAATATAGCCTGATCACTTCTAGGACAAATTGTGTCTTTATCGTGTATTCAGAAGATTCATAAGAAAGTGACTACTCTGTTATTTCATGTGTAACTTATTTTGATCTGTATATATAATGCAATCATTTTTAATTTGGGTATTTTTACAAACCTGACATTGCATTATCTGATGGTGTCTTTGTGCTGAAGTGGTTACAAATTTGCTAATTGTAAAGAAATTCCAATTGTGTGCAATGTCAAAGATGTGTACCTTAGTTTATTAAATAGGCTTGTGAACGCATTCATCTTATTTTCTTCTGTTCTATTTCCAATTGTTTCATAGTCAGCTTTAATGGCATATGTCAAAGTTCCACTAGAAGAATTCACCCTGTAAATTATACGTGAATGCCTCCGGAAGTAGCACTCAGCTGTTACAGTGTGTTAAACCAACGTGCACTGTTAATTAATGTTCCCTAATGAGTTTTCAGTCCTCCAGCAAAATTAAATAAAATGAATATATTTATAGTTTGACCTGCAGGGATGAAATCTTATTAAGTCATATTATTTTAATATTTTATTGGGAGAATGTAAACAAGGGGTGGTAAATAGAACTAGTTAATATTACAAAAAGAGGCATTTAGCCATCTGCTTCTGCACGCATATGCTGCCATTATCTCGAATATTTTGGAGGCATGTTATAATAATAACAAAAGTTGTGCAAGTCTAAGGCTCAGATTTTAAATGCTGAACTGCTGAATTAATTTTCTGGGGATAAATTCACTACTAATTTCACAATAAGCAGCATCCTTTCATTTTATCCTTGGAATGCTGCAGCTTTAATTGTGTGTCATAAAACAGAAAGAAACATACATTGTTTTGTGTACTAATCTAGTTACCCTGTGTAACTTTAAACATGGGACTATATTGTATGACAAGTTCATCTCCTTTTTGTTTCATAACTGGTCAAACAAAGCACTGTTTATGCAGCTTTGAATTAAAACTAATACAACTGTAAATGTTGAAATAATGGTGACAGTTGTATCTAGAGACCAGCAGTATTCACAAATCAGGACAACTGTGTAATCTTCATGTCATCCTGAATAACAAAAATCTATATGATTGTATAACATAAATCATTTATCAAGCATGCAGCTTAACATTTCAGTCTGAATTGTCTATGTCATTGAAGATACTTACTTGTATTCTAAATTTACAATATAACAGTTACCCGTTTTATGACATTGAGCTATGCTAAGATTGTAAATATTCAAAAGGCAAACAAAGATGTTTGTCTACGCCAACATATTCCTTGCCAAAGGATTAAGTGAAAAGACAATTAAATGTACTTTATAGTTATGCACTGTATTGATATAAAAAATCACAGATGAAAAGGGAATATTAAGATAATACTCACTATCCCAGTGTTAGTTAAAATACTGAGAATGGATATTCACTAGAGAAAATGGCATATGCATATTTTAAATAATACATTTGTTAGCTGTTTATATATGTCATTCTGCCATGAATGATGCAATGTTCTTCTAAGGATGGTACAGCAAAGACATTGAACTTTTTGTTTTAAATCTGCAATGATTTTTACTTTTAAGCTATATTTTCTGGTGGCAGGCTACTTGGACTTTTGGATCATTATTTGATTTTGTTTCAGCTTTACAGAACACAGAAGTTTAGATTGTTTCTGTGAACCAGCTTTTGACACAATGTAATGCATATACATTTCTCAAGTTGTAGAAACCACAGTGGTAAATAGATATCAGTTTGCTGTTTGATTTCCACATAGGAAGTAGTACATCTGAAAGATTCCATAGTTTACCCTCCCAGATATGTATATCTCATGTCATATTGGGTTGACATAATCATTTCTATTCTTATTGAAACTGCCTTATAGATTCATAGGTAGGTACTAGGCTATCTGCCCGAAGGCATTTATAAGCCTAACCAGAATGTGTTGGCTTTCATCGCCCCCTTAGATTAGTTCCCTGTACCTCTATCCAACAGAGCCACTGAAGTGATCGCCGGGGTAAACTGTCTGTTTCCCATCCACTCGTCAAGGTTTCTCTTGAAGAGTGTTAGCAAGGAGCTCTGCCTAATGTAGATTGGGATCTTGTTCCAAAGCATGGGAAGTCTCTGGGACAGGAATCTATCCCTTCAGCATGTCCTATTTATTGTTGTGTTGAGGTTTAGATCCCTAGAGCATGTAGCTCAAGAGGATATGGTTTATTACATTTTCAAACTTGTTCCAATTTCAGGAGTATTTTTTCATCCGTTTTTTCCTTTGGTAAATTATTACATATACAGACTACAATCCTTATTTTATGTTTTGAGGAACAGTTCACTATCATAGCACAGTTATCAAAGTTCTTCAGGTTAAAGTAAAAGTCTTTCAGAAATGAACTCTAATTTTCTATGGTGAGTGTCTAATTCTGTTGCTTTCTGCAGACATCGAAGATTGTAAGTTACATAACATTAAAGCAGAAACTTCTAAGCATAACATAGTTTGTGCCCTATGCATTTCTTTCAGTACCACCTAAACTGCCCTAATGCAAGAGCCAACTAACCCATGGTTTATAGCTGTAATTAGCACATGGCACTATTTAGATAGTCTACACTGGAATATTCTTGTTGTCATCATCTGCTATAATGACAAGGAGAGATCTACTACATTCACTGAAAAAATCCAAATTTTCAAAAAGTATTTAGCTTAATAAAAATTGACAAAAAAATGTACAGATACATTACATTTTCTAATTCCCACAGTGTTTCTTGAGGGACGCATCTCCCACACCAACGTTTTAAATTGCACCACCTTGATCTCCTTTACCCTTGACCCTAAACTTATTAGTAACCTAAAGGAAAAACATGATCTTAACACCAACATAAAACTTCAACTCTCATCCTAAAGACACTGACATTTAACAAATAATGTTTTATTCAATCGCATATATCAAACTCCCATTCACAGCAATATTTGTTCAAAACACATTTGACCAGCAGGACTTGACTAAACAGCTTCAGAATAGCTGCATACTAAAAACATACCCTTTTGTGGACATAGGAGTCTTGGCTGAGTATTTTCCATGCTCCTAAAATGTAGTGTGTGTGATACCACATATACTTTACATATATCCTATAGAGATGATTCAGCTAGACCTTTATGCAGGTAAGAGAATAATTTTTCCTGAGACCTTGCTTACATTGTGTAAGTTTAAAATTGCTGCTGCACAGAATTCATAGCCTCTGATTTTATAACAGAGCTTAGAACAAGACTCTGCTTCAGACGAAATATATATAAAACAATTTCAAATGTAATGCTTCTAAGGATCTAATGCATTTCAGACTGTTTACATGTTGTAATTTGTAGTACATAGTACCCCAGTCTTGCCTATAAATAGTATAGTTGTAATGCAATCTGCTTTTTCCTCAAACCTTGGCTCTTTGAGAATCTCTTGCTTTGTTTTATTAGAGCAAAAACAAGCATTGTTCAAGATTGTGTTGTGCCTTTTCAGAGATTTTTTTTTTCCTTTACCCAGTGTTATTCAAATGTGGATTTGGTATACATGGGTTCAGGGGTGGGAAGTACCAGAATGCTTGCCAATGTAAAACAAATGTATACACACACACACACACACACACACACACACACGCATATATGTATGTATATATATATATATATATATATATATATATATATTTTATATATATATATATATATATATATATATATATATATATATATATATACACAGATATGAAAATAAAAACATTTTGGATATGGAGGAAAATAAGGAGCAGAGTTGTTTTAAGTTCTGAATGCTTTAATTGAAATATAAATAATAGGTATTTGAGCACTTTCTCTCATTGCCAAAGTGTTACATTGTTGAACTTATTCAGAAATACAAGTATACTTTTGCTGAAACAGATTTTTTAAAAACTAATTGCAACTACATGTTAGGGGGGGACTCATCCCTCCCCCCAGTGTGATCCATTTAAGGATGCTTTTTATGTTAAGATTCTCCTTCAGACCAGGGTACGTGTCTGCCTGAAGTTTCACCTGCCACCTAAGTTCTTTATCTTCCAGTTGGGGGTTGCTATCTCAATAGGAAATAGAGACTTGGTCAAGGACAATGAATAGAAATCTCTTGCATTGTGGGCTGGCTAGGCTGTGTTTAGCCAAGGCATTTCTAATATCTTGATTTCTTAGCGCCTGGCAGTGTTCTTTGAGGTCGCTGAGCTTTCTAACTGGTAGGTATACTATACTGGTAGTATTGCAGTCAAATGCTTCTTGGAAGCTGAGTTTGTGTCTCTGGGATTTTAAGGTGAAGGATTCAACTTTGGCTATGTATTGGCAGCAAATGCATTTGCCGCAACAATACATACTTGGTGTCTGGAGAGAGCCGGTAGTGGAAACTGGGGGTGGGGGGGCTGAGTCAAACATCACTTTTAGAGACTGCTTTTGTTTTTGTAGCTAAAGGCTGGTGAGGGTCCAAGGGCCTTGTGCAGTTCTTGACTGCTTTTAATGATCTCCTAGTTCTTGGTTATGATGGATCTTACATTCTGAGTCTAAGGAGATCAGAAGGGGGAATGTTGTGCTGCCCTTAGAGGCATTGGCATTGTTTGGGCTGTTAAAGCCGTAATGTAAGATGGGGGGGTATCTGTGGCATTGGTTCTCACAGATCTCACTCAGGATATTATTGATAAGGCCTTCTGGATAATGCTTCTCTGCGAATAGCAGTTTTAGGGACTGGCATTCTTTTATGAATGTGTTGTCTTCACTGACTATGCTGCTTAACCGCACAAATTGCCCCTTGACAATATTCATCTTCATGAAGAAGGGGTGTTGGCTGGTGAAATCAAAGTAATTGTTATGGAAGGTCTGTTTTCTGTGGATGTTGGAGGCAAATTTATTAGTGAGGGGATCGAGGGACAGCATGATGTCTAGGAAGTTGACTTCCTTCCCTTTGCCCGAGAGGGTGAAGTCCAAGAAGTCGATGCTCTGATTAATTGTGGCCCGGAAAGGGTCCAGTTCTTCTAGGGGCCCCTTTCCAATGGAAAAACAATGTCTATATAATGCTTATATAGACAGGTGGACTCGAATTCCTCAAGGTTTGTGAGAATCTGGGCTTCCCACCAGCTTCGAACAAAATTGGCATATGCAGATGCCATTTTGGCACCCATGGCCACCCCTTGGAGTTGTTGGTAGACAGTACCATTGAATAAAAAGAAATAGTTTTCTAGTACTATTCTTAGAGGTGAAAAGAGTGCTTGAATCCTAGGTGGTTGGGTGTGGATGTAATTGGCTAGGTATTTTGACACACTTTCTAAGCCTTCTTGGTGGGATATGCTGGGGTACAGGGCTACTACATCCAGAGTGACCAGTGTGCAGTGGCCAGCAATGGGTATGTGCTGGTGGATTTCGTTTAGGAATTCCCAAGAGTCCCTTTGATAGAACTGGGACTCTTGTACTATGGGGTTCAAGTAAAAATCTAGTAGGGCAGAGATGAATTCGGTCTTGGTTTTCTTAGATGCCACACTTTGTCTAAGGGGGGTAGGCTGGGTCTTTATGTATTTTTGGGATGCTGAACATCCTCCCGATTAGGGAGGGTTGAACTGCCATAAAGTCCATTTCCCAGTCGGAGATCAGTTCTTTATGATAGAGGTCCAGTAGCATTTTGTCCATCATGGGAAAGCTTTGGTTAACTGTATCTGGGGACACTGGTAGCTTCCATCTTAGTGATGTATGTACTGGTGTCCATTACGACAATCCCAGCACCCTTGTCAGCCTTCATGATTTTGATATTTGGGTAATTTTTGAGCCATAACAGGGCTTTTTTTTCTGGGGTAGAAAGGTTAAACCACTTGGTGTGTGGTTTGCTGTCCAAGGAGGCTCTTATTTCATTCTCACACACCTTGGAAAAAATACTGAGCATTGGATTGAGTGGAGGGTTGAAGGTGCTTGTCCTCCTGAGAGGCGGTGTTCTTCCCTGTCTGACCCTTCTTCCTCACTATCAGTGGGGGATGGGGTATGTGAATGGTTGGATTGGAAGGTCCTATGTTGTAGGGGAGTAGAGCCTGATGCGGGCAGGTAACATGAATTGGTGACCCCAATGGTCTGAAGGTTCTTTGTCTGGCTTTTAAAGAATAAAACGATCATTAGAAAACAGCTTAGTGTATTTGAAATCTTGTTTAAAATTAAGTTTCCTGCAATACAGTTTAAGGTCTAGAACAACATTAGTGATTGATGCCCTTTGAGTAGGGATAAAGTTCAGTCCTTTTTTTCAATACCATTTCACTGTGTTGACCTAGGACCAGCTGCGAGAGGTTGAAGATGTCCTGGGTGGGGGAGGGCAGGAGTGTTGCCTGGAGTTGTTAGTGTCTCTGTCCTCGAGATCTGCACCTGCCTCTCCCGCTGCCCCTTACTCAGCCTCTTTCTCTGGACAGCTCCGTGGTTGGCTGGTCATTTGCTGGGTTGAGGGATAAAAAATGTTTGGAGCTTGTTTCTGTATTAACCTCCGTAATGCAATCTGGCACCTGGTCTCTGCCCACTGGGTGATGCTCGTTGTCCGTTGTGGGATAATTTTCTTCCGCATTGCTGTTCGCTTCTGTTACTGGGTTCCTTGGGTATCTTGCCAGGCTGGCTTGCTGTGGGAGTCCAGTGGTCAGTGTTTCTCTTGTTCCTGTAGCTCATTGCGGAGTGGTGTTCATGTTCCCTGGGAACCTGTTGACTGTCTCTTGTGGGCAAGGGGGCCTCTCTTTACATATGTTAGGTCTCAGCAGATAGGCTACTTTAGCCTGTATTGTTCCAAGTCTTGAGTTAGCTTTTTCTTTTTTCTCAGAATAATGTGTTATCTGCACAACTGCACAATTGCTTTGAATAGCACTGATGTGTTTTGATCTGCTTCATAGTTCTCAACTGTCCAAATTTTCACAGAATTTCCATATTTTTATTCTTTTCATCATAAAATTTGTAGTTTTCTGGCAAATCAGTTAGGACTGAAGTCACTAAATATTGATGGACATTTTCAGTTTTAGACTTCATATCCTTCAGAAAATGCATGCCAACACAAATCCAGTTATTAAACTTTCTAAGTTTATAAGAACAATATTTAAAATCATCCCATATTTTTGGGTCCCCCCACCATTATCTTAGGATTTGTCCAGATTTCTTGCACTAAGGAGTTGAGAGCTATGGCTATGTTCACTCAAGTCATTTCCAAGCAATCACATTTTGAGGTCTCATCATGGAAACTGTCTCTGTAAAGCACAGATATTTTTAACATTACTTTATATTATGGACTCATTTGTCATAGTGTGTGTGTTTCAGAGAACAGGCATGTGTCTTCTCATGTACAAAAGCAAATCTTTTAACTAAGTGGTTCTAAAACTCTGCTTTCATTGTTTCAGTGACAAAAGCACATAACTGAGAAAAAGGGATACTCACAATGCCACACTAATTATTTCCTTTCTTATCTTAATAACCTTGGAGATGCAATGCATTTATGTTTTGGGAGTATGGAGGACAAGCATTTCACAATTTCCATGGCTTTCTTCATCTTCTAAAGTTGATTTGTAAAATTAAATTTAATTTGTATGAATTTCTGTTAAATTATTCTTTGGCAGATACATTTATTTGTTAAATTCAGCCCAAAACTGTCAGTTCTTATACAGATATTATCTTTGGAGTTGAAAGTCCCATGAAACAAGATGACTTCATCCACAGACATCACATATATAGCCTGTATTTCCCCAAATGCGTTTGCTGGACTTTGCCCTCCTGGCCTCTCCATGAAAGTCACAAACAAGAAGGGGCTAAAGCACACAATGGGTGTAATCGTATGCCTACCCTGTAAGTGCACAACATAACTGAGTAATCACATGGACCACTTGGTATTCAGAAGCAGCCCTAGACCATATGCTGTTGTAGCATCTGCTACAAGTCCTTTTGAGGTGCATTATCCTGCACCTTCTCCAGGTAAACAAAGAAAATGAAGAACATACTGACAAACTTCTATGATTCAATCAGTATCTGTACATGGGGAAAAAAGACTTATCTGATCTTTCATGGCCAGGAGGGAATTTGCTTTGTTTTTCCTGCATCACAGTCTTCGTTGACAAATGAAGTCTTCTCTCCAGGACACTGATATTAGGCTTTCCTTAGAAAGATGTAGAGCTTAAGCACCTGGCTGAAGTGACTGGCTTTCTTGGAACCTGTGGCTGCAGTGCTTAACAATGTGCCACCATCAACACTCTCAGAGCTAACATCACATCTGTAGTGCTCTTTCCCAGCATGAAACCATACTGCTGATCACTAATCATCACCTCCGTTCTTAACCTAGCTTCCACTACTCTTTCCCATAACTTCATGCTGTGAATGATCAATTTAATCCCTCTGTAGTTACTACAGCTCTGCACAGCACCCTTATTCTTAAAAATCAGTACCAAAACACCTTTTCTCCATTCCTCAGGCATCCCCTCACTTTCCAAGATAAGGATAGTGCTATATTGTTTCTGGATGTGTTTGCTGTGCCTTCACTCTTCATCAAATATCATGTTTAAATACAGGGATGCTAATTTACTTGGTGACTTTGGACAAAAGCTGATGAAAAGCTTTGTAGTCAAATCTTCTTTAAAGCAACGGCTAATGCATGAACACTTGTTCATCAAATAACAATATTAAAATGTTAAATGTCAGTTCTGTGCTGAGGGGGAAAAACACTTTATTTGAAAAATAATATATAGTCTAGGCTTTGGAGCACACCAAATCTTTCTTGAGACAGAAATGAAAATATTTTAAAATGTGATAGCGTAGTACCTATAAAATTTATTGCATTTATTTTAAAATAATGACCAATGATAGCACTTCCAAGTTCCTATTGACAACCAACATAGCAGATGCATAACAGTGTATGCTGTCACAGAATTCCTACATGAAACAAATCGTTTATATTGGCATTCCGAATCCACTTCAGTTGACCATTTAGAATGTCGACCTGAAATGCTGAATCCGGAATGCCGAAAAGTAAACTAAGGAGAAAATGAATACATCGATAACCGTGCTTTGATATATGCAGCATAGCAGGAGGTGATGTCACTCACCTCCTGCTATGCACATTAACATACCATTGCACTCTAAAGTCAACGTTACATCAATTCTACTATTTTGTGCCCCCACACCCCCTGCACATTAGATATACCAACTCTGAGATTGCAGTACAGTGAGGAAATGGGCTAATTCCATTTTTCTCACTGAACCGTGATCTCCCTGCACAATGTTGAACACAAATACTCGAACTACACTACTAGTGTAGTTGATGCATTTTGGTTTGACGTTCTGCTGACTTGAAAACTGCACTTCAACCACATGCCTGTTGACTGATGCAGTTTCCAGGTTTTAAGTTTAAACTGAAACAAACTATATTAATTGTTACCTCGAAATTTAATCATTTTTATTTTGTCCAATGGCATAACTGAAAATAACATCTTATGGCCTGAGTCTGTATTGCGTTTGTTTAAACCACCACTGACATTCCTTTTATCTCTGTCTCATATTTTACACAACATATGAAATTACATGACCTGTTGTTAAAAAGTTTAATTTTTTTGTTTTTATTTCATGCAAAGCTTTTCTCATAATATTTATTTTTTCATTCCCTATAACATTTTGGCAACATTTTTGCCTTTTATAACTAATCTGAGGTTTTGTTTATTTACTTTAATAATTCCTTCACTGAGTACTGGCAAAGTCCAGTTCATGTTCAGCAAACACACTGCCTTGTTGACATGTAGGTGGCGGTTACCTGCTACCTTTCTCAGGCAGTCTACTAAAGCTCAGTATCCCTCCCACTGCCTGTCTGTGGGAGTGGTGGGCGAATTACTTGGCAGACAGATACTGCCTTACAGACACACAGACAAGAATCTTTCAGTTTCATAGTACCCTCCTTACACTGGATATCCTCACCTGCTGAGCTCAGAAAAGAATCCCCTGTAGATTTTTATATCATCCCTTAGCTTTTTCTATCAGTGCTTTAATAGTGTATTTTGCTGCATTGATTGTTTTTTTTTTCTGTGTAAAAATTGGAGGAAGATGCACACAAGTGGATTATATCTTATGTAGAAGGGCCAGTCTGAAGGAGATTGGAGACTGTAAAGTGGTGGTGGGGGAAAGTGTAGTTAGGCAGCATAGGATGGTGGTTTGTAGGATGACATTGGTGATCAAGAAGAGGAGGAGGAGTGTGAGTGCAGCACCAAGGATCAAATTGTGGAAATTGAAAAAGGGTAATTGTGAGGTGGAGTTCAGGGGAAGAGTTAAGAGGGGCACTGGGTGGCAGTGAAGAGTTACCGAATAGCTGGGTAACTACAGCAGAGCTAGTAAGGGAGACAGCTAGAAAGGTGCTTGGTGTGACATCTGGAAAGAGGAAGGGAGGACAAGGAGAGCTGATGGTGGAATGAGTAAGTACAGGAGAGTATACAGAGAAAGAGGTAGGTGAAGAAGAAGTGGGATTGTCAGAGAGATGAAGAAAGTAGACAGGAGTATAAGGAGATGAGGTGCATGGCAAAGAGAGAGGTGGTGAAGGCTAAGGATAAGGCGTATGAAGAGTTGTATGAAAGGTTGGACACTAAGGAGGGAGAAAAGGAACTGTACTGATTGGCTAGACAGTGGGACCGAGCTAGGAAAGATGTGCAGCAGGTAGGGGTTATAAAGGATAATGAGGGAAACATACTCACAAGTGAGGAGAGTGTGTTGAGCAGATGGAATGAGTACTTTGAATGAAGAGAATGAGAGGGAGAGAAGGTTGTATGATGTGCGGATAGTGAGTCATGAAGTACAGTGGATTAGCAAGGAGGAAGTAAGGATAGCTATGAAGAAGATGAAGAATGGAAAGGCTGTTGGTCCAGATGACATACCTGTGGAAGCATGGAGGTGTTTATGTGAAATGGCAGTAGAGTTTTTAACTAGATTGTTTAATGAAATCTTGGAAAGAGAGTGGATGCCTAAGGAATGGAGAAAAACTGTTTTGGTACCGATTTTTAAGAATAAGGTGATGTGCAGAGCTGTAGTAACTACAGAGGGATTAAATTGATCAGTCACAGCATGAAGTTATAGGAAAGAGTAGTGGAAGCTAGGTTAAGAAGGGAGGTGATGATTAGTGATCAGCAGTATGGTTTCAAGCCAGGAAAGAGCACTACAGATGCGATGTGAGCTCCGAGAGTGTTGATGGAGAAGTACAGAGAAGGTCAGAAGGAGTTGCATTGTGTCTTTGTGGACATGGAGAAAGCATATGACAGGGTGCCTAGAGAGGAGTTGTGGTATTGTATGAGGAAGTCGGGAGTGTCAGAGAAGTATGTAAGAGTGGGACAGGATATGTACAACGGTAGTCTGACAGCAGTGAGGTCTGCGGTGGGAGTGACAGATGCATTTAAGGTGGAGGTGGGATTACATCAAGGATCAGCTCTGAGCCCTTTCTTATTTGCAATGGTGATGGACAGGTTGACAGACGAGATCAGACAGGAGTCCCTGTGGACTATGCTGTTTGCAGATGACATTGTGATCTGTAGTGAAAGTAGGGAACAGGTGGAGGAGACCCTGGAGAGGTGGAGATGTGCTCTAGAGAGAAGAGGAATGAAGGTCAGCAGGTCTAAGACAGAATATATGTGTGTGAATGAGAGGGAGGATAGAGGAATGGTGAGGATGCAGGGAGCGGAGGTGGCGAAGGTGGATGAGTTTAAATACTTGGGATCAACAGTTCAGAGTAATGGTGAGTGTGGAGGAGAGGTGAAGAATAGAGTACAGGCAGGATGGAATGGGTGAAGAAGAGTGTCAGGAGTGCTTTGTAACAGACGAGTACCATTAAGACTGAAAGGAAAGGTCTACAAGAGGGTAGTGAGACCAGCTATGTTATATGGGTTGGAGACAGTGACATTGACAAAAAGGCAGGAGTCAGAGCTGGACGTGGCATAGTTAAAGATGTTAAGATTTGCACTGGGTGTGACAATGGTGGATAGGATTAGGAATAAGTATATTAGAGGGTCAACCCAGGTTGGAAGGTTTGGAGACAAAGCCAGAGAGGCAAGATTGCATTGGTTTGGACATGTGCTGAGGAAGGATGCAGAGTATATTGGAAAAAGATGTTAAGGATGAAGCTGCCAGGTAACAGGAAAAGAGGAAGGCCTAAGATAAGGTTTATGGATGTGGTGAGAGAGGACATGCAGGTGTTTGGTGTGACAGAGCAAGATGCAGAGGTCAGGAAGAAATGGAAACAGATGATGATCTTCGTGTTTCACTGTTGCAGTCATTACATTTGGGTTTTCTGCTTGCAGGTAGCCCTCAGTCGGATGGATTATCAAAGTCTTGGGTCCTGCTTCGGTTGCTGTCTCATCTTCCATGACGTCAGGTAGTCAGGGATATAAAGCATGTAGCTGACACCATTACATCAGTCTTTCTTGCCATGCGATGCCCGAAGCAGAAGCAGTTCGCAAGTGCTGGTCGGCCGACTCCTGAAATTTTCATTTTCGAGTTTCAAATCCAAAGTCTTCAACTAAGCTAAGTACCCCGTTGGGGAACCTTTTTGTTCTAAACCAATGTCAGTAAAAGTTAACAATTGTATTTCTTGTGGAAAGCAAATACCTCATAAAGGTTTTCATTCGTACAGCATTCCTTGCTTAGGCCCAAACCATGGCGTAACTTGCTGTTGGTTTTGTGCCTTATTCAAACGTCAAACTATTCGTCATCGGTTCATTTTCGCTTCTAAATATTTTGGTACTCGGTTCAATTATCCAGAAATGGCTTTGGTAAGCCACCCGACTACCGACATTCCAAAATAAATGCAAAGATAAAGAGAGAGACAGACCGCATAGGTCCAAAACTGCTGACAACACTTCTCCTAAGCTAGTCGCCAGTTCGCTGGTACTCAGTGAGGTGCTTTTGCAGCCCCTGATACCCGCTACCTCTGATTCACAGGCCTCTACTGAGACCCATTCAGAGTCCAGTATGCCGCGAGATGCTTCTTCGACTGTGGAACCTGTGGATGTCTCTACCTTGGATGGGTCCGGAGTCGCTGTGCAGGCACCGGCTTCTGAGGGTGTATTCAGTCCTACTGACTTGCATATTAAACCGATGCCATGTTCTTCTTCAAGGCCTAAAACTCAATCCATGCCTAGAAAACCGACGCCCAGACCACATGGTCAGGCCCCTATGCCTAAAACACAAATGATAAGAATGGCTGAAGACCTTATTACTCTAATTAGGGGAAGCCACCCTTCTCCCTCTAAGAGACCTAGAACTGATTTTCCTTCTGATTCTTCTGATCAGGATTCTGAAATTTCTGTTTTCTCTGATGACCAGGATTGGCCCTTATCTACCTATGAGGATTCTGATGCAGAGGACTCCATTCCCTCTGCTTCTCCTCCAGAGGATTTCTCTTTTGGTGAAACTTTGCATACTCTTAGGGAGCATTTCCACTGGGAACGCCAGGATTACTCTGACTCCAAAAAGAGGCTTAGGGAATTCTTACTCCTACCTCAACACAGGCCTTTAGCTATCCCTTCTGTATTGGACATTGTAGATGATGCCTTCTCAGAATCTAGCCTGGCCCCTGACACTTTACCTCCAGCTCTCAGAAAACCTGATGGGTATTAGAGTTCCTGACTCTCACAAGTTCCTCTTTAAGAATCCTACTGCGGATCCTGAGACCATTTTGCAGGGGCCCAAAGGCATTAAGTCTACAACTGCCAAAATCCCTACCCCCTCTGATAGAGATTTCAGGGCCCTGGACAGATGGGGTAAGAAGGTATGCACTTCTGCAACTTTGGCCATTAGGGCCTTAAACTGCCAGTTTCATATGTTAAAGTATCAGCAACATATTATTGGATTGCTTAAACAGAAAATTATGTTGATTCCTGACTGTGCTGAAAGTAAAGAATTACAGGATTTAATGCATTCTGCTGAACAAGTTGGAAAACATACGTTGCAATGTGGTTTTGATTCATTAGAGGCATCTTGCAGGGCTGCTGTCACTGAGTCTGTACTTAGAAGGCATGCTTGGCTTAAGGAGCAATCTTTACCAGATCATGTTAAAGCTAAATTACTGGATGCTCCCTTAAACCTAGACCCAAATGTTTGGCAACAAATCAGAAGAAGTACTTAAAAAGATGGAGGAAAAAGCTAAATCTATGCAAACTGTTAAAGGTTTCCTGCAGGTACAAACTTCCCAGATTTAGTTGGCACTGGCCTTATAAGAATTGGTCCTTTCCTGCCTCTTCCAGGCCTTCTCAGTCCAAACCCAGAACCAGCAGAGCACCCAGGCCATCAGTCCCAAGGTACTCACAGGACTAAGCAATGGGGGGCTCCCACTTCCAAAGCTGGAAGTAGTAAGACACTCCCCTATTGTTAACTGTCACAATGACTTACATTTAAACCTTCCAAGTCCTGCTCAACTGACTGTTCCTTTAGGGGGAAAGATTGCCCTGCATGCAAAAAACTGGGAACTCATTACCCAAGACAAATGGGTTTTAAATATAGTTTCCCAAGGATGCAGATTTCACTTCCACTCCTTACCAACCCCAAACGGTTTTCCAGACCTACCCGCAAGTCAGTGGGCAGAGGCTCAAAAGCAAGTTCTCTCTCTTCTATGCATCAGGGCTATTCAACCTGTCCCAGAAGAAGAATGGGGGCAAGGTTTCTACTCAAGACTTTTCCTGGTACCCAGAAAGGACAATTCCTGACGTCCTATCTTGGACCTGTCTATCCTAAACACTTTTTTGATAATCCCAAAATTCAGAATGCTAACTCTTCATCAGCTGCTTCCTATGCTAGGCAATAATGTCTGGTTGGCAACACTGGATTTAAAGGAAGCCTTCCTGTACATCCCAATAAGGGAATCTTGTAGAAGATACCTACGCTTCAAAGCAGGCTACATGCACTATCAGTTGTCTGCACTGCCCTTTGGCTTATCTACTGCATCCAGGGAATTCACAAAGTGCCTAGCTCCAGTCATTTCATTTTACAGACAAAGAAATAGTCAAATATACCCATACCTGGATGATTGTCTAATTCAGGCAGAAAGCCAAGACATACTATTAAATCATCTGGCATTTGTAAAGAAATTTCTAACTTCTCTGGGTTACACCATAAACAAAAAGAAATCACATCTAGTACTCTGCCAACAAGTTGTATTCCTGGGAGCAAGCTTGAATACAACTTCCTAGATGGCATACCTCACAGCAGAGAAACAAGTTCATTTGACAGCCTTCTTCAAACTACTGACCACAAAGACCCAGCTATCTGCAAGGAAAATACTGCAAGCCCTGGGGTTCATGGCCACTTGCATTCTACTAATTCCATATGCAAGACTGCATATGAGGAAACTACAATGGTATCTAAAAAGCCTGTGGTGCCAACATTGTCCAGACCTAGAATCAATTATTCCTATCATACCTTGTCTAAAGACAGAGTTCCTTTGGTGGGCAGAGGCTTGCCACCTAAACAAGGGACTGACATTCACTCTACCCCCTGCTATCCAAACCCTAACAACAGACACATCAGACTATGCATGGGGGGGCTCACTTGGCAGGGCAGTGCATTCAGGGCAAATGGAATCCAAGTCAAATGCACCTGCATATCAATCAAAAAGAAATGTTAGCTGTACAGAATGCTCTGACAGCCTTCACGGACCACATTCTTCCAGGGTAATTATTGGTAAAGACGGACTGCACCACTGTTATGTGGTACATTAACAAGCAGGGGGGGATCCCATTCATGCCCCCTCTGCAGACTAGCCATGGCTCTATGGAACATAGCCTTGAGCTACCAAGTGCACCTACAAGCTCAATTCCTGCCAGGCAAGCTAAATACACTGGCAGATGACCTAAGCAGAAATCTCATGGACCCACACGAGTGGAAACTGGAACCAAAAATATTCAACATTTTGAGAATCAAATGGGGGAGCCCAGAGATAGACCTGTTTGCCTCCCCTCAGTACTACTATTTGGACACATTCAGCACAAGGACTCCCCACAGACAAGCTTGGAAAGTGGATGCCCTGTCCTTCAGCTGGAAAAACCTTTCAGTTTATGCCTTTCCCCCTCTGCCTCTCCTCTCCAAAGTAGTACTAAAGATAAAACAGGACAAACCAAGGGCAATACTTATTGCACCAGACTAGCTACGCCAACAGTGGTACCCCCTCTTGCACAGTGTGTCACTTCTGGAGCCATGGCACCTGCCTCAGACTCCTGCCCTGATGTTCCAGCAGGAGGGCCAGATTCTGCACCCACAGCTTCAAACCCTGAACCTTGCAGCCTGGCTAATTACATGACCTCTCCTTTACCATCCCTCAGTAAGCAAGTGATGGATGTCATTCTGGAGGCAAGGAGGCCTAGTACTAGAAAATCCTATGCTGAAAAATGGAAGATATTCTGTTCCTGGAGCCAAACACAGGAGATGGACACAACTATGCCCAATTTACCGCTCATTCTTCAATACTTAACTGAGATGCTTCACAAGGGCCTTTCTTTTCTTCCATACAGAAACAGATGCTTGGTGCCAGAGCCATGGACTCAAGCTCAATGCCAAGAAATGTATAGTTATCTCCTTTGGGAAAAAACATGTATCCGTGAATTACCATATAGGTGGCAGTACACTAAACACCGAAAGTTTGATAAGAGACTTAGGGACACAAGTGGACAGTGGTCTCACCTTCGATAACCACATCGCCACAACAGTCAGGAAATCCTTCTATGTGGCACACCTCATCACTAAGGACTTTTCATCCAGAAAAAAGGAGGTCATTGTCCCACTGTACTCATCCCTCATTAGACCCATTATAGAATACAATGCCCCGTTTGGTATGTACCTCTCAAGACATCTGCAACAACTGGAAAGGCCACAGAAATACCTCACTAAAAGAATCACAGGCCTAAAGCAGATGCCCTACGCTAACCACCTTAAAAAACTCCAGCTATACTCTGTTACATATAGTCTACTCAGAGGCAATCTTTGCTTAACATACAAGGTCATGTCAAACCCAGAGTTGTTGGACATGCTACACTTGAAGAAATCCCAATCACTCAGAGCCGCACGCTCCAGGGATCTAAACCTTGTCATCACAGTAAACAAAACATGCTGGAGGGATAGGTTCCTGACCCAGAGACTCCCCAGACTCTGGAATAGATTGCCCATACATGTCAAGCAGAGTGCCTCTTTGGTCCTCTTCAAAAGGAACCTTGACGATTGGATGGGAGAAAGAAAATTCACCCCGGGGATCATGTCAGTCGCCCTGCTAGACAGGGGTCCAGGGAAGTAAATAGTGTGGGAAGAAATAGCCAGGGAATTGTTATGGCTAGGCTTGTATAGGCCCTAGGGCTGATAGCCTAGCACCAACTTATGAACCATCAAAATTCTTGCCTCCACCATCTCAGCTCATTATAATACAGATCCACCCGTCTTCTCTCATCCACTGCTGAAGCAATTTCTCAAAGGGGCCAAAAACTTATGACCACCCAGGGAGAGCTCTACTCCAGCCTGGGACCTTAACATTGTATTGGAAAAGCTCACTCTACCTCCCTTTGAGACAGCTGCAAATGCAGAGTTGAAATTCCTTTCTTGGGAAACAGCTTTCCTCCTAGCAATCACTTCAGAAAGAAGAGTGTCTGAATTACAGGCCATCATGGCAGTGGAGCCTTTCATCATCTTTCATGCGGACAGGGTGTCCCTCAGGACCAATCCCTCCTTTATGCCCAGGGTTGTATCCAGTGTGACCCTTAATCAGTCCATTCATTTGTCAACCTTCTTTCCTAATCCACAGAACAAAGGGGAACGAATACTGCACTCCTTGGACATGCACAGACAACTTAGAATTTACTTGGATAGGACTATGCCTCTCAGGAAATCCAAACAACTGCTAGTTGCATTTGCTGCAGGGGCAGAGGGGAAGGCCATTTCAAAGCAAACCATATCTACGTGGATAGGCCATTGCATTCATTTCTGCTATAAGCATCATGGAAAACCTACCCCACAGGGATAAGACCACATTCAGCCAGGGCTGGATCTACCTCTACAGCGTTTCTCAGAGGTGTCCCTACCAGGGACATCTTAGAAGCTGCTACCTGGAGTTCTGTACATACCTTCACCAAGCATTACCACTTGCCAATTTTTTCTAACTCCAGAGCTGATTTTGCCACTGCAGTCTTGCAGGGCCTTATAGTTGGTCCTAATGCTATCTAACTGCCTCCTCCCTTCCTTAGCTTTGGGAATCTACCCAAATGTAATGACTGCAACAGTAAAACACAAAGAACATAGTACAGTTGTGTACACTTGCCATAAATTTTAGGTTTTCGAGTGTATTCACTGTTGCAGTCCTGGTTACCCTCCCTCCAGCCCCCTGACTTCTATTGCCTATACATCTTTTCTTGCTTGCTGTGTTTAAAGCTTTCTGGTGTATTTGCTTTTTGTTGGAGGTGTAACCTTGTATATAATTGCTTCCCATTATGGGGGCACCTGACATCTGGGGCAAGAAAAACTGATGTAATGGTGTCTGCTGCATGCTTTATACCCCTGACTATCTGACGTCATGGAAGATGAGACAGCAACTGACGCAGGACCCAATACATTGTTAATCAGGCCAACTGAGGGCTACCTGCAAGCAGATAACCCAAATGTAATGACTGCAACACTGAATACACTCGAACATCTACATTTATGGTAAGTGTACACAACTCAACTATCCGCTGTGGCGACCCCTAACAGGAGCAGCCGAAAGAAGAAGTAGACATTTTGTAAATACTTCTGTTTTTAGTTTGACAGCAAGCTTCATTTTGATGTTTTGATAGGAGAATTTTCTGATTTAACTGTTTCTTCTTTATGGTTATGATGATTTGAGGTGATTGACCAGGATTACAGCATGTTAATTGTTTTTTTTTTTTTAAATCATGATTTTGACACCATTTTGTATGTTAAACATGTCTGATAAGAATGTTTCATGAACGTATTTATTTCTTGTCTAATGTTGCTTTAGGCTGCATCAGTTCACTTTGACTAAAACTAGTCTTTCTAGTTACAAAATTAGGGGACTTTTGGGCATGTATTTTGTACTTGAAATCGTGTTACTGAAATTACTGCTGTTTTGTTCACTTGGGTCTTTAGAACAGTAACCCCTGCAGAAACAGACTTCATATTGCTTTAGGTGCCATTTTGTATGCTAAAGATTTCTGGCAGGGATTTTTCATCATTTTATGATTTATTTCTCGTCTAATACCTTTTTATACGATTGGCCAGATTCAATAAAGCGTACTCTTAGTGTACATAAAGTGTACACAATATGTGTTTAAGAACATTCATAGCACATTTTTTGTGCATTCTAGTCACTCAGAAAGACTACACTAAGTATACATGCAGTCTATACTTTGTGGTAACCTTTATAAATCCCTGTTACTGTTTAAAGCAGCAAGAATATCAGTAGCAAAACTAAAATTAGGAGGAAGAAGGTGTGAATTATGTCTGTGTTGACCATTCACGCAGAACAGTGTATACTTAGTGTAGGCATTATTGAATCCCAGGGTATATCCATTCATTCTGACTGAAAATAACATTTTTTAACAAAATCAGGGAACTTTTATGCATGTATTATTTTTAATATTTTAGAAAAATATTGCATCACACATGATGCTAAAAATAGACACACACTGGTGAAACTGCTATCCTTGTTAGGCCAGAGTGCTTTGTTCCAGGCTTATGGGTTTCTCCTGTAGATTTTGTAGATTCTTCTGGTATCTTTGTGGGATTTGCCAGAGTAATTTCTTCACATTTTTAAAAAATATCCCAAAATTGGAATTGCATATCTCTCACATACCTGCAAGATGTGTGTGCGTATGTGCGTATTTGTGTGTGTGTGTGTGTGTGTGTGTGTGTGTGTGTGTGTGTGTGTGTGTGTGTGTAATGAAGTGGCATTCCACTGGAGATTGATTCCATTGCTTTTGAGATAAATCTTAGCTCCCTTTCTATCCTGAACAGGATTCAGTGGGAGCTGTAAGAGGACTGCATATGTAACCCACATTTTAAAAGGGTGGTTAAGAGGAACATGCATTCTGGAAATATTCATAGATTAAGCCAAAATTTTCATTTGTGTACTAGTCTGGTGGGTCATATGAGAATAAGCTTTAACATCAGCGTTGTTAGCATTCGTGTGACATGCTGCATGGATATTGAGAAACAGTCATTAGTGTTATAAGAAATATAGTCATATGTTAGGTGTAATAAGAGTGCAGTGTTTATATATTAATTTACCTTATTACTGAAGAGGTACTGTATAATATAATGTTCCTTGCTGCATGTAGGTTGCCTTGTACTTATGTGAGTCATAGCAGAACAACTGGTAGTTTAATGACATTTGAAAAAAATATGTTCATCTAATGAGATAAAAATCAACTCTATTCTGAATACTCAGTATTTAAAATGCTGAACAGTCACAGAGAGTAGTGAGATAGAGTAAGAAAGTGCTTAATAAAAATACTTTACCCAATTAATTTGTGCTAAAATTGTGTCTATTTATGGACAGTGTTAGACGTAATGCTACAAAATAATGAGTTACATTTTTAATTAAGAAAGAGAAAATGTTTGTGAGTGACTTGAGGTATTAAAATATTATTGTTTACAGATGAAGGTATTTGCTTTTATCACCAACATATTTTACAGTTATAAAGTATAGTTTCTTTTCCATTAGATGGTCAGTCAATTTGTTTAAAAGAAAACAGTTCCCACACTCAGCCACAAGCTGTATGTCCTACCAGACAGAAGTATGTGTATACTGCCTGAAAGCAACAAGATTAAACATATTTCTGTGGACATTTGTTCTATCATATTCATCATAATCTATCTTTAAAGATATACACAGAAGGTTGTGTTGTATTGTAAAAACACAGTGCAATTATATGCTCATTTATAAATGATCATTGATAGAACCTATCTAGACCATAGTATGTCTGACAGCAGGAAGTCAAAGTACATTAGTGAGATCATAATGTCCTTCATTGTCTTCTCAATGAGACATCAGAAGTGTACAGAAAAGAATTGTTGTGGTAGGCTATCTGCAAAAGCAGATGGAAGTTTCATGACCAGTTTAATAATCACTGAAACGGGTTGTTTTGCAGATGTCCGCCTCTGTGAACAATGTAGCCATTATGTTTATGCAACTTTAGCTTTCACTGTCAAAGATCATGTACATTTTCATTGAGAGCACATTTCAGTGGGATAATATGCAAAAGGAGCTGACTTCTAGATTGCTTTCACTTAAAGCTCCATTAGGATGAGATGCCATCTGATCAACTTAAACTTTGCCAGTGATTCCCTTGTCTTGGGATATGTCTCCTTTTTCTTTTTTGTGCCCACAGGGTCAAATTTGGAGTGAGAGAGATGTTAAATATGTTGCTGTTAGGCAGCTCTATAACTATTCAAACACACACGTAAACTTTAAAGTACAAAGAAAACTGAGCTTATTCGATTGCTATGTAGCATTCTTATATGTGATTTTAGTACTTTTGTATAATGCCTTTGTAATTTAATTTAAAAGGAGAAATTTATACTCACATCCATTGCAGTTTTACTTGATTATCACAACTGTATAATTGATTTTAATCACTTTTAAGTGCCTTATTATATAGATATGTATGATGTAAATAAGCCTAGATACCTTTGACAAAGGAACATTATATTATACTGTACCACTTTAGTAGTAAAGGGAAATTGATACATAAACACTACAAAAATAATTGAATAATTATAATGTGTATATCAAACTGTATTTAAGTATTAATCTTTCCATTACTTGATAATAAAAGCAGATGTAAAATATCACTATGGCAACTTTTTGGAGAAGACAGACGGATCAGTTTATCTCTCAGTTTATAGATCGTCTGAAAAGAGTCCATGTTTCTGAATAAGCTGATGCACTGACCTCGAGACAACCTGTTGAGATATGATGATCATTGCAGTGCAGATAAGAGGGTTCAGTTATTCCACAGTTGTATTCATTATCCCCTATGTTGTTTGCAATCCAAGTACAGTAGAAGACAATGGTTATTCCCTTTAAGCCATCTACAATACTCCTCAATGTAATGTTTAATAACCCAATGGTTAATTCCCTTTAACCCATCTACAATACTCCTCAATGTAATGTTTAATAACCCAGTGGTTACTCCCTTTAAGCCATCTACAATACTCCTCAGTGTATTGTTTAATAACCTGCACTGCCTAAGGTATATTAGCATGTCACTGCTTTGTTCAGTAGTTCCAGTGAATCTGTACTCCTTTTATATGCATATAGCATGGACTGTGGGCTCTAAAGCTTTAACATCATTTGCTTCAAAAGTTCATACCCTGATCCTTTGACACTGTCTTTAAAGAACAGTGATTATTCTTTACAGATTATATTAATATCTGTGATACCTATATTTCACTGCAGTTAGACAACAGTTAAAATTATAAAAATGTAGCAAACATGAATAAGGCAAGGATGATGAAAATGTACATTGTCATCCAGTTATCCTTCCTGTTACTGTACTCTCAGATCTGCTCTGAGTTAGTGCAGAATGGCACAAAATACACTGAACCGACTGATATCGCCAACATTCTGGCAGAGAGGTTTATTGCAAACCTCACCCCCTCTCACCCCCTAAAGGGCCCATAATCATACCAGAAGAATGTAGAGCCCCGGCAATCACTGACACACAGGTTAAAACAGTCCTATCCAAAGCCAAAAACACAGCTTCAATGGGACCGGGCTGTGTCCCAGGATGTGTCTTACACTAACTCCAAAATGAACTAACCCCTCACCTAAACACACTGTTCAAACTCAGCCTCTCTACAGGCTACGTACCCATAGAGTGGCGCACAGCAACAGTTATCCTGCTTCACGAAGGTGGAGCCACAATGGACACCAGGAACAATTGCCCATTAAGCCTGACTAGTCTGGTCTGCAAGCGCATCATCATGGAACTCATTAACAGAGACATTGGGAACCTCCAAACATTGGACTTTACCCAGTATGGCTTTGTTAAGGGCAGATCATGCCTCATAAACCTGGTGGACTTATTTGAGACAGTTGCCAAGGCTTTAGATGAGGGAAAGGAGGTCCACACAGCCTACCTAGACCTTGCAAAGACTTTTGACACCATTCCCCATTCTGGTATTATAGACAAGCTTACCAGCCTGAACATAAACCCCTACGTCATGAGCTGGGTTGCCAATTGGCTCATGGATAGAACCCACATGGTGAGATTTGCAGGCTCTAGGTCCGACTCTAAACTGGTTACAAGTGGCATCCCCCAGGGCTTAGTCCTGGGTCCCCTCTTGTTCGGTATATACTTCTCAGAGGTACAGGTTAGTACAGGAGGACTATGGCTGACCAAGTTCGCAGACTACTGCAAACTGGGGGCCATAATTGACTCACCGGCTGATACAGACATCCTCCAGAAGGGTCTCACTGAAACAGAGACTTGGTGTCAAAATCTTGGCCTCAAGCTAAATGCCAAAAAGTGCATAGTCATCCCCTTTGGAAAAAACGAAGTACCCACGAACTGCCACATACGTGATAGTCCGCTAAATACAGAAAATGTAATAAGGGATCTGGGACCCAAGTAGATAGTAATCTCTCCTTTGATAATCATATTGCCAAGCTGGTTAGAAAATCCTTCTATGTGGCCCACCTAATCATAAAAGAGTTTGCATCTAGAACAAAAGAGGTTATTGTGCCCCTCTTCTCATCACTTATCAGACCCATCATAGAGTACAACACCCCATTTGGGATGTACCTTACAAGACAACTGCAATAGCTGGAAAGACCACAGAAGTACCTCACCAAGAGGATTACTGACCTCAAACAGATGCCCTATGCAGCCCGACTGAAGAAACTCCAGCTGTATTCAGTTGCATACTGCTTACTCAGAGGTAATCTCTGCCTGACATACAAGGCCATGTCCAACCCAGAATTGATGGAAATGCTCCACCTAAAAGAAAAAAACAAATCCCCGAGAGCCACACGCTCTAGGGATCTAAACCTCACCACAACGGTAAATAGAACGTGCTGGAGATATAGATTCGTATCCCAGAGACTCCTCATGCTTTGGAACAGGATTGCAATCTACATTAGGCAGAGCCCTGAAGTAACACTCTTCAAGAGAAACCTTGACGAGTGGATGGGAAATAGAAAATTTACCCCGGGGATCACTGCAGTGGCTCTGCTGGACAGAGGTACAGGGAACTAATGGCTCTGCTGGACAGAGGCATAGGGAACTAATCTAAGGGGGGCGGCGAAAGCCAACACATTCTGGCTAGGCTTGCAGATGCCCTCGGGCAGATATAGTATTTACCTATGAACCTATGTAGCGTTTGACACAGTTATTTATTAGTGAAATTAGCATACTTTTTTCCAGCGGTACCCACATAAAAGCTTTTCAGATGATTATTTTACCCCCCACCCAATTCTCTAGGTCAGCTCAGTGTCTCCACTACAAGTTCCCATTTGGTCCCTGTGATGCCCGTGCCCTGGCCCAGCAATCAAGGAGCCTCAATCCTCACCACTAACACCAGAGAAGGGCGTCTCATATATGAGGAAAGGATAAATACACACAGTAAAGTGCAATTTCCCTTAAGAGCACACAGAGATCACAGTCAGTCCAGGGCTGGTCGCTCCCTTGGTCCCCAATAAGACTCCTCACTGGCACAGCTATAGGGTCCAGATCTCAGCCTAGTGGGCAAGCTAAAATCTTCAGCACCCTCTCTGTACAAGCAGTGCTTTATGTCCCTGCCCAAGTAGCTGACACACATACTTTAAGATAAGAGTTTACACAACCACACAGACCCTTCTGAGGAAGGCTGGCACAGGTTCTCCAGCTGTGCCCCTTTTTACCCAGACTATACAGTAGTACCAGCTGCCACCACCCACTAATAATTATTAGCTACTCATAGGCCCTTAAAAGGGTGTCCAATTATTACTGTGCAATATTATTATCCAATTGGTAGATGTGACTAAACACTCTCAAGGCTTATTAGAGTGACCTGGTACAGGATCCTTGTATACATGCAATGCACTCTTAGAGCTTAACTTCTCTACACAAAACAGCCACAGTTGAAAGGGTTTAAAAATATTTAATAATAAATACTAAAAACACAAGACAATACTACTACAACACAGTGCTAGTCAAGAGTTCAGAGATCACAGAGAAATACTTAAAACAATACAGTAGAAAAGTGCTGGTATGAATACAGAAAAACACAGTCTGATCTTTCTAATTCTAGCTATTTCTACAAGAAAACACACTTCCAAGATAACTTACTTACATAGAGCAACATGTAGGGCTGTGAGTTGGATATTCAGACAAAAAATGCTTAATGCCTCCTGTTACTCACTGTTTAAATTGCTATTGCAGTTCTAATAAACATTACATCATCTTTTACTCTTTCCTGGTGTTCCCAGGCTGACAGAAACTGCATTTACATTTTTTTACACCTAGAGCAATAAAGGACATTCCACATGTAATTTCCAGTCAGACAAAAATGATTAATGCCTCCTGGTTCTCACTGTTTAAATTACTATTGCAGTTCTGATAAACATTACATCATCTTTTACACTTTCCTGGTGTTCCCAGCCTGACAGAAACTGCATTTACATTCTTTTACACTTAGAGCAATAAAGAACATTCCACATGTAAATTCTGGTCATTAACCTTATCCTTAAGAGTAGGCAGGAAGCTTTCATCTAGCTGGACTGGAGCTGACTTGTAAAACATCAAAGGCAGTGATGAAATAATTTTAATTTCAAAGGACCAACAAGAAATGCTTGACTTGGCTTTATTTACAACAGATGGCAATGTTGCCACATTGTTTTAAGCTCAACCTTCATATTTACAAATGATAGAAGTATCTGCACAATTCTATCTGGCTAGGCTGGCAGCCTTCGCCATTCTCTGCCAGTCTTTACAGTTCCTTTGTTCCCAGGATGTATTTAGAGCCCTGTGGATAATTTGTTCCCTGACTAGGATGAAAGCCCAGTCACTCCATCTGTTACTCTGAGGAAAGACTCCAATGGTAAGTGGCTGGGACAGTACTACATGTTGTTGCCTGGGATGTGACCAACAATCCCATCTTCTCTGCAGCAGAGAGTCCCTGGCTTGTCACCTGATACCTTTAATAATTTCCAAACTTCTGCAAGGGTCAGTGGTACAGTGACCACACTGCATTTCCCCTTCACGGATGGGTGGGCTAACAGTGGTTAATTATGCTAATCCTCCCTTGCCATGTATTCCAGCTCTTGAACTAATAGGTTCAGGTAACCTGGGTCAGTTTTAGATTTTTTTTCCTGTTTTAAAGGAGGGCCATGGCTGTAGCATTCTATGTTAGTCATTGCTTACAAGCTGTGTTGAGTAAGCCAATGCATTTGTTACATTTCATTCTTTAAAGTAATTTTACTTCTGTCTTCTATATTGTTTTTTTTTTGGGGGGGGGGGTTAAAATGGTTCAATTATTTTTCTCTCCATTTAAATGATGAAGTTACCCTAATTACAACTATGTTACATGAACCCTCCTATCATTCTCACCCTCCCTCCCTCTGCATAAGGACTTCACTTACTTTTATTTTATTTTACCAGGCCTTACATTCCAGCCTTATAGCTAAATCTAGAAATAATTAGCCTTCATATATCATAACTTTTCTTTGTTTACTCAACAATGATCATCGTTGTGCCCTAAAATTAATCATTTTTGTTTGTCTGTGTTCTTTTAACTCTTTTGGCAGGATATACAATTATTTTATTTTTACAAATATTTAATGTTGGAGCATTCATTCCTAGCCTTCTGCTAAATGTGTTTTATGCTCCGGCAGAGCTTCCTGGCCAACAAAGAAAGAAAGAAACAACTATTAAGTCATAAAATATTTTTCTGTTTGTAATTCTGACTTATAGAACCACAGTACTTCATGGTGGCCAGTGTGACATTTCTGGTAGTGTACAAGTAGGATTAAAAAGTCTCAGAGAAAAACAAAAGAAGCAGGTATATTTTATTCAGTGTAGTCTAAGTGGGACTTCATCGAGGATGGTCAAGCAACAAAAGGCAGCCAATATTCAAAAATATTTATTGCCGTTGCTTTCCTTTCTTCTGGGGAGAACGCAAATAAGATTTAATGACAAAAGTTAGCATAATCAAAATGGTCTTGTCCAACACTGATTTAGTAGGAATCTTGAAGGAAAATGTGGCATCAACCAGATTTTTTTTTGTACAGTACTAAATCTCACAAATGGAGATTTGATGACATTTATTGTGAGGTTGTTTTGTAATGTCTAGTCCTACAATTCAGTAAAATCACAATTTGTATTGAAGATTGGTGGAAGAGATGTTTAAAAATAAAAGGTCATCTGCATACTTAAGTGTGGGATGGTCCACTTTCATTTTTTATAAAAAGACAATTGGTCCTAGAAGTGATCCTTGGTGTACTCCATAGGTCAAGGTCTCTATATCTGAGATAGAAGACCCAATACTACTTATTTGGGAAAATACATTTCAGAGATAAAACTTTGAAATGGTTCTTAGGCCAAAGTTAAGTTTCTTTACATTTCTTCAGCAGAAGAATGTCTTAAAACCACAAATAGGTCTTCAATAAAATTAACATTATATAATGTTGCAAATGGTGTTAATGACTATAACTCTATCTGTCTGTCTATATATCTGTCTGTCTATAAAAGATGGCAGTCAGGGTACTAAATCCACTGTGGAACCCATGTTATGCTTTGCATAGAAGTCTATTATTATGTTCACAAGTATAACTGCAAATCAGTTTTTCAAATAAATTAGTGTGGGAAAGAAATTTGTTATGGGTCTACCTTTCAAGTGTGTAAACAAATCCATGCTACTACAGCTCAGACTGGTTTTGGATTCAGTACCAATATATATTGTAAAAATAATGCCTTGTCACGGACAAGCTGTTTGCAAAGGCCTGTCTTATAAATTTCATGGACTCTGCAGCAATTTTATTACTTTTCCTTAATGGCCACACCATCAACATCTCTCTGCACTCATGTTTTTCATGAGTCAGGGAAAATTGTCATTATTTTTTCTCATCCTCAGGCAGTCAAAGCATATGTATAAAGGATTTAAGTATTTCTTTCTAAGCTAGCAAAAATAAATGAAAAGGCTACAGCCTGACAAAAAATGGGCCCCTAATGGGGTATGTGCTGCACACTCTTACACTAGTTATACATGTGTTACTCACATGAACTATTTTCCTTGATCCGCCAAGGATTTTGGATCTGTCATTGACTGCTGATAGGAGAAATATTCCTATGTGCTTTGTGTACATGAACCTGGTGCCTGATGAATATTTGGGGTCAGTGATCATAACTTGGTAAATTTAAAAAAAATATAAATAAAACAAGGGAATAAGAATATGTAAAAATAACACAGGTGAGTTTGAGGGGTGCGCCCTCAAAGTCAGGATTTACTGGGCGAGGACAAAGGCTTATAAAATATAATTTTTAGAACTCAGTCATATTAGCTAGATAATCAGTTATTTTTTTCTAATTATCTACGAAAAGGATACTTTAGTGTAACCATTGATGTGGTCAGTCAGAACTCCAAAGCCCAGTCCAAGTCTGTGCTGTTCACTTTATGCATGAATTCTTGTGCATAATCTCTGTAAAATAATAATTGATAACATGATCATACAGGTCATTGAGAGTACACTTCTGTTTTCATTCACGTGTTCAACTACAGATTAGCTCAGCTTTGTCTATTTCTTAACAGCTGGCCCTCAGAGTCAGCTTATGCATGAATAGGTACTTTGAAATGTCTTAGTTTATGCATAGAAAGTAGGAACATTGCATCAGACAAAACCCACCTGAAGCTATGTTTGCTTTATAAATAAGTAGGAGGTATGACTGGATCCAGCACTGACGTTTTTCGGAGATTCATAATATAGATAAAGTTCTGGCTGTACAGCTGATACATCAGTAATGATCTGTTAACAAGTTAAAAGTAAGCAGTCCCTTATTAAGGGGGTACTTTTCCCAGCCATAGAATACACCCATATAGGCATTGTTTCCTTATTTTACTTTAATCTGCTAAGGCTTCTCATTATGCATGAACATGTGCAGGCCCGTAACAGGGGCATACAAGATTCATTGCCACTGTTGTATTTTAAAAAAACAGTGCTATTCAACTACTTATCTTTAGAGACCCCTCCTTACAAGCCCTTTCAGGTTCAGGTTACTAAATCATTTTTGTGGGTTACTGTGTCACTTGCAATCAAATGTGTTTCTAGAATGTTGAGATTGGCAGACTTCTTGGCAGCACAAAATGGAAGTCCCATATTGGTTTTCCCCTTGCACAGCCCATGACTTTCTCAGAAACCATATTAACTGGTGCTCTCTCCCACATACAATAACTCAGTAAAACAATTAGCTTCATCATCAGCCTGCTCCAGTAAGGACAATGATCTGTTTCATCAAAAAGCTTTTAATGTAGCTGCATTGACACCATTCTATAACTTGGCATCATTGTTGCATTACAAAATGTACAGTTTTGCATCTGGTTAAGCATGCACAGTAATCACTTATCTGATAAAAATGTAACAGAACAATGGGTTAGTTTGTGTTCATATTCACAAGTTATTTGCAGACTGATTTTTCGTGTAGTTTTCTTTTAACCTATAATCTGTACCTAGCCATTTTGACCTTTCTCTCCTGTTTTAATTAGTGTCATATAACCTGTCACTAAGGATAACTTTAAGACATTTATTCATTGCCTATTCACTGAAATCAGAGTATCATTCATATGTTTTTGTTTGCTCTTTGTGTTTTCCAGCTATCAGTTTACTTCAGCTGGATTACTAATTTGTTTAATTTAATGCCTTAAATGCTTAGGGAAATCTGGTTGGTGAATGGACCTTCATCCAGATGCCCTTGATATGGGATACTTCAGCTGATTTTCCCTTCATTCTGGCTGTGCATGCATCTCTTTACTGTCTTATGTATTCTTCAATGCATACATCCTGAATACATGTTAAATGAAGCTTAGCAATAATTGCACTAGGCTACTCCAGTCCATCCTGTTGTATTTCCCTAACATTTGCTGGCAGCCATCAGAATGGTGGACAGGTGAAAGGCAGTATTCCCTTTCCTGAGAATGAGTGATCATTTGTCAGCCAGTCACTCCACTCTCCTTGGTTACATCATTGCAGGTCATCTTCTCAGTGGGGACTTCATCCCTCTGTAGCCCTTTAATCACATCGACTTTTTTATAATCAAGTCATCCACCTTTTACTTCTGTCACCATCAACACAGCATTGGATCACTGTCATATGCTTTATTCCTCTAAGATGTTCTATTCCTTTGAGACCCTGTTATACAATCTCTTGCTTTCATTCATTGGCCAAAGTGACCCTTTTTTGTACTTTTGTCAGTCATGTCATCATCTTTAGAAACTCTCAGATAACAAATTATTGACAGTAGTGTAGCTCTGGGTGCACCAAGACTGCATTTAATGGGTAAGATACCCCTCGTCTCTCTACCGTATCAATAAGTATGGCAATACATAAGATCATTGTTGTTATTACCTGATATTTGCCATAAAGAATTGTGTAAGTGATAATGAAGTTTGGGATTTTTCAGCTTAATGCCAATGATATGAAATTTGGGTATGATAACTATAAGGCCTTTGTTCATTGTATAACCAATCCAGTACAAGCTTAAGAGTGTTTTGAAGATTCGTGCTATGTTTTAATTATTCATTGGAACAACCTTTCAGGAAGGCTTTTTTTTCTTGTATTTCAAATTTAAAAATGGCTCACTGGCTAAAAACATAAATATGAGATTTTGTGTAATAAGTCGGCATAGTTGCAGTTAAAATGTTTTATTACATCTGGTGTGCATTGTTTTAAATGTATATGTTTCCCTCTTCCAGTTTCATTGAGTTTAATAAGTTAATGTTAACCAGATGGCTTTAGTAGGTGTAGAGATGTTATTTACATAAAGTCCCCAGGGTCTATGACACAATAAGTATCTACTCATAGTGGTTTGTCACTTGAGAGTTTCCAGTAGCTTTCATTCAGTTTTTATTTTATGATGCAACAAAGAAACGAAGATAAAATATGTCTACTTTTTGGTATTTGATTTTTGTTTAGGATTACTGTCCCTAATGTCTTCTGCACAGATTAGTGTTATAATAGACAATGTATTTCTTTCAGAAATACATGTAGCTCAACAAAATCGATTTGCATTTATATGATCTTTAGTGTAATTTAGCTGATATGTTAGCACCTCTTTATTGTGATGTCTGTTTGTTTTACATAAATTAAATGCACTGATTTCTGGATGATTTACATTAATTTAGAATAACTGTTTTTTATATACAGATGAAGCCGAAAGACACAAACAAACAAATATACAGATGAAATATTGCAAATTAAATCACTCAGTTTCTTCCCTGATGTGGATTATACCTCTAAAACACAAGTAAGGCATGAAACTGAAGAAGCTACATTTGCAGATCATAAACACCTTGCAGTTTGTTCACATGTAGAATCAGTTTGAAAAATGCATGCTTACGCAACATGTGCATCCACTGTACTCTGAATCAAAACATTAACAGCAAGGTTAGTTTATATCCAGGGAACTGAAAGTTAGGAATTAAACTCACTGAAACCATCAGTAGGAGGTATTCTTTGTAAGTAAATATTTTATTGAGATTTTACAACTTATTTTGAACTCCATTTATTGGGATAACCTTTTCTGTCAAAGGCTATACAGTGATGAATAACTGTAATCATTCTGTTCTAATGTTAGAGAAGCAAATACAGTGGAAATGTTGGGCAGCAGACGTATCACAGAGGTTAGCATTGCACCATCACAGAATCTGACTTTCCTGTTCGATTCTCAGCCGGGGTGCTTTCTGTACAGAAGCTGTCCTCCCTGTGTCAGGTGGTTTTCCTCTGGATGCCCTAGTTTCTTCCAATGTACCTAAGACATGCAGTAGATAAATTGGCAATGCTCAAAATTTCTCATAGATTTTTGTGTGTGTGTGGCTATGTACATGTGTGTGTGTGTGTGTGTGTGTGTGTGTGTGTGTGTGTGTGTGTGCAGGCTGATGTAGAGAGCAGTTAATTGGCTCTCTACAGTATTCCATACAGCTTTTTTGTGTGATGATTTGCTTTAGAACCTCAGTGACTCTGAACTAGAATAAGAGAGTAATCAGAAAATGAGTGAATAAACATGTTGGAAAATAAATCTAATTTTGTCTGTTCCCTCTTCAGGTTCATAAATACCTGTATAAAGTTCTTTTGTCTTGACTCATTAAAGCAGGATTACTTAATCATGTGTCCTTGTATAATTGTGCACATGCTCATAGACACACACACACACACACACACACACACACACACACACACACACACACACACACACACACACACACTTTTTAGTGAATCAGTAAACCTCAGACAGTATTCATCAGTATCTCTCCAATCTAAGTAGCAGACTTCCTTTTTCAGTTTATTTAAACTTCTTTTTGAAGCCTTCTGTCACCATCTGCACGTTTCCTTCTGTTCACAAAATATTCTATCTGCACTGCAGTGCAAATCCTTTAGAAGGAGCATTGCTTTGAGCTAGCTCTGTAGTACAGAAAGATAAAGCCCCGAGAAAGGAACAGGTGACCTGAGTTCAAATAACAGCTAGTTTATCTGTAAGTGATATCTGTGGAGGAAGAAAGTAAGGGACCACAACCTGATTACCCATCTGGGGACATAGAGGTTGCTTTGGCTTGCTACAAGAATGACACTTAAGAGCTATTGGAGCTTCCAAGTGGAAGCTGAGTCTGCAAAGCAGCCTGCACTGTCACCAAATGTATTGCTGTAGTAGCCAATGAGAACTTGGCATAGGGAGACATACCTCCCCTCAAGAGAGAGCAATAACAGAGCATGGAGGAGCCTCCGATGGTAGGAGACTACTGTCAAGTGAGGTAGTAGGCCAATAGGGATACCTGGAAAGGAGTGAATGGGTCTATGGTTAATTGTCAAACAGCACATTCATTGAACTGCTGTTCATCAAATACTAACTGTTGAAACTTCCCTTAATCGGATGGCCACATCATCATAATGATTTTCATCAAATGATATTTGGCCAGCACAAAGGAAGCATTACCAAATGCTTACTTACCAGCAATGTATAAGGAAACCTGCCATTTCCCCACTGTAGCGTGACTTCAGAGATGGTATATATAATAAGCGGGGGTGCCACCCACAAGAGGTACAACACCAGACACTTGCTGTGGGGGGATTGCCCCCCCCAATAATTATATATACCAACTCCGAGGTTGCACTACAGTGTGGAAAGGGCAGGTTTCCATATAGCTACATTACCAGTAAGGAATTATTTGGTAACGCTTCCTTTATATTGGCTAACTATCATTGTTCGATGAAATTCATTCTGATATGGCCAATCAATTAAGAGGGCTTTTGACAGTCAGTGTGTTCAACGAACAGCCTTTCAATGATTAACCATAGACCTGGAGTGAATGTACTGTTAAGTTGTCACCTAGCACAGGAAAGCCTGGCTCTACAAATGAGCTGATTTAGTGCTGGTGGTTAAAGCCATCAGGCAACTTCCTGTAATGAACATAAAAAAAAAAAAAAAAAAAACACTGCTTCCTATGTCTCTGGCCCATATGCTTGGTGAGTTAGCTTTGATTACAGTTGTCCTAAATATTTTCATCTGTCTATACAAATTGAAGGCCTTCCTAAGATGAAACAATCTGTACCTGTTACAAAGATTGTCATAAAGGTAATCTGACAGTAATTTGCATGTAATTATTTGGTAATAAGCTATATAACCAGTTCAGTTTCTGTGGCAAAATATATGTTTACTGGTATGTCTTTCTGTTTACATTATTTACAATTTACACCCTAAATGTTTCCTAAATTGCTTTGCAACTACTGTGTACATTTATTCTACTTAAGCTTTTGAGTATGCAGCCAGCACTGACTTGTGCACTATAGCTTATGAGGGTCCAGCAGGATAACTCCACTTAGAAACTCTAAAATAAACAAATGCATAATGCATAGAGCCAAAAACACCATGACCCAATGTACTCCAGAACTTAAAACAAAAACACTGACCAGAATAGCCACAGCACAGAGTTTAGCAGTTTCAGTGCTTTCGTTCTAGTAAAGCAGGAACTTCTTGTGACTTTTCTGGTCAGAGTTTTTTGTTTCGTAATACATAGACAAATAGCCGAGCCATGATATTGTGTAACCACAAAAATATGTTGTTACTTTTTACGCTGAGATGGTACAGAGAGTCTCTAGAACTGTAAAATATGAAGATTGATCATATTTCCTTCATTACTGGAAAATAACTTGTACTTGTAAATGTCTGAAAATTTGTATTTTATTCTGATTTTCTATATAGTTCTGATGTTTATGTTAATCTGTTTTTGTATTAATGTTGAAGGTATGACTCCCTTCATTTCATTTTTACTCCCTCGCCCTTTTTTCCTTTCTCATAACTCAGCCTATTCACCTTTCACTGTTGTACTCTCTTGCTCTAATTTTTCCTACCTCTCACCTGCACTCAAAATTATATTTATGTACTCCAAAATACGTATGTTTTAATTTCATTCAGTGCTTTGTTACAACACCTTGCTTAAATGCTATTATTCTGTCTTTTATATTACTGTGTTTTTAGTAGTTTTGAAAACTGTATTGTACTTAAATTTGTTGATAATAGCTTGTAATAATTGTATATGGAGCTTTTCTCCCCAGGCCTCCATTAAAAACGGGCTCATTTTAGCCCAATGGACTTTCCCAGTTAACAAACTGCAAATAAATAAAATAAAAGGTTGTGTTTTCTCTAATAAAGTTTCTGTTGAAAAAGTCTCTCTCTGTATATTATATATATATTAATACATTATATATATATATATATATATATATATATATATATATATATATATATATATATATGCAGTTTTCATTTCTTGATATAATAAAATCAGCTTGAATTACTTTGTTTTATTTCATGGTGCTGTGTAGAAGCAGATGAACTAACTTAGTATGCCATTTTTGTTTCTGTAAGAATAAGTCCTTTTAACAGGTAACATTTTAATGCCATCATATTCCTTTCAGAATATAAATTACTTTTTTATTGAAGCTACCAACTGACCATAGACTTATTTCAGGAACTGTTATTGCTTGCTGACCTTGGTCCCCTTGTATGTTTTTTCTGCTTGCTAGAAACTATTCCCCTGAACATATCCTTTTCCTCATATTGAACATTTACTGCCCTTTCCTAAATTTGCTGTTCTGCTGCAAGGTACCCTGACTGCCACCAGATATAGGTGGAAAGTTGCTGTGAAGTGCAGACACCAATACATACCCTCCAAGACAGGAAAGATGATCACTGAGCACTGCAGTTGCTCCTTGCTAGCCATCTGCATTCCAGGCAGTCAGTTGATCCCAAATCTCTAGCACAGATGACAACTCTGTTCCTGTACTCCACATACCAATATAAATGTACTACATATTGTTCCCATTCACCCACAAACATCATCCTACTCTAAAATAACCCATGACCAGGCCATCACCATAACTAACTATCTGATATATTTCCTGTGCTCTGTTAATATTACAGTATACTTGATACTCCATCATAAACAGCATCAACTTATACAACTTTTAAAGCTGTTTATCCTCGGATTACCCATGGGTCACATACCCAATATGTGGGACTCTGACATTATTCTGGCTTTGCACCAGGATAGATCCGCAACTGGTATAGAAAGCTGTAGTCAAATATGCTTGCTCATAGTGTGCATAATTGTTGAAATCTTCACAAATGATACTAGCACCCTCCAAACAATTGACTCAAATCATTTTGGATCTGTCAAAGGCAGGCTATGTCTAACCTGAAACACTCAGAGAGGAATTATCTGTCCTAACATCCTACATAAGGCCAATAACACCATTCCCCACACTGACGCTGAGAAGTTCTGTAAACTCAAGATAAACCCATTCATTGTTCTCTGTATAACAAATTGCTTTATTAATTAGTCCCCAGGCATGTGTTCACCCTTAATACACGCGCACAAAAAATGCAATACATTCGGCTTTGGTAGGCCTTTTCCCTCCATCATTATATGACATCTCTAGTAATAACCTTAAAACTAATGCTGTTCTAAGTCTGAGTCCTAAGGGCCTATGTTGATAGTGAGCTCTCCTTTGCCAATCATATATGTTATTATAGTAAGGAAGTCCTACCACCTCACTTTGCTTAATTGCCATGGTATTTCTTCTAGGTCCAAAGACTTCTGTGTAATGTTGCATACCTCTTATACCAGGATAATCCTACAATACAATTCCCACTTTGGACCCACTTTGCGATAGACCTATCTGTATACCTAACAACTTAAAATGCTAGCATCTTCTGACCCAGAAGATCTCAGGCCTAGACAGCATATACTACTGTGAAAGACTAAATTGCCTTTCCCTATTTTTTATCCTACATACTCCTTAGAAGTAGCATTTATTTGGTGTATAGAGTAATGAATGACCCATGTCCTTTCATCAGCTTTAACTCCACAAGTCTAATGCGTTCTCCAAAAAGCATTCAAAAGATATTGGCCCTTGCTGAAATGTCAGCAGCATCTTCTGGTATGATAGCTTTGAAACCTAACAAATCTCTATAGAGTAGAGTATTATTACATATACAGTATCATAACTGTAGCCTTTGAAACCATTCTTAATTACTGGATAGAAACATTACATTTATAAAATATCATTTGGGAGAGGAGAACAAAACATATGTTTTATCATTTAGACATGAATGAAAGGTCTCCCATTCAGAGGGCAGTCCATTATTTGGACAACTTCCTAATGATATCTAAGTGTAGACAGGCAACTGAGACAAGGAAGACGACTTTTAAGGAGATGCGTAGGAATTTGGGCATGTCGCTGTTGCAGGACATCCTTGAAAGGCCAAGAGTAATTGATATGGGTTTGCCTTGGAGAAATCCTTAAAGAGAAGGAGGTATGAATTTAGTCTAGGTGGGTTGTAATGGTGAATGCCAATGACTGGTGGCCAGATCTAACCAGTGCCTGGGCTACTATAGAAGATGAGCATAATGGTGCTGAAGTCAGGTAAACAAAATTCAAACTTACTTTTAGTTATTGTTGTTGTGTCTTTCGGCTTCTAACCCCGGTTAGGGGTCGCCACAGCGGAACTCCGGTCCACTACTGATTGGCAGTAGATTTTTACGTGCCGAGTTATCAGCCCTGATGCACAACCTTCAATGAAGGTGCGCCCATTCACGCACATCTCCACACAGAAGACACCCTAGCTGAGAATTGAACAGGACAACATCTTACTGTGAGGCGACAACGCTACCGCAGCACTATGAAATCAGAAATTAATAGCTGTAAGGTGCTATAACACATTGTAATTAAAAACCAACAATTTATTATGTAATTAATGTAATAAAACCTGAATAACAAACCCAATTAGTTTGCCAAGTTAACTTTCAGACAGTGTACACTAATTGTAAATGTAAACTGCTTAATATTGTCTCTAACTAAAAATGTTTTGCACTACCTATAAAATTAATGAAACAGAATGTTGTCAACAACTACAAATGTTGTCCATCAAGAAAATAATCACAAGACTTAATGCTATAGTTAACTGTACCACTCCCTTGTAACAATCTTAAGTCATCCACAGTCAGGAATACACATTGGCATACACCTTCTACCAAGCCAAGTACAACTCCGAACGTTTCTCTGAGGCATAATGTTTACATGACAGAGACAACAGCAAGTGTATGCTGTGCTAAATAAATAGTGCAGTGATATCTTCCACATAGCTTCTTTAGACATTATGGAACAGAACATGTGTTGTTTTGCATTTATGGGGCACAGCTGCTGAAAGGGATACATAAATACCTACATACATACATTCATCCATTACTTTAGCAGTCTATGAGCAGCATTTGTGGAAGTTTACCAACTTTTTAAATATGAGGTGGTTTAAAGGCAATAGTGAAAAACCTTGAATACAGAAGATAAATTTTTGGCTACACTCCCATTCCTGGTTTCTGGTTTTGTGAGAGCATTTGTCATGGATGTCCACAGTATAACTGCTGCATTTGTCATGGATGTCCACAGTATAACTGCTGCATTTGTTATGGATGACTATAGTATAACTGTTGCATTTGTTATGGATGACTATAATATAACTGTTGCATTTGTCATGGATTTCCACAGTAGAACTGTTGCATTTGTCATGGATGATTACTGTATAACTGTTGCATTTGTCATGGATGACTAGAGAGTAAATGCTGCGGATGACTATAATATAACTGCTGCATTTGTTATGGATGACTATAATATAACTGTTGCATTTGTCATGGAAGGCTATAATATAATTGTTGCATTTGTCATGGATGTCCACAGTATAACTGCTGCATTTGTTATGGATGACTACAGTATAACTGTTGCATTTGTTATGGATGTCCACAGTATAACTGTTGCATTTGTTATGGATATCCACAGTATAACTGCTGCATTTGTTATGGATGACTATAATATAACTGTTGCATTTGTCACGGATGACTATAATAAAACTGTTACATTTGTCATGGATGACTAGAGAGTAAATGCTGCATTTGTCATGAATGACTACAGTACAACTATTATGCAGTAAACACCTTTGTACCCATAGTCTTTGCTTTCTCATTCCTTTTGGATGGCAATTATTGCAGTCCATTTACTGTACCTTTTTGTTTTATTTCCTTGACCATGATATTCATCTACTCCTGCTAAACGTTCTGTCTGTATACTCAGCTGTCTTCTCATTGATACAAAGTCACTTTAGCTACTACTACAATGATCAAAAATATGTTTCATATATGTGGGTGTGTGAAAAGTGTGCAAATCATACAAAACTTAGCCCATAGCCTCACTGCAGTTGCATTAGTAGTTTTCACTGATAGTACAGTAATTCACAAGAGGGAAGGATACTCTCTGCAGAAATAGGGGAGGTTGTGTGTCCGTGTAATTGGCTTTACTACACTGAAGCATAATGAAAGTAGTAACCAGATTTTGTCCCCTTCTGACCTTACCTGACCTTATAAAGAGGTATCTCTCATTATTAGTCTCTGTATGATGCTTTATATCTTCTGTTTAAAAAAAAAAAAAACATTTCAGTGAAATATTTCATAGTAAAGACGCTGAAGACCACTGTCTGTTAAATTAAATGTATTCATTATTTCTTATTTTAGAGATGCAATCCCTTTTCTTGTTTTAGAGGTGTGTTCACTTGACTACCCTGCATGACTTTTGGACTTATTGTGAAACAATCTTAAACAGCGATCTTTTAGAATACGTGATAAGACGGTCTATAGAGATAGCCCTGCCTTGTTTTCAGAAATAATGCATCACACTTTTTTTCTCATCTGATGGTCCTAATTGTTTTTAGTTTACTAGCATCTGATATAAAACTGTTTTCCCAAAAGAGCCAAGGTTTTTTGCAGGAAGATTCATTTTACAATATACCAAGCCATTCAATGGCCAAGTACAGATTTCATTAATTATACGTTTGTTTCACTTCAGGTAAATTATGAGCTGGTATGATTTTATATTTTGTATATGCAAACAACTCTTCCATTTTTTTGTTAGTCATTACTTTGATAACCTGCAGAACAATCCATTCAGATATCTGGATTTCCTTCAGTCTCTGCATTAAAATTACATTGAAAAGGTGTGACATATACATGTGCAGTTACCTGAAAGATCTATAAGTAAATGTTCAAGGGGTGCTTACTGTTTTTGATGATGTTGCATGTATGCAAATATTCAGTTATAATGTTACTTGTTGCAAATGCTGTTGTGTAAGTGCTGTAACAGGAATTGGAGAATGAGCGACCTGTACATTGGCACCCTGATTGGAAAACAAACGCTCTCCAGCAGGGTGTTAATGTACAGGTAATGCCCACTGAAAAACAAGTCTGCCAATTCCAGACTGAAAGTAACCCAATGGCGACCATTATTTTACAGTCACTAAGCAGCAGTTTTGATGTTTTACAAGTGTAAAATTTAAAAAAAAAAAGGAAACTCTGTGTTTGTGTGTACATGTGCATGGAAGTGAGAGTGAGATCGATCAAGCCTTTATTTTACACTCACTAAGTAGAGCTTTTGCTGTTTAGTGAGTTTAAGAGTAAAAGAAACATAAAAAAGAAAGAAAAGTGTATGTGCAGCCATGTGTTTCTGTTTGCATGTGTGTATGCATACTTGTGTGTATGAAAGTGGAAATGGGTGTGTGTGTGACTGTGAAGTGAGAGTGAGATTGATCAAACAATGGCAGCAGCAGTTAAAAGGTTTGCATATCTCTCAAAATCTTAGCTCAAGAAATTTCGATAAAGCCACGTGGGAACAAAGGCTCAAAATAGGAACAGAGGTTGCTGTTATAAAATTATAAAGTTGCTTTAATAACATGATTTGTGTTAGCTTGCATTTTCTGAAGTGCAAGTGTGTGTGTGTGTGTGTGTGTGTGTGTGTGTGTGTGTGTGTGTGTGTGTGTGTGTGCATGCACACGTGCATGTGTGCGTTTGTGTGTAGGTGTTGGTGTGAGATAGAGTGAGATTGAATGACTACTCGCAGCAGCAGTTAAGAGGTATGCATACCTTTCAAGCTCTTGGCTGAAGAAATCCAGATAAAGCCTAAAATAAAGAGGGAACAAAGGCTCAAAAATAGGGACAGATTTTAAATATTGGTCTTATGAAATAACAAAGTTGCTTGAGTAGCAAGATTTACATTGGCATGGATTTTCTGAAGGAAATAAAATCTGAAACTCAAACATATGTCATTATTTAGTGACGTCAGTAATGACTGGCAACTAACCACAGATTGTAGGAGTAAAGTAACTAACATGAAGTAAATATCTGGATATTGTTTGAAAATGTTATATTTTAGATATAAAATACTTCCTCACACACCATTTACATATATTGCAGCAAGTTTGAAACATTAGGCAGAGGAACTATTTTACATCAAAAATATATAACAAAGTATTATAGTAATAACAATAAATAAATAAGTAAAACACAGCAATTTTATATAAAGCACATTGTCTAAACACAATAATGCCCTCCATGGTGTGTGTTACTGTGTAAACAATGCCCTTCTAGGGTGTAGAACACATACATGCCCTGTTGGGTATTATTGCCTGCTTGTCACATTAGGTATTTGTAAAAAAAAAAAAAAAAAAAAAAATCACAGAGGTTCAATTTTCTGTAAAATTGAAGAAATATGTATCTAACCTGTGATACAATTTCTAAACATTTCACATGTATCCGTGCAGTGTTCTGCAGTGGTAGATAAAGAATATGGATCTCAAAAAAATGTACACTTCTAAAATGTTTCAACAGTAATTCTTTGAGTGTTTGTACTAATGCCAAGCAGAAGATGCTTTTAAACACATAGAGTGTTACCAGACTTGGAGATGAGTCCGACACCTGTATGAGAGCTTGAGCTTATTGGAAACTTTGATATTCAGCATTTGATGAATGCTGCAGTAGCTTTAGCTATATGGGTTATAGCCTAGATGGGATATAACAGCTGGCCAGCTTCCAGAATATAAGGTCACTTTCATGGACTCAGACCATTGGCAGTTAAAGCAGAGCTGTAGAAAATCAGTGACTTGGGTGTCTTGGGTGTCAAGTCGTTTAAAAATATCTTGCCAACTGAAAGAGGGAAGTTAGCACACTGAAAGAGAACAATGTTAAGTAAACCAAAAATTAATTTACATACCCTGGCAATAAAAAAATCAGAAAAAATAATAGGGTGGAGGGAAGGAATGGTCACTGCAGCATTAATGATGCCAACAGATACAGTTATGGTAATATAACATTTTCAAAAAAATATCCAGATATTTACTTCATTTTTTAGTCATTTACTCCTAAAATGTGTGGTTAGTTGCCAGTCATTGTGGATTGAAGTTACTTAATAATGACATGTTTGAGTTTCAGACTTTTCCTTCAGAAATGCGATACAATTTCTCACCATTTCACATGTATCAGTGCAGTGTTCTGCAGTGGCAGAGAAAGAATATGATTCTCAAAACTGCACATTTCTGAAATGGTTCAACTGTGATTCTCTGAATGCCCAAAATTCTGGGCATACAGAGTATACATAATACTTTCTCCCTCATTTCTAGGTGCTGGAAAGAAGATGAGAGATGAATAGATTAACTCAAAGTAAACTCAGATACCACTTTAGGCATAAAAGAAGCATTAGTCCTCCTGGAAACCATATGCAGAAGTCTAATTAATCAATAAAATGGTTTTGCGTGTTATAAACCTCAATTCAGGCTGTTGAGCTGATTCAAATGGAGCAAGAGTTAATTTTTCCAACACACAGTTAAGATCCCAAGGAGGAACCACCTGTTTTTATGTAGACAAGTATGTACAACCTCATTTAAAACATTTTAATATGGGAGTGCATTAAAGGAGGAGCAGCCGTTGGCAGATATGCTAATACAGTCAACAAATGAAACTTGATTGAGGACTAAGAAAGGTCAGATGATGATAACTCACACAAATGTTGTAAAACCAGAGAAATATTTGTCCTGAATGGTCCCTGGTTCATATCTTGGAATCAACTAGAAAATATTTTCCATTTATTAATATATGATTTTGTAGTAGCAGGATTCTTTGTCTCCATTAATACCTACTTTGTAGCCTCTGAGAATAGGTGCCTGAAAGGTATTAAAACTCAATCACCCAGGCAGTTAGTTGAAGTTGTTTCAAGCTGAGGTGTTTCAAACAGACCCTGTCTTGTGTGACTGTTCAATCTGTGAGGAAGCATGTGATAATTGCTCTTATCCATTTCAAAAGGAGGGAGAACCACTGATGCCTGGGCCAGAAGGGAATTACCCTAATAATCCTTAGCGAATCCTTCTGAATCTTCAGAATGACTGTTGATATCAGTGAAATGAATAGAAAATGTTTTTCTAAGGAAATGAAAATGAATCTGTTTTGCAGGCCTGTTTGCAAAGAATCATGGAACTGAATTTGTCCACTTGTTTGCTATGAGTGAAGACGAACAGATCTATCTGAGGTGTTCTCCACAGCTGGATTAAGTCTTGTAAGACACTGTGATTTAATTTCCATTTGTGAGGTTCTGTTCTGGTGTTGCTTAGCTTGTCTGCACACAGCATTTTGCTCTGAGGTCCTGTTCTGGTGTTGCTTAGATTGTCTGCACACAGCATTTTGCTCTGAATGGATTGAGATTGTGCTGAATTACCATAGCTAATCTGCACAGAGGTTAAGATTTGGATCCCCCTTGTTTATTTATCTACCACATCACTGTGGTGTTGTAATGGCCCATTAGATCTTGATCATTGAGAGCATGTACAACTGAACACCTTTGTTTTATTTATGTTTTGCTCTGTTTTTTTTTTGTCCCATTGACCATGGACTTTTACTGACATAGACACTGTTCCCTGAAGCAAAGTCTGAGGTGTCATTAGGAACTTGGAACTGGAAGGAAAAATGGGAGACTAGATTCAGATAAGTCTGATCTATTCACCAAAGCAGTGCCCATTTTACAAATCCCAAAACTTGAATCTGAAAAGTCAGGGGATATTGGTTTTGGTACCATACAGATTTCCAATGTGCAGTCTGGTTAGATGAATCATGAGTATCATCAATGCCATGAATTTTAGTGTCCTGAGAAATTCCCTTACTAAAAGTATTGGACTGAGAGAAAAAAAGTTCTGGAATGGATCTAAATATAGATTGTTTTTTCCTGTTGAAGAAAAGCTCTTTGAACTGAGGTATCTAAGAGACTCCCCAGGAAAACATTCATGTAAGGAGGAGTCAAACAAGAATTTTGAAAGTTTTCCTGAAACTCCAGTTTGTGAAGGAGACCTCTTACCCAGGTGAGAGATTCCTGACACGTTAAAAAAAGACACTGCAAAGGTAAACAATTCATCTTAATAAGGAAAATGTGAATATCTTGCAGTCTGCAATAAGCCATCACAGTAATTATAGACTTTGTGAATACCCCTGAAGTAATCTGAAAGGGTAATGCAGATGTGAACACCCCTGGAGTAATCTGAAAGGGTAATGCAGAGAAATGCAACTGTGATCCATACACAGAAAACCTAAAGAAACATTTGAAATCAGAGTAGGAATGTGATAATAAGCATCCTTTACATGTAGAGTTACTAAAAAACTGAAAGGGAAATCAGTGGCAATAGGCCATGAAGGGATATCATTTTGAAATTTGAGACTTTCATAAACTGATTTATAAAGGAAAGATCTCAGGCTGATTGTCATATAGCTTCTTTCTTCATACTAGAAACATTCTTGAATAGAAACCTTTCCCTGGTGGAGAAAAATATAACAGCAGATGCCGAATGACAGTAGGGAAAAGTAAGTTTGATTTGATAGATGAGGAGGAATCCCTTGAAAAGGAGGAAGGGACTCCCACTGCCATCTCTATCCCTTAACTCAGAACCAAATTTTTTAAGGTTATCTGTCCTCAAAGAGAGAGACGAGGATAGCTAGATTTTGGACTAGATTAAAAGTTTGCTAGGGTGGGGGTTCTGTTTACAGATGGTCATTCAGACTTGGTGGATTGTCCTTGTTTCTGGGACGCTCTTCCTTTCTCTTTGGAGCCTCCAAGAAATTTGTTGTTTCTGCTTATTCTACGTTTTTTTGTAAAAGGCTAGGGTGGTACAGTGGTCCAGTGGTTAATGTCGCCTTACAGCAAGAGGTTCTCTGGTTCGATTCTCGGCTGGGGTGCCTTCTGTGTGGAGTTTGCATGTTCTCCCTGTGTTCGCGTGGGTTTCCTCCCACATTCCAAAAACATGCATCTGGAGCATTTCTCCCCGGGCCTCCACTGAAAACAGGCTCTGTTGAACCTAGTCAGACTATCCCGGTCAACAAATGTTAAATAAAATAAAATAAATAAATAAATAAAACCTTTAACAAAATTTGGGAAGAAATGCTGAAAACTCTGAGACATCCCGTGAATCAGTTTCCCACTGTCATCACATTGTCTCAGGGCTTAAGCAGCAGATGGTCAAAAAACAATCTCTCTCTCTAAATTTTAATTAAAAATTTCAGCTTTACCATGCTCAGGTAAATTTTGAGCATATAAACATGCAAACTTTATCATACCAGTTCCAGAAGCAACTGATCTGGAAGGGGCATTGGCTGAATAATGAGCACACATCAGAGAATGTTTGATGACTTGAGACAGAAACAATAGGTGTATACATGGAAGATTTTTCCTCCGAAGATGGAAAAGTAATGTTCCTCAAATTCTCAAAAGATACAAGCAAAAACTTTTACCTTTGAGGTCGACAATTCAGACACACCCATTTTTCAGAATTCTTACGCGTACACTTTTCTTCCAAGTCTACCAAAGACCTTCCTATCCTTATCAGAGAGGCCAGGATAAAAAATGACCAAATGCTTATCCAGAACAGGATTTGACAAATCACTGCTGAGTTGATTTGGAATTTGAAAAGACAAATCTGTAGTTCTGGGGAACTTTAATAATCTATCTGTCTTCTTTGGGGCTGCTATCTCGCTGTCAGGCAGGGTACAGGTTGTAATAAAAACAGCCCAAAGCTAGAAGTCCTAGAGGAACAGGAGTAGTTTGAGCAAATTCCAGTTGTAACAAATTGTAATACTTTTTAAAGGACACTGGAATATCGTTATGCTCACACAGAAATATTTTGTTCATCCTAGATATGGTTTCAGAAAAAAACATTTTTCTAAAACTCTTCTCAGAATCTGAATCAGTTAAATGAGGAGAAAAAAAAAAACAGAAGTTGTTCCCTCAAAGTAATTTACCTATTTGTTATACTGAAAATCTTCCAAAAGGGAAGAATGTCTTCTTTTATCAATAACCCTCGAATGAGAGGGGTCAAGAGCCTGAATTAAGCCCCCTAAACCCAATAAGTCATTCCTGTCTGAAGTGACAAGACAGGAGAAGATGAATGTCTACATTTTTGCTTCTTCTATAGAAGCAGACTAATTCCTGTCAAGTAAATCATTCCAGGGAACATGAATAGAGGCATTCCCCACTCCTTCCACTGAGATTGACAGACGTGGTTCTCCAATGCCACCAAGGAAGCACCAGCATCTGCAGAGGTTATGTCTAATCCCTGGTCCATGGTGGCTGAAGGGACTACAGCAGAGGAAGCAAAAGCAGAAGATGATTGCTCTGAGAAAGCAGAAGTGCAACAACAGTGTTACCCATTTGCAGTTGAGGCTGTATAGAAATGAAGGAAGAACCAAGGAATCAGTAAGCTGTTGCATGGTAAAGCCAGAAATGAAGCAGGATGCCCAGGTAACTCTGGCAGCAACAGTAGGCAAAAGAGGTAAGTAATAAAAAAGTAGTGTTTTCCAGGTAAAACCAAAGTGAAAAGCACAACATACACTTGTCTCAGTCCATAAAGTAATTTAAGGAATGTTTTTACAAGAATGAAACAAAAATAAAGCACACCTTGAACAAATTTTCACATACAAGTAACAAGTAGCATTTCATGGTTTACTTGCAGTGGCTGAAAAGTAAGATAGTAGTTATTTAACTGAAAAAGGTTTCTGTCATAAAATTACAATGTGCGCTTAACCTTGTGGCTATATGGCTGAGATGGCTGGTACCATGTGACATATAGTTATGGTTGCACACTTTCCACATCTGTTTCATACTGTTTTTATTTACTCCCTTACAGCTGTGGGACTGCTGTTCCAATGTATATACCCATTTCACCTTTTATTAATATGTGAACTTTGTCAGGCCTTGTTGGCTTTGGCAGCAAACAAAGTAAAAGATTGTGGTACAACTGCAATATTTATTTAGTTATTTATTTATTTTATTTCACATTTGTTAACCGGGTAGAGTCCAGCTGGGCAACTAGCCCATTTTCAGTGGAGACCCAGAGAGATAAGCTCCATAACAGTAGTACAAAAAGGTTACACAAATTTTTAAAAGATTTATAAATAATATGCAAAAAGTTTGACAGTTGCCAGTAATCACAATTTACAAAAAAGGGAATGTATAACAGAAAACATTAAATTTCTTAAGCCTTACTACAGACAGTAATATGAAACTCATTAGATATATAAAAACCATTGTGGTATTTTCATTTGGTAGAAGTAAGACAAGAGGATAGCAGAATAGAAAACATTTGATTGAAGGCAGGAGAAACTAGCCAGGAGTATTACGGGAGCATAGCCATTGTTGAGTAAGGTATTCCTTAAGGAGTTTTTTTAAGCTATGACTGTCTGTGTTTTTTAAGATATTCTAGGGTAATAGGTTCCACTGTTTAGCTACTTTGAAAGAGAAAATAGAGTCACCAAAGTAACTATTGGACTTCATCCGATAAACTTATACTCAAGGTTATGATCTAAGGGTCCAGGGGTTGGTATTTAGTTTCACTATGTTGGACAGTGCAGGGCAGTGGTGAGCTGATTTCAGTAATAACAGATTGGGAAATTCAAGCCAGTGTAGTTTTTGAAGAGGAAGGCGATGATGGGTCCTGTTGGGTATATTAGCAGCAAATTTTGCTATTTTGTTATAGCAGGAATCAAGTAGATATAAATCAGACTTGCACAGGTTAGTGAAAAGTTAACAGTAGAGAAGAGTAGATAGGAGGTGGGATCTGGCTGTGGCTAGTCTTGTATTTTAAGTAAGGTAAGGTTTGGCCCTATATAGAGCATCAAGTTTGATGTGAACTTTCTTAATTGTGAGTGTTATGTGTTTATTGAATGTTAAGCTGTTGTATATTGTGACACCAAGTAGTTTTGTTTGTTTAACTGGTTCTATTAAAGTGTCATCAGTGGGGTGGATGGAGAGAGGAGGTGGTTTTGTTTTGGATTTCCTGGTAGAGAAGATCATTAATTTTGTTTTGTATGTGTTTAGGATAAGTTAAAGTTCATGTAGGTCATTTTCAATATCTAGAAATGACTTTTTCAGTTTATCTTGGAGTTCTTGGGGTGTGGGTGCAGAGAAAATAAGAGTAGCATTGTCAGAGTTTTGAATGATAGAAGCAGATTTAGTGGCAGTGTTTAGACTATTTGTGAATATAATAAAAAGGAAAAGGCCAAGGATGGAACCCCGAGGAACCTCAACAGAGACTGGGAGGAGTGTGGAGAGATTATTATCCCATTTAGTTGCCTGTTGCCAATTAGTAAGGTAGCTAAAGAACCATTTAAGAGCTGTAGAGTTGAGGTTGAAGGAGGATAGAGTGTTGAGTAGTAGTTGGTGGGATACTGTATCGAAAGCATTGGACACATCAAGGAACATGGTAGATACTAGTTGCCCCTTGTTTTTGAGGAGGTTGATGTAGTTAGTGAAACTTGTGAGGGCTGTGGAGGTACTGTGTTTTGGATGGAAGCCAAACTTTGAACTAGATAACAGGTTATTTGTAGTGAGGTGGTGTAGGAGCTGCTTATGGATACATTTTTCTAAGATTTTGATTTAGATAATATCTAATGATTACATCTGCATGGCTTATTAAATATGTCCTCATTATCTCTCTCTATATATACATATATATATATACATATATATATATATATATATATATATATATATATATATATATATATATATATATATATGTCTGGGCCAACAGCCTTTCCATTTTTCATTCTCTTCATAGCTATCCTTACTTCCTCCTTGCTAATCCATTGTACTTCATGATTCACTATCCCTACATAATCCAACCTTCTCTCCCTCTGATTCTTTTCATTCATCAACCCCTCAAAGTACTTTTTCCATCTCCTCAACACACTCTCCTCGCTTGTGAGTATATTTCCCTCATTATCCTTTATCACCTTTACCTGCTGCACATCTTTCCTAGCTCGGTCCCTCTGTCTAGCCAATCGGTACAGGTCCTTTTCTCCCTCCTTAGTGTCCAACCTTTCATACAACTCTTCATATGCCTTATCCTTAGCCTTCGCTACCTTTCTCTATGCCATGCACCTCATCTTCTTATACTCCTGTCTACTTTCTTCATCTCTCTGACAATCCCACTTCTTCTTTGCCAACCTCTTTGCCTGTATACTCTTCTGTACTTCCTCATTCCATCACCAATACCTGTGGAAGCATGGAGGTGAAATGGCAGTGGAGTTTTTAACCAGATTGTTTAGTGAAATCTTGGAAAGTGAGGGGATGCCTGAGGAATGGAGAAAGTGTTTTGGTACCGATTTTTAAGAATAAGGGTGATGCGCAGAGCTGTAGTTTCTACAGAGGGATTAAATTGATCAGTCACAGCATGAAGTTATGGGAAAGAGTAGTGGAAGCTAGGTTAAGAAGGGATGTGATGATTAGTTAACAGCAGTATGGTTTCATGCTGGGAAAGAGCACTACAGATGCGATGTTTGCTCTGAGAGTGTTGATGGAGAAGTACAGAGAATGTCAGAAGGAGTTGCATTGTGTTTTTGTAGACTTGGAGAAAGCATATGACAGGGTGCCTAGAGAGGAGTTGTGGTATTGTATGAGGAAGTCAGAAGTGTCAGAGAAGTATGTAAGAGTGGTACAGGATATGTACAAGGGTACTGTGACAGCGGTGAGGTTTGCGGTGGGAGTGATGGATGCGTTTAAGGTGGAGGTGGGGTTACATCAAGGATCGGCTCTGAGCCCTTTCTTATTTGCAATGGTGATGGACAGGTTGACAGACGAGATCAGTCAGGAGTCCCCATGGATTATGATGTTTGCAGATGACATTGTGATCTGTAGTGAGAGTAGGGAACAGGTGGAGGAGATGCTGGAGAGATGGAGATATGCTCTAGAGAGAAGAGGAATGAAGGTCAGCAGGACTAAGACAGAATATATGTGTGTGAATGAGAGGGAGAATAGAGGAATGGTGAGGATGCAAGGAGTAGAGGTGGCGAAAGTGGATGAGTTTAAATACTTCGGGTCAGTAGTTCAGAGTAACGTTGCGTGTGGAAGAGAGGTGAAGAAGAGAGTACAGGCAGGATGGAGTGGGTGGAGAAGAGTGTCAGGAGTGATTTGTGACAGATGAGTACCTGTAAGAGTGAAAGTGAAGATCTACAAGAGGGTAGTGAGACCAGCTATGTTATATGGGTTGGAGACAGTGGCATTCACAAAAAGGCAGGAGTTTGAGCTGGATGTGGCAGAGTTAAAGATGTTAAGATTTGCACTGGGTGTGACGAGGGTGGACAGGATTAGGAATAAGTATATTAGAGGGTCAGCCCAGGTTGGAAGGTTTGGAAACAAAGCCAGAGAGGCAAGATTACATTGGTTTTGACATGTGCTGAGAAGGGATGGGGAGTATATTGGGAAAAAGATGCTAAGGATGAAGTTACCAGGTAACAGGAAAAGAGGAAGGCCTAAGATAAAGTTTATGGATTTGGTGAGAGAGGACATGCAGGTGGTTGGTGTGACAGAGCAAGATGCAGAGGACAAGAAGAAATGGAAACAGGTGATCCGCTGTGGCGACCCCTAACGGGAACAGCCAAAAGAAGATGATTTTATATATATATATATATATATATATATATATATATATATATATATGTATATATCTATATATCTATATATATATATATATATATATATATATATATATGTATATATATCTATATATATATATATATATATATATATATATATATATATGTATATATATGCATATATATATATATATATATATATATATATGTATATGTATAGATATATATATATGTATATATGTATATATGTATATGTATAGATATATATATATGTATATATATATATATATATATATATATATATATATATATATATATATGTATATATATATATGTATATATGTATATGTATATATATATATATATATATATATATATATATATATATATATATATATATATATATATATCTATATATATATATATATATATATATATATATATATATATATATATATATATATATATATATATATATATATATATATATATATATATATATATATGTATGTATAGATATATATATATATATATATATGTATGTATAGATATATATATGTATATATATATATATATATATATATATATGTATAGATATATATATATATATATATATATATATATATATATATATGTATATATATATATATATATATATATATATATATGTATATATATATATATATATATATATATATATATATATATATATATGTATATATGTATATATATATGTATATATGTATATATATATATATATATATATATATGTATATGTATATATATATGTATATATGTATATATATATATATATCTATCTATATATGTATATATGTATATATCTATATCTATATATATATATATATATATATATATATGTATATACACACTGAAATAAATAGTGCCTGTTAATGGCAAACACTTGTTCTCCTGACTTGGCGCAATCAGTTTGCAAGACATGATGATGTCAGCATATGGAAAGCTTGCAGAAATTGCCAGTTTTCGGCTTATTTTAAAGTGTGAAAAAATTAATTATTTTATTAGCATCTGCAATTTGCGGTTGGTGGTGCTGCGGTAGCGTTGTCGCCTCACAGTAAGACGCTGTCCGGTTCGATTCTCAGCCAGAGCGTCTTCTGCGTGGAGATGTGCGTGAATGGGCATACCTTCATTGACGGTTGTGCGTCAGGCCTGGCAAGCCGGTACATAAAAATCAACTGCCAATCATTAGCGGACCAGTGTTCCGCTGTGGCGACCCCTAACCGGGTAAAGCTGAAAGACACAAACTTTAGCATCTGTAATTTTGGAAGAGAAAAATAAAATCTTTGAGGGCACCAACATCATTGGTAGCTTTATGAGGTATGACTTGGATATTTAAGTCATCCAACATGTCTTCATGCTAGAGGCAATGCCCCTGGAATAATTAATAAAACCAACCCTGAGGTTGCCAAACCTCAGCATGAGTTATATAACCATTTTCCCTAATAGAAAGAGTTTAAGTCCCTACCCAACACAATAATTTCCAAACATATAAAACATGTTCAGTAATATAACAGTTCTGCCTAGTGCTGCTTAAACTGAGAACCACATGCACAGATCTGTATCCTTCAGAAATATAATTCAGTTTTTAACAATCTCCATCTGGTTGGTATCAACTAGTTCCAGCCCTTCAGGTCTGTCAGTACCCAGGAATCCATACCTTGATCTGCCCAAATTTCCCCCAGTAGTAAATATATCACTTTGGGTCTCCCATGGAAAGAGGTTGCTACCCTAGTGGGACTACCTTGATCAACAAAAGGATAAAGTAAGAAAATAAAACAACAAATACATTTTTTAAAAATCTGTCATGGGGACTGTGAAGGGAATGAAAACACTGTCATCTGTGTTAGCATATCTGGCAGGATATTTATGTATATTCTGAATTAACTTGTATGATATCCCAGCATGTCTACTTGTGAAAATGTAAATACATTTTTGAAATGTTGAGTATTGCCCAGTTTATGCAGAATGTTTAGAGAATCAATGTTTTGATGAGCATGTTTGAGAGGGACATTCCAAAGTACTGTAGAGAATCAGCTGAACAGTAAGTGGTGTCATTAGAATGTTCCTGTTTGCTAAATGATTATTTAATGAGCTGATTGACAGAAAAAGAACTTTTTCAAACAGCTGACATTTAAAATAAGACCATTGAGACTGCAGCTTGTCAACTGCTGAGCAGTTTTGTTAAGTTCAGTCACTTACATTGGTGTGCTGTCAGTGGACACCCATAAAAGAGATCTCACCCAACTGTAAGCTTGAGTTTTGCCTTGTTGTTATGTGTTGGATTAAATTAGGGACAGTATTCTTTAGTTAGTTTAGAGTTTTTCTAGAATAATGGACTTCTATCCTGCAATTTAATTTTACATTTCTGGTGATTAAGTTCTGGTGTTTATTGAAAGCTATTGGTTTACATTCTTGCAATCATTTTACTTATTAGTAAATGTTTTTCATTACATTGTGGCTGGAAATCAGTATTTTTCTTTAGATATTACAGAGTGTTTCTACCTGCTTGATACTCCCCCGGTTCCCTCAAAGGCCTGGTCACTTATGGTCACAACTGTCATTTATTTTAATATTTAATTTTCATGATTAGACACCCATTTAGAAGGGAGTGAAGGCATTCTGACTGGTGGCAGCATTACCATATTATTTTGGGGAAAGGACACAGATGGAAGTCTGTGTTAGGCTTTTCCAGAAGTGTTTGAATGTGTGAGATTTAAGTTTACCTTGAGTGTGAGTGTATCAGAGGTCTTAAACTGAGACATTGCTCTGAAGTGTATAATAAGATAATACATTTGGGTTGGACAGAGGAATATAGTCCAGTCCCAGGAAAATAAAGTGTGTTCCTGTTATTCTCTCTTAGGGGAAAATTGTGAAATATTATTCCTGTATAAGTGACGGTCTTGTGTTGAAATCAGTAGGGAGGATTGAAGCTCCTTAGTTACTGACTCATGATTGTAAGGGACATCATTTAATTGCTGGAAGTCTGCTGGGATATTGCCAGATGTCACTGGGACCACAAGATGCTTAGCAATAAACAACTTTAAGTAGACACACTTAAGTTATCATTGCCCTGTCTTAAGAACTTAATATTGCTTACCTTCTAAACTGATCAGGGCTATACATGATGATTCTGGTGTAAATTTGTTGCTACACATCCAGTCATCATAACTAGATTTAAAAATAGTCATGGTAGTACTCTGTTTGGCCTTTAGTTGTAACCTATAGCACTACCTAAGGATATATTCCGTACTAAGTTAATGACCAAAGGGACCTTTTTAAGCCTAGCCATGCTTACCAAATATATCTGAGATTTAGGAACCTTAAGATTATTTTAAGGAGTATATGTAGTCTCAGGCTTTAACAGTCAAGTATTTCTGGACATTAGGAGGCATCCTGAGATGTTGTTGGGGCCCACGTATGTAGTATCCTTTGCCTCGGTGAGCACGTCAAGAACCTTCTCCCTAGTAATAGCTGGGAGGTGGGTTATTTGAATGGTAATTCCTAAGCAATGGCTGAGGGAGGAGAATGGTAAAATTTGTAATAAATTTATGTTTTCTGATTCATTGTAGGTGGCACCACTTAAAATTAGTCTGCACATTGTTGTGCATTGCCTCTGAGGTTGTGGGCATAGATGTTGAAAAACCTTATGGTTATCCTTAACATGAGAAGCTATTTAAATCTCAAGTTTGACTTTAGTAGACTTGATTGCCTCCTGAGTTACTTGTTGAGATTGATGAGTGATTTTTTTTTTCTTGTTGGACGTTGTACTTTGTAATTTTTGCCAAGATTTTCTTCCTTTGTTTCACAACCTGTTGAGGTTGAGATTCCACAAGGGTAGCTTTTTTTCACTTTGTTGTGTGCTCATTTGTGGTTGGCACAGCTGTTTTTGTGTGTCTGTTAACATGATTGTACAGGGTCTCTATGATCAATTCTGCATAGAAAGTAGTGTTTGTAGGGCTTCAAATTTTGCCAAACTGTCAATGTCAGGAAGTATGCCCTAGAATAGTTCCTAAATGTTGTAGGGATAGCAGGGGTCACAAGTTTAATTTTTATTTCAAAGGAAACAGGTTTATGATCTGACCTCACCAGAGAGGACCTTACATTAGAAGGGGCACAACATTCTCTCATTTTAGTGAGGAAAACATCCAGCATTTTCACACCCATACTGGGCATGTGGACCATATGCTCCAGAATGGTTGTGTTGAGAAAGTGTAGTAATTTCTGAGCCTGCAAGTTATGGATTATGTATAATTCTCATTTATAATAGTTTGAGATTAGTTATTAAAGTGGTTTGGGGTTGAATGGCAAGTGTCTCAAGCAATGTTAAGTGTGTTATGGGTTTTTTCCCTTGGTCAATCTCTCCAGCAAGATTTGTTTATTTGTCATTACAAATTTAGATCCCTAGTACAGATGTTTGTAGAGCCACTTTATATTTTTGAAGAAATAGGAGGTTAAAAATAATTGTGGTTTTCATGGTTTGATAGGCAATATACATGACAACTCAAAGCATTTGATGTGCTACTGAGTTACTACTAACAGAGCCATGCTAACCTGTAGGAAAGTTAAAGAATTTAAGCCTTTAATTTTCTTGGTTAGAAATTTCTGAGGCCTTTCCAGCTGAGGAGTATGTTTGGGTTTGGACATATTACAGGGAGCATTGTATTCGACTTTATGACTGATATTGGAAGAGTACAGTTGTAGGATGACTTCTTTGGATCTTGAGGTTATTCTAGTGGTACTTCACTAAAGGTAGTATAAGAATGTCAGAGAAGGGAGAGATGTAGTAGCACTCTAAATAAAGGAGGGTATCAGGTGTGAGGACTGGGAAGAGGAGGAGGAGTACTATTCCATGGATGGGACAGGTAACCCTGAAAGGTCCGGACAGGGTGTATGTGCCATGGCAGTTAGGATAGCATCATGTAGGGAGTGCTGGAATATAGCTGCAGAGAGTGTCAGTCCCAAGGCACAATGTAGTGGATGAGTGACTGGAAGAAAGAATAAAGAAGTGGACAGAGAAAGATTATTATACTCCTTGGGAATCTAATCCTACAAGGAGCAAAGTAGGCTATTTTGAGGCCAGAGGTAAATATCTTTAGGGAGTAGATTGAGGTACAGGAGCAAGAAGGGTCATCCATATGGTTTGTGGGGCCCCACTGTCGGAAAGAAAAATACATTTTGGATGTTGTGTTATCGATGGCAGAGGGATTAGCAGGTATCACAAGGAAGATGGGGCTACTGGATATGGGTTAGAATGCAAAGCAATGTCAATCAAGTTTTATTTATTGGAATATTCTCAGCTTGAAGAGTGAAACAAAGTTTAGTTAGGTATTTGTGGTAACTTGGAGTAAGCAAGCTATGCAGTTGTGTTAAGGATAAAGTACTTGGAGTAAGCAAGCTATGCAGTTGTGTTAAGGATAAAGTACTTGGAGTAAGCAAGCTATGCAGTTGTGTTAAGGATAAAGTACTTTGGGTTTAAGAAAGGATAACAAAAGCATAGTTTCAGCAGTAATTCCCATTTTGGAAATAGTGGAGCTGCTTTTTTTATTCAGACAGCATTACTGCTCTTGGCTTTTGACTAATATTTTGGATATAACTGTGCATTTGTGCTACTAATGTTTTTATTTTAAAATGGTGTATGCATTTGCAATGCTTTTTATCCCTTTTTAATGGAGATTGGTGGGTTTTGTGCAGTCACCATTATTTTTCTCTTGTGTTTATCTCCCTTTGTGGCCATGCTGTTGCTATGATATTCCTAACTCCATAGTCCTCACTGTTTAGTTGTGCTAATGGCGAGATGCAGGAGTAGTCAGTAGAAAATTTATGAACATGATAATCTCCAGGGTGTCATATTTCATGCTGTTGCTTTGCAGATGTAACATGGTTTGCGGAGTGTCCTTTTATCTCTCCCTTTTTGTTTATGTTGTATCAAAGTGTTTGGTGCCTCGGGCCGATGCAATATACGTATATGTATATATGTGTTAAATCCATGCATCCATTCTCAGCTACATTCTGAAATTCTAATGATCTTGTTTCCTGTCCTTGCAAGTACAGCTGCCACTTTGTTTTTTTATTTTTTTTAATATAGGAGCAGAGTCCATATTTTTTGTCCCCCTCCAAAGCTGACGTAGGCATAGTGGCTCCCAAACTTATGTGAGTGTGAGTTGTGGTACTATTTCAGAACTGCCTCATGAATTCACTTGTTCATTTCCAAATTTTTCACAGCACTTGTCATTTTTTTGTATGAAGTGGTGTTGATTTGGTATTAGATTTTGCTTCATGTATGAACTGCTTATATGCTAACCTTAGAGCTATAGGTCAGCAAACAATTTCTTGGAATACCCAAGCTCACTGCATGGTTCTTCAGGCATGATATTTCATTGCTATCTTGTTTGTAGTGTGAAATGTTACATGTTCACTAATTAGTGAAATTTGGGTGGTCCAAGATCGGTGTGCCTTGGAGGCAGAGGCAGACAGGTATTATATTGTCTGTCAGTGATGCTGTGTCACTCTTTCTCCATACTGCAGTGACCTTATAGTGATAATAATGATGTAAAAGTAGTATGGGGAACAGAGAGTACCACATATGGGTACAGGGGAGTTGTGCCCCTTCAAAGGGAATGAGGAGTACCACATATGAGTTGCAGGGGAACTTGTCCCCCTTCATAGAGAAGGAGTACCTTATTAAGGTGCAGGAGAACTTGTCCCCCTTCAAAGGGAATGATGAGTACCTCATAATGTGGTACAGGGGTGCTTGGCCCCCTTCAAAGGGAATGAGAAGTACTACATATGAGGTGCAGGGGAGTTGTTCCCCTTCAAAGGGAACAATGAGTACCACATATGAGGGGCAGGGGAATTTGGCCCCCTTCAGAGGGAATAAAGAGTACCACATATGAGGTGCAGGGGAACTTGGCCCCCTTCAAAGGGAATGGAGAGTACCACATATGAGGTGCAGATAGTTGTCCCCCTTCAAAGGGAATGAGGAGTGCCACACATTAGGGCAGGGGTGACTTGTCCCCCTTCAAAGGGAATGAGGAGTACCACATATGAGGGGCAGGGGAGTTGTCCCCTTGAGAGGGAATGAGGAGTACCACACATTAGGGCAGGGGTGACTTGTCCCCCTTCAGAGGGAATGAGGAGTACCACATATGAGGTGCAGGGGAATGTGCCCCCCTTCAAGGTGAATGAAGAGTACCACATATGAAGTGCAGGGAAGCTTGTCCCCCATCAAAGGGAGTGAGGAGTACCTCATTAAGGTACAGGGGAATGTGTCCCCCTTCAAAGGGAATGAAAAGTACCACATATGAGGGGCAGGGAAGCTTAACCCCCTTCAAAGGAAATGAGGAGTACCACACATGAGGGCAGGAGTGACTTATCCCCCTTCAAAGGGAATGAAAAGTACCACATATGCAGTGCAGGGGGGACTTGTCTCCCTTCAAAATGTGTTTTTACTGACTGTATTTGACCATAAAATGAGGAGTGCCATATATGAGGGGAAGAGTCCTCCGAAGTGAATGAGGAGTACCACATATGATTGGCATGAGAGCTTGGCCCCCTTCAAAGGGAATGAGTAGTACCACATATGAGGGGCAGGGGGACTTGTCTCCCTTCAAAATGTGTTTTTACCGACTGTATTTGACCATAAAATGAGGAGTGCCACATATGAGGGGAAGGGGAGCTTATCCCTCTTCAAAGGGAATGAAGAGTACCACGCATGAGGTGCAGGATGGGCTTGTCCTCCTTCGAAGTGAATGAGGAGTGCCACATATGAGGGGAAGGGGAGCTTGTCCCTCTTCAAAGGGAATGAAGAGTACCACGTATGAGGTGCAGGGAAGCTTGTCTTCCTTCAAAGGAAATGAGTACTACATATGAGGGGCAGGGGAACTTGCCCCCTTCAAAGTGAATGAGCAGTACCACATATGAGGGGCAGGGGAGCTTGTCCCCCTTCAAAGGGAATGAAGAATACCACACATGAGGGCAGGGATGACTTGTCCCCCTTCAAAGGGAATGAAAAGTACCACATATGTGATGCAGGGGGCTTGTCTTCCTTCAAAATGTGTTTTTATCGACTGTATTTGATCAGAAACTGAGCAGCTTGAATGCATGCATTATGAGATTGTGTGTACGTGAGCTGTGATTTACCAGGTATTGTGACTGAGCTAGAGTGATGCATGGTACTTTGAAGCACTTGTACATAATGTATCATAAATGCAGAAAGTAGTAATAATCCTATTTCTTAGCCAGGTATGCCCACTGGGCATATAATCCCTTTGCAGAGGCAACCCAGGAGCAATGTCTGATTAAGTGACTTGCTGCAGGTCAAACAGTAGTCAAGTGAGGGCTGAGGGAATCAAACCTTGTACCTCATGAACTAAAGCTCACAACCTTAACCTCTGCTCCAACTGCCAAACAAAAAAGTAAGATAAAAGTCAGACAAAAGATAAAAGATTGTAACACATGCTTTTTTGATATGGTTGTATTGTCAAAGTGTGCAGCTCATAACTCGTGTACAAGCTTTTAGTGATGATTCTGTGCTGGTGCAGAAAAGTGATAAAGACTGAATAAATGGATAGTAATGATTCTTATTTGATTTTGAGAAGTTCCTCCATTAATCTGATATTTTCACAAAAAACTTTGGGATTCAGAAAAAAATAAGCCATAAGGATATGTCACTCTGTACCAACAATATCTAGCATTTTTCCTCTCTGCCTCATTAAAGCAGACAGTCATTCATGTCATTGACAAACTATCCTGACAGACATCTTCTCAGACTTAAAATCTGTTGATACTATATTATTATATTGTTTTTTTCATTAATGCTTTTTATACTGCATATTGTTTGCCAAGGTATCAAAGCTCTTTCTCTTTTCTTTCTTGTGCACTGGGAAGTCGGATCATGATTAACTGTTTCTGAAGTTGTTGCTCAGCAGAAATGCTCACTTGATCCTGTGTAATCTCTGCCATCTTGCTAGTGCCCAGCATATGAATGAGGGTTCCTTTCATGTCAAGATGAATGTCACAATCATATTTTCACTAAAGTTAGTAGTGGCCTATTGCTTTGACTCACTTCTTTTTATTCTTGCTGCTGCTAGGTCAGTAGAGACTTTTGAAAGTTTTATTGCTGATCCACTGTTTCTACTGCAGCTTAGTTTAAATGGATGCCAAGTCACTACGTTTGCTTTCAGTATAATTTCTTTATGGCCAAGAAATAAGCTTGCCTTATCAGCCAGCACAGACAGAAAACTCAGGCTCAAGCTTCTTACGAACAGTTGGCAGTACTTTGTTGTCAAGCAATTATTATTCTTGGTCGCCTACTTTGTCTGAGTTGGGAATTAAAGTTAGTTTTCTCATTTTCCTGTTTGGATTGTACAGTACTTGTAATTTACATCTTGTATGTGTTGCAACAAGAGATAATGCAAACACCTTTTCAAAATCATTAACAAATCTTACCCTCGTGTACACCACTTTAATGTGCATATATTTGTGCGTCTGTCTGTATCTGCTCTCATGTATGCATGAGTTTGCATGCCTGTTCATGTGTGTGTTGTATATGTTTTTGCTGAGCATGCTTATCGTTTAAACACATACAGAGAAGTTAAGGTCTCAGTCATCAAACGTAGTCAGTGTGTTAGATGATTGAGAAATATAATTTAGAAGAAATCCACCTTGAAAGCATTGCTTGTGAAGTCATTTTCTTGAAATCTCTTTACTGAAAATATGGCAAAATGTAATAATGATTGTGTCAGTCCTTTAATGATTCTCTATAGTGCATTGAACTTTCAGCTGGGGAACTTTCAGTTGCAGCTGATAAGGAAGTAGAGGAGGCTGTTCCTTGTCACTTCACCTCCTCTCACCTTCTTTTGTGGGTATCACTTTCTCCTTTGCACTGCTCCCCTTTATAGATATGTGGGTGTTACAGCTTACACTGATGTATTTCTGGGATATATGGTTCTATACTCCCTTTGTCATGATAGATTCCCATCTTTCCTGCTCTATCCTTGTCTTGCAGGCTGACATTAACATTGCTGCACATGGCCACTAATGTTGGGCAATCCTTCCAGGTGTATAGGTATTTCTTAGACACTCTGGTTTTAAATACCAGTGGAATGCCATTTCACAGCAGTGCTGCTGAAGGTCTCACAATGCATTGTGGCTGGTGTCCTAGCACATATCTGGCAGTTGTGTTAGATCTGGGAGATCAGGCATACAGTACTTTTAAAATATAATTAGAAGTTTAGTAGAATATGTGTTAAGGTTTATTTGTAGAGAATGAGAGGTTTATAATTTCACTGAGTAACATACACTGTCATCCAATGCAAAAACTTTAGCTACAGTTTTGCTTTACTAGATGCAGTAATCACAGTGCATTTCATTCCTGTAAGCACAAAGATGAGGGTGCATTACAACAAAATTGATTTAAGCTGCAGGATGTAATTTTAATTGTAACATTTATTAAAAATGGTATCACCTGAAGAGACTGATATCACGCAACAAATAAGTGATTCTTTGATGGAATTTGAGCATGAACGTCCAGTCAGTGTGCTGAATTAAGTCCCTTTCCACTAAACGTTTATCAAGAGAGCTGCTTTCATATTACAAAGTATGTGCACAGCTTCACATTCTTCTGGTACCATTTCCCCTAGTACCTGCTATGAAGGTGGGTGTTGAGCCCCTGTTTTGGGAAAAGTACAAAGATAATAAAACAAAACCGACACTCTAGACCATATGAAAGTGACAGCACCAGAAAAGCTACATGCATCTTCCAAATGAAAAATCCTTCCTGTCAGGCTAAATAGCAACATGTACAATGGTTCAACAAAATGGCAGTATTAAAAAGAATGATGACGTATACGTATGAAAAATTATTTAACTAATTAAAAATAGCACTAATACAGGAATTGATATTGAAGAGATTGTACGGGCAGCTGAAGGGTGGTAGGAATGTTAGGAGCAGCCCAAACATTTTATCCACCAAAATAACCTACATGTTTGAAAAAATATAATGGAACTTAAAAGGCCAAAGTCTATATGATGAGGTTGTGTTAAGAGTTCTGATAATTTCGCTGACTGAGAAATAACTGCTGAGGCTCGTTAAGTCTGGGCTTCCTAGCTATGATTACAAGCAGCTTGTTTTCAGTTTGTTATTTAAGAACCTCACTATTTTATGCATATTATTTGCTTACTTTTTGAGGAATAATTAGGGCACTCTTAATAGCACTGATAGGGTTCAGCTTTTTAAAGCTTGTTGTGGCCTAGGCTCAAAACTGTTAATGGGTCGAATCTGTCAGTAATATAAATACAGAATACCTGATTCCTTTTGTCTGGCAGAGCTCCTAATATCTAGAATACCTTTCTAACATATAATTTAAGCGGAAAGGCTCAGAAAAAGTTGTAGAGGATGTCAAATAAAACAGTGTGCAAATACCTGTGATGAATTCAAAAGAAATAGACTTGCACTGTGGACAAAAGCTATGGTACAGCAGGCAACACAAGGTTAAGTCTAGGGTACCTGTAAGAGCTGGCTAAAGAGGATGACTGTGAACAGTAACTGCCGGCTTGCCATTCCAGGGGGGATAGAGAAGATACTTGCTCACCACTAGGAGATCTAGTTTTTACAACCATGGTGCACAAACTTGCATTCAGGTAGGCCAAAAGAGATTGTAGATGCATCCTTGCTGTGGCCAACAACATGGACAATAGAGCTCAGTGAGCCATTTCACAGATGGGGGCAATTTTACATCAAGAGAGTGTAGGCCACCCACCACAAGAGTAAGCTGCCTACTCCATACCACCTGATTCTCACTACAGGGTAGAAGCAAGTGACTTATAAGGATTCCCAGACAGGAGCAAATCATTTGTCACACTCTTGCCTAACCTAGGGTTGCCTGACAGAAAGAATGGGGCAATTAGTTGATGAAGCAGTCAAGCATGCCTGGTAGGGAACAGAAAAAATGAACCTGTGCCTTTTATAATCTGAGGGACCTGTACAAGAAAGGTATGTTAATGTGACTGAACTGTTCCTTTTAAAAAGGGAAATAGTTGAAACTGCTCCATATGTATATATATATATATATATATATATATTAATATATATATATATATATATATATATATTAATATATATATATATATATATATATATATATATATATGTATATATACCAGCTATTGTGAAATATAGTTTTCATGTTTTGCACCCCAGAAACTTCACATAAGTCAAACAATATACTGTTGAAGATTCAGGGAACATTTTTCATGAGCCTTGAAGCCATGAGCCGAGTTCTGTAATCCTACAGTACAGGCTATTTCATTTATCACTTAAGCAGACCTGTGAATAGTCAATTTATCCATTTTTTCTGTATTTACTTTAGGGTAGATTACTATTTCACATTCACTTCACTGTCATGTAACAGTTCTTAAAGTTGTGACTTGTGCAGGGCTTTAAATAAGTTACGTATCATGTTGTAAATCAGTTGTCTTGTCTCTGTTTTTCTGTTGTAGCGCTAGGATAACTTTGACTCTTCTTTTAATAGTGGTAAGTAATTATGAGCTAGAATTTTTGTACTTTGGGTGAGGGATGTTTTCCGATATTCTAGCTTCAAACATTAACTATGTTTTAAATTTTTATATATGTATGTTTTGTTGCCCTCACAGCTGACCCTGAGAGCGCTCCTGAACATGACAATCCTCCTCGGACCCATGTTCAGGGCTGATGAGTTGACTGTAAAGATGGAGGCACCTTAGAGCAGTATTATATATGCTGCCTTTGTGGATGTTTTGTTATGCCCTACCCTCGCACCCCAACCCACACATGCTGTCTTGGAAATGACATGCAATGAGTGTGTTAGCATATTGTCCGCCCTCCATGGCTACTCAGCCAATGTCCTGGCATCATGAAGACAATGCCACCTGCGCATCCCATAGTCTCACCTCAGGCTTCGTGCCCACCGAGTGGTGCGCAGCTACAGTTATCCCACTCCACAAGAGGGGATCCACCTTGGATCCTGGGAACTACCACCCCATCAGTCTGAGCCTGATCTGCAAGGCCATGGAACGTATTATAATGGAACTTATAAACAAAGACATTGGTAACATTCAAACACTGGACCCCACCCAGTTTGGATTCATGAAAGGCTGATCATGTCTCCTGAACCTGATTGACTTCTTTGAATCAGTCTCCAGAGCTGTGGACAAGGGTAAGGCAGTCCACACAGCCTATCTGGACCCTGCTAAGGCCTTCAACACCATTCCCCACTCTGGAATCATAGATAAACTTACTAAGCTGGGCATTAATCCCAATGTCACTTGATGGGTTGCCAACTGGCTTACTGACAGAACCCACACTGTAAAAGTAGCCGACTCCAAATCCAGCTCCAGACAAGTGACAAGTGGTGTACCTCAGGGTTCAGTCCTGGGAACTCTCTTGTTTGGCATCTACTTCTCTGAAGTACAGGCCTGTATTAAGGGACTCTGGCTAACAAAGTTCGCATATGACTGCAAACTGGGAGCCATTATTGAATCTCCAAATGATGTGGATATTCTATAAAAGGGCCTTACAGAAACAGATGCTTGGTGCCAGAGCCATGGGATCATGCTCAATGCCATGAAATGTATAGTTATCCCCTTTGAGAAAAAACATGTACCCCGTCAATTACCACATAGGTGGCAGTACTCCTCCAAGGCAGCGTGATAAGAGACTTAGTCAGGAAATCCTTCTATGTGGCACACCTCATCACTAAGGGATTTTCATCCAGAAAAAAGGAGGTCATTGTCCCACTGTACTCATCCCTCATTAGACCCATTATAGAATACAACACCCTGTTTGGTATGTACCTCTTAAGACATCTGCAACAACTGGAAAGCCAAAGAAACACCTCACTAAAAAAATCACAGGCCTAAAGCAGATGACCTATGCTGACCATCTAAAAAAACTCCAGCTATACTCTGTCGCATGTCTACTCAGAGGCCATGTCAATCCCAAAGCTGTTGGACATGCTACACTTAAAGACATCGCAATCCCTCAAAGCCACATGCTCCAGGGATCTAAACCTTGTCATCACAATCAACAAAACATGCTGGAGGGATAGGTTCCTGACCCAGAGACTCTCCAGACTCTGGAATTGACTGCCCATATATGTCAAGCAGAGCGCCTTTTTGGCCCTCTTCAAAATGAACCTAGATGATTGGATGGGAGATGGGAGATGGGAAATTCACCCCGGGGATCACATCAGTCGCCCTGCTAGACAGGGGTCCAGGGAAGTAAATATTGTGGGGAGAAATAGCCAAGGAATTGTTATAGCTAGGCTTATATAGGCCCTAAGGCCGATAGCCTAGTACCAACCTATGAACCTAACCTCTGAGGGACATTAACCTTAAGCTGAGTGCACAACTTCTCCTCCAGGATGGAAAAACCCATCCTCTTTTCTAGCACCTCAGACACCTGGGATGCTAATTAAAGCAGGATTTCCTGGGCTGTAGTCAGAGCTTTATTCCTCTTGCTCACAGTGCTGGCTACAGCTATTTTATTTCCATTTGTTTACTACCCTGACAAGCTACTCTCTCATTTGAGAGTGTCCTATATAGTTGTGATTAAAAATATACAAAACCTCTAAAATGAAAACTGCATTTCAAAGTAAGTAAATAAATAATTATTAGTTTTTGCAGGGGGCAATCCATCCACCCTCCACACCATAGTGTGAGATGTTGCACTCTTCAGATCCCTGCTGCACATGTACAGACACACATACACACACATGGATCTATATGGGTGTAGGACACCAAATCAAACAGACAGAATGCCAGCACCCAGGAGATCAACATCAAAACATTAAATGATCAAGTATTGACAGATTCAGCACAAGCTCCGTGGATTACTCCTGAGCAGACTAAACCAATGGCAAGGGTTTTTGCAGGAGTCAAGCCCCCCCCCCCCCCGCCACTTATATATAACAATCCTGAGATCGCACAGTCCACAGGGAAAGGGAATATTCCCATACCCGGGGATTTTCAATCTTGCACACCTGTAGGCCATGTGTCCATGTTGACCAAATGGTATTGCACAAACAGGTGACAGCATTGTGTCCATTAAGCTGGGTGCCTTACACCCATTTATATATATATATATATATATTAACTCAGATATTGCATCACCACTGGGAAAGGGATTATCCCCGTACACCACCAGATGACCTACCAAGGAAAAGCCTAGCAATTCTGCATTAGTGATTATACTTTAATTGTACAAGTGTCAGTTACTCTTGTTTAAAAAAATGTCTCGTAGTTTACTACTATTTTATACAGATTATTAATTTGGGTGCAGTTTCCATTAATGTCATTTTCAGAGTAGCAGGTGCGATTTTCTTTTAAGTGTAATACTTTATTATAACCTTTTCATTTTAATTTTAGTAAATCTTTCTGTTTTAGAGTTTTGCAGTTTAATTCTTTTTTTTTACTATCCTATGTAAAATGGGTAACATTAAAGTGGTGATTTTGTTTTTCAGTTAAGGAATGGTTGATGGTTTAAAAAGTAGTAATACTTGGTTAATGCAATCGTAGAGTGTTGTCAAATAAAGATGCTTAGATTCTGTAACTGAGTGATGCTTTTATTTATTTATTTATTTATTTATTTACTGACATTTGATTACTGTGAAAGTCAGACTGGATAGAAGCCCATTTTCAGTGGAGGCCCAAGGCATACCTCTCAACTATGGAAACATCAGAATCTTGACAAGGCTGATGAAAAATAGGTACAAATCTGTATGCCGATTAACATAAAATTTGCATACATTATAACACAACCCCACCCCACTACACTGGAATTGTAGAATACCAACTCAAACGTAAACTGAAGAACAGACAAATAAATATGGCACCAGAGTCCTCTTGCAGCCATTCCAGTGTCCCATTACCTAGCTATTTTGCCCCGTTTACCATAAACACTAATGTGTGCATTCTGCTTTACTTCTACAATGCTTATTTGGATTTATTTTTACATTTTGTAGCACAATGCACAAACACTAATAGACATTTGCTAAACAAGGCAAGCAATACTGTCTCATAATGAAAATAGACTTAGCATTAAAACTTCTCTGCCCTTGAAACTCACATTCATTGAAACAGCATTGAAACCCACACCACATCCAAAGAAAATGCATCTAGCCAGTGGTGGTTAAAGATTACCTTTGGGGTGTTTTCAAATTATAGGCCTCTTGCACACAAAACAAGAAACATACATGTGTTCTTTGATACACCTTCCTGACTTTATTAAATTATAATCCTTGTATTATACACCACACTTGTTAGACTTAGAGCGCATTTTAAATTTATTGTTTAAACATTTTTCCAGTAGGCAATGAAACAAAATGCATGAACCAATAATGACAAAACTGCCCAGTTCAGAACGTTTCCAACATAAAAGTCTACTTCCACACAAAAACAATGTTTTATACATATATATATATATATATATATATATATATATATATATATATATGTATATATATATAGATATATATATATTTAATGAAAACTAAAAAAACAACGGTTGCTGGAATACGCTTGGCACCAATACAGTTCTTTGTAGAGTCTCTATTTAACACAATAAATGCTCACCACGTTGAGCATTAGAAGAAAGTAAGTTAAATCCACAGATATCAATTGCTGATGTACATACGGCACAATCACAGCTCTATCTTCCACGATGAAGAATCACCACGTGCAGCAGTAGTGAAAAATAAAATCCTTTTATTCACAGTAAGCGCTTTCGCCTTTCGGCTTCCTCAGACTGTATAACAATGAAACATAGCTAAAACATACATTTAAATACTCTGAAGTAACTGCTCATTGGTTAGAATCCACAAACTTGTCATAAAAAACAATACAACTCTAACCGGAAGTGACTGACGTAGACATGCCCATACGCTAGCATGAGTTCTTTAAAACAAGAGATAGAAGAGTAAAAAATACAAAAATATATAAAGCGTTCAGTGTTAAAATACAATTGCTGCCTTTTATACTAAAACCAACTGAGCTCTGAACTGTTCAAGATCGTTAAAAAATATATATATATAATTGAACATCAATGAACTCTTTGTGTGGTATGCGAACAAAAATTGTTCTCTACCGCCAATACGTTTAGACAAACTTTGAGTTGATTACCTGAAAGTATTCACCTACGGAAAGGTTGCAGGATCTATAGTTCAGCTTAACATTCAAAATCATACACCAACTCTAAGTTGCAGCAACTAAAGTGAAGGCTACTAACTATCGTGCATCCACGCATAGCGGTGATGTCACCACGTATAACAACGAGGGATAAAAAGAATAAAAACAACAAGCATCAAACATTCCATATATACACACATGCATACAACTTCTTGTTCAAACAGCAATATTGGTAACAGGTTAATATCTTAATGAAGTGAAAGTGTGCAAAATATAAAAATAAAAAAAGTGCATATTCTCGCATATCTAAGAATGCGTAAACCAATGTAAAAAGACAACGCAATTTACATAGCAGATGCGTTGTCTAACCTTTCACACACTTCTCTAAAGTGCTTTTAAATTGTGAGAACTCCTATACAATTCTCACCTAACGCCACTGTGTTAGAATACGAGGAACACAGTTGATGTAAAGTCCTTATTATCCGCTACAACTTGGTAGCGTCAGTCCATTACAGCAAATGGGGATCTGCAAAACTTAAATGTTACAAACAATATTATTGTACTGTATGTATTCTACCAATACTCTTTATTTAAACTCGTTATTTATTTTATTCTAAAGATGATCGGATGAGTATGTGGTGTACAAGTATTTTTAGTATATTTATTAGCATTTTTATTTGCATATTCAGCATATGTCGTGAATTTGATTCACTATAATGTTTGCAATATAGAATTTTGCAGTTCCCTATCAGCTGAAACGGACTGACGTCACCAAGTTGTAGTGGATAATAAGGATTTTATATTACTGTGTTCCTTGTTTCCTAACAGAGTGGCATTAGGTGAGGATCGCATAGGAGTTTATACCATTTGCACGAGTACACAATTCTTTTTATTTGCATTTTCAGCATATGTCGTGGATCTGATTCATTCTATTGTGAACTATAGATCCTGCAACCTTTCCGTAGGTGAATACTTTCAGGTAATCAACTCAAAGTTTGTCTAAACGTATTGGCGGTAGAGAACAATTTTTGTTCGCATACCACACAAAGAGTTCATTGATGTTCAATTATATATATATATTTTTTAACGATCTTGAACAGTTCAGAGCTCAGTTGGTTTTAGTATAAAAGGCAGCAATTGTATTTTAACACTGAACGCTTTATATATTTTTGTATTTTTTACTCTTCTATCTCTTGTTTTAAAGAACTCATGCTAGCGTATGGGCATGTCTACGTCAGTCACTTCCGGTTAGAGTTGTATTGTTTTTTATGACAAGTTTGTGGATTCTAACCAATGAGCAGTTACTTCAGAGTATTTAAATGTATGTTTTAGCTATGTTTCATTGTTATACAGTCTGAGGAAGCCGAAAGGCGAAAGCGCTTACTGTGAATAAAAGGATTTTATTTTTCACTACTGCTGCACGTGGTGATTCTTCATCGTGGAAGATAGAGCTGTGATTGTGCCGTATGTACATCAGCAATTGATATCTGTGGATTTAACTTACTTTCTTCTAATGCTCAACGTGGTGAGCATTTATTGTGTTAAATAGAGACTCTACAAAGAACTGCATTGGTGCCAAGCGTATACCAGCAACCGTTGTTTTTTTAGTTTTCATTTATTTGATTCTGCTGGTACTACACCCCGAGTTTTGGAACATTTGGTTTACAGTTATATATATATTTAATGACAGTAGTGTAAGCCATATGCATGTTGTACAGATACTTGCACTTAGTTTCAATTTCCGTTTTATTTGGGGGGGGGAGCAAAAGGCCAAAAACCAGGGGCACATTTTAAACATTGCTTGTATAATTTTGGAAAGTTGCTAGAATAAAATGTTATGTTACCACCATGCATTTCACTGCCAATACTTGAACCCAGGACCCTGTGTATTGCAGTCAGAATAACATACCACTATGCCAAATCAGCAGTTTCTTGAAAGATAGGAACACTGAAACTTAAATGGCTATCATTTAGTTAATTCAGTTCTTACTTTTCACCATAGCTCTCAAACTCTTAGCACAAAAAAACCTGGACAAAGCCAATAATGGGGAAATACAGAATTCAGTTCTTACTTCTCACCATAGCTCTCAACGTCTTAGCACAAAAAAAAACTGGACAAAGCCAATAATGGGGAAATACAGCCCCAAAATAGGGACAAATCTCAAATACTGATCTTATAAACTTAGAAAATTGCTAGAATAAAAGGTTTTGTGTAACATGTATTTTCTGAAGAATATGAAGTCTGAAACTCAAATGCCTGTCATTATTTAGTGAATTTAATCCTTCACTGATTTGCCACAAAAGTCCTGAAAACCACAGATTTTATGAGGAACAGAGCAAAAATATGAAGCATAAATTCACAAGTGGTGGTGGCTAGGGACTTTAGCCTCTTTTTACCTGTACCTAAGGTACAGGGTTTGAGCCTGAGTACTTCTAGCCACCAGGTGTATTCACACACACACACACACACACACACACACACACACACACACACACACACACACACACACACACACACACACACACACATACACACACACACACACACACAAATACTGATCTTATAAACTTGGAAAATTGCTAGAGTAAAAGGTTTTGTGTTACCATATATTTTCTCAAGAATATGAAGTCTGAAATTCAAATGCCTGTTATTAATTAATTCAGTCCTTCGCTGATTTGCCCCAAAAGTCCTGAAAACTACAGATTTTATGAGGAACAGAACAAAAATATGAGGCATAAATTCACAAGTGGTGGTGGCTATGGATTTTAGGCTTTTTTTACCTGTACCCAAGGTACAGGGTTTGAGCCTGAGTACTAATGAGTCCAGCAAGTAGCTCTGCAGTACGCCAGCATTAATTTGGTTCCCACTCACAGAAAGGCAATTCTCAAATTCAAAGCCCTCCAGGCTGATGGAGCGATGACGTCGGCTCAAAAAGCAAAGAAAAAGCTGGGCAAATCGGAAATGAAGGGGTGCCACTTGGGAATCGTGGGACTCCATTATTTGGACCTCAAAACTCTATAAAAGCTGAATAATTTGGTACGGTTGGGAGGTAAGTTAGTATAATATAAACTGGGAAAATTGGAAATGAAGGGGTGCCACTCGGGAATCACGGAACTCCATTATTTGGACCTCAAAACTCTATAAAAACTGAATAATTTGGTACGGCTGGGAGGTATGGCCCAAGGAAAAAAGCTCCCAAAGTATTGTAAAACATTTTAAGAACAATAATGTTACCATCTTCAAAAATAATACAAAAAAAACAACTTCAGTTTAAATAATTGTACCAACTTAGGCATAATATGAAAAACATTGGTTAAGTTATAGATACAAGATATATGACAGTGGCGTAATAGTTAGATAAATTTTAGCCAGTTTATAGAGAAATTAAAGGTAAGTTAGTATAATATAAACAGGAACTACAATATGAAGTGAGATAAAAGCAGGATTATGGTATATTTAGAGAGAAGGCCAAGGGAGAAAAACTGATAGAAGTAAGGAAGTGAGTGAAGAAAGGAAAGTAAGGAGATGTAAGGTATGAATAAATGTTTCTCCACATTTAGGGATATAGTTTATCCTGATGTTGAGCAAGAACAGAGCCAGTTTTTGGCTAGGGCATCTTTCATAATGGTTTTGAAAGATAGGAGAGAGGGTATTGACCTGATGGATAGAGGTAAGGCATTTCTGGCCTTAGCAACATTACACAATTATGAAGTCCAACAAATTTGATAGGTTTGTGGACTGTAATGATGGACTGGAAATATTGTTGTGTAGAATGTTATTTAGTGTTGAACAAGCATATGGATTCTGGATAATTTTATAGTGGTAAGATGCAATGAACATGTTAGTTGATGGGGTAGTTATGATCAATTTAGGCTTTGTAGTGCTAGACAGTGGTGGGCTCAGAAAAGGGGTATTTGCTGTAAATTTACCACCTTTTTTATAACATTGTTCAAGTATTGATTTTTGTGATGCCTGAAGGTTAATAAGGATGGGTGTGCCATAACGAAATGTGAGGATGAGGTAAGTAGTGGCAAGTTTAGCTTTAGTTATGTTGGTGAGAAGGTTTTTGGCTCTATAAAGCTTTCCTAGTTTTTGATGAGTTTTTCATCTGCAGTTTTGTATATGCAGGATGAATTTAAGATTACCATCCACTATCATCCCTAATAATTTGCTATGAGAAGTGACTTAAATGGTTGTATTATCAAGAGAGAGGTTCATAGGAGAAGGATTTTGGGAAAAATAGTATTTTTTTGTTATTTTTGTAGGGTTGAGCATGTGTTATGTGTCACCAAGTCATGTTTCAGTTGCTATTAATGCTTCCTGAGTAATTGTTGGAGGTGTGCCATGTTGTCATATGTACAAATGAGTGTGGAGTCATCTGCATGTTGTATTAGGGGCACCCGTTTTGTGGATGTGTGGAGGGTGTTAGTAAGAATGTAAAAGTGGAGGGGACCAAAAGAACCTTGTGTTGCACCAGTGGCAACTGGGAGTTGTAGAAAGAGAGTGGAGTGCCATTTTACTGACTGATACTTATTGGAAAGATACCTTTTGTACCATAGAAGGGTGGGCTGAGAGAGACCAAACAAAGACATTTAAAGGAGAAGTTTGCTGTGGCAAACTGTGTTGAAGGCTTTATATAAGTCTATAAATAGAGAGGAGATTAGGCTTTAGATAAGTCTAGAAGTAGAAGAGACTAGTTCGCCCTTATCTCTAGCTTTATTGACCGTATCTATATAGTATTTATATAGGTTAGAAGTATAGTGCTAATACTATGGGAAGGATCGAGGGCATGTTGTGTGGGGAATAGGAGTTCTTCCTGCAAGAGAGAGCTTAACAATTGTTTTTGAATACCTTTTCACCTATTTTGGAGAAGAGGGAGACGTTAGTATTGTCGGTTGAATTTCCTCCTCTGTGCAGAGAGATAATGTATGATTTTTTCCACAGAGAGGGCAAAAGGGATTTCTGGCCTGATCTATTAGTAAGGATTGAGACAGGGCAGGCAGTGCTGTCAGAGGCTTTTTTAGGTATTCACTTGGGAGGTTATCAGCTGAAGTAGGCCATGCTTTTAGTTTAAGAATAGTTTTACCACAGAATGTTATCAGGGACCACTGCTAGTATAACTGATCATATGTAAGTAAGTACATCTTGAAGTCTGGCAGCGATGCAGGAGGTAGCATTGTTACCTTACTGAAAGAGGTTCTCCAGTTTGTTTTGCAGCTGTAGTGCTTTCTGTGTGGAGTCCAGATGTCTTCTCTGAGTTGGCATTGGTTTTCTACAGTACTCCAGTTTTCTTTCCACATCTCAGAGTAATGATGTAGATAGACTGCTGACACTAAATTGTCTATAGCTGTATGAGCAGCATTTGTGTGAGTGCATGTCATCTTAGAAGAAAAGCATAGCAATTGGATCTATGTTCTTTTTTAGTAAACTCTGTGGATGCTATTTAGGAGGTCACTGAAGGATTCTGATGTGACCTAACAGCATTGGATGGAAGGCTACATATCTACTAGTACTTTATTTATGCAATAACCAATGATGTGCTGTGGTATATTGAAGATTTACCCATGGTTGGAGTGGTTTAATCGTGAGGGCGAAGTCCGAGTTATAAAATAAAGCCAACCGTGAAAAACATTTCAATATACCACAACCACAGAGTTGGTTATTGCTATTAAACAATGGCATTATTTAAGAAAAAAATACTCACTTTTCTTAAATAATGTCTTTGTATAATGGCGCATTACTGTTCTTCCACCAGTGGTGGTATACTGCTTCCTTGTGTTGATATACTGTGCATGCGTATGGGACTTGTGTTCCTACGCATACCCAGTACATCAATGCTTTGAAACAGAAGCAACAGAGAAAAGAAAGTCTCCGTTGCTCCATTTTTTTTTTATTTATTACAAAAAGGTTTTGGACACTATACCAAGGGAAAAAGGTCTAGGCGACCAGAACTTTTTCCGTTGGTATATTGTGGGATTTACAACGGGCACGCTGGCTAATCAGCATGCACGTTTTGGAATATTAATGGGGGTTCATTGTATAATTATAATTATCTCTTGAATAATGTCATTGTATTTGACATATAACAACTTTATACATGCACTTGTTGGGAAGCTGGGCAGTAAATGCCCATGAAATGGAAATGTGTAAGTTATGGTTGTCACTGCCAGTATAACTTTACATACTGCTTCATGATAAACACTGTCATTTTTTACCATTAATTCCACAGAGATTATTTTCTTTACTAGCTTACTACATTTCCATCTAATTCTTCTATAAAACTGTTTCTGAAAATTCTTTGAAATCATTACTTTAGTTTCAGGAAAATCAGTTTATAATAATTATTGCCAACAGACATTGCTTCCAGAATAAATAAGTGATAAGTCAGATACTGTTGAGAGTGAACATTATTCTGCCCTAATCTAACTTATGTAGTTAAACAAGTGCATGCATTTAGAATACATATTAAAAAGTTCCACTGTATGTTTAATTAGTTTAACAAACATGAATTTGTATCATTTAATATGTAAGACTGATAAATATGTCCAGGACAAACCAATTTTGTATTAACATAAGAAATAATTGTATATGCTGGTTAGTTTTCAACATAGATAATGCATCAGATACATCTTTTTGTCCGTTTACATGCCTTTTCTGTAATATGTTGCCTTGTACATTCTAATATATGCAAAATGACTAAACCTAAACTCAGAGGCATTGAATCATTATTAAGAAGTCTAAACTGTCTTTCTGAACAAGGACCCCATTACCTATGGATTATGTCCTCACATACAGTTTTGTGATATCAGACAAGCAGCAAAAACTCTTAATTTTTCTCCTAAGTCAATGAGAAGTAGAAAGTATCTGCACTTGGAAAATATTGATAAACTGCATATATTTTACACATGGACTATATATTTAAGAAATACTATTGTGATGACCCAGCACTAGACCAGTAATAAGGAAGCCTCAATCCTCACCACTGGCACCAATGGGAGATGTACACTGGGAGGTTAGCAAGTACACATACAGTATTTTCAGATACAGCTCTCTGCATCAAGTGCGATTTCCCTTAAGAACACATAGAGACCAAAGTCAGTCCCGGGCAGGTTTCTCCCTCTTTCTCCAGATCCTCAAAAAGACTTCCCACTGGCACAGCTATAGAGTGGAGATCTCAGCTGAGTGGCAAAGCCAAGACCTTCAGCACCCTATATGTCCAACCAGTGCTGTGTGTCCCTGCCCAAGTAGCTGACGCACACACTCTTTTTAGGTTTGATTTGCATACACACACACACACACACACACACACACACACACACACACACACACACACACACACACACACACACATACACACACACACACACACCTGGGAAAGGCTGATACAGGTTTACTAGCTATGCCCCCCATTTTGCCACTGCCCAGACTATAAGGCAGTTATCACTGCCACCAGCCAACTCTTATCAGCTACTTCTAAGGCCCTTAACAAAGGGTGTCTAAACTTACTGTGTAATTTTACTATTAATACAAATGGTAGTTTGACCAAGAGCAAGGCTATTAGGAGTGGCCCACACAGTATCACCAAATAAATATGCAGAGCTTAAATATCTCTAGACAGATCAGCCACAATTAAAGGTTTAAGTATATGTAATAATAAGTAGTAAAAAAACAAGAAAATACTCGGTATATATTCACAGTGACATCCGAGTTCAAAACCACTGGAAATATTTAAAACCCATTACAGGACAGTCTCGGATAAATAAAGAAAAATATCGAAGTTTTTCTATATTCTTGACTTTATCTAAGAGAATTACTATACCCTAGTTAACGTACTTAGCAAGGCAGATGTGGTGAATGCATTTTCTAGTTGTTGTCAGGTGAAAGACAATGTAGAATGCTGTGTTTCTTTAAGAGACTCTTCAAATTAATATCTCAAATATTACTGCTGGGATAGCTTGCAGAATGACATAATTTCTTGTCATCTGACTTTATCCCAGATGAAAGCCCACTGCTGGAAGCTAGCAGTATTCAGCATCTACCTGTGAAATACATAGACCTCAGATCTTTGGTAGATGCTGGAAGTCATAAAACAATTGCATTCCTTTACATTTCACTTTAAAGACAATACAAAAAACTTCCTAGTTTTAGACATCGTGTCTCCTTGCTGCATTAAACCTGAAAGATATCATCTTCTATTGCAAAGCCATAACATAATTTAATTTCAGCTATTTTTCTGTAGTTTTGCTGGACTGAAGTTAACCTCCTGTATTCCAGTTTCCACTGTTAAAATATATACATTTAAACATTTACAATAGTGCATGTACATTTCTGTTCTATTCCAGTAGGGCACATTGTGGATACATTTCAAGCACTTTGCAAAAACATTTTTCAACACATATCTGTACAAACAAGTTTGATATACCCATGAATATAGTTCTAATACAGTTGTAACACAAGCATCTCATATGAATCATATTGATAGTCACAAATTACATATAATTATTTACAAAATTCCAGTTAGCTGTGCTGGCAGTATCTCCTTTTATGACCACCATTATTAGCCATATAATCTGTAATGAAACCATTTCAGATTGCCATCATTGTTTCTTTGGCATATGGGGCAGGGGAGGGTCATAATGGTTAAGGTCTTAACCTCACTGGTACAAAGTACAGGGTTTGATTCTGACCTCAAATTATTGACTAGGCTTGCAATAATGTGTAGACTGATAGCCTAATATTTACCCATGAACAGCAGAATGCAAAGGGGCATAAATATATGCAATAACACACCCTCGTCATGATTGTTTTCTGAAAGTTCTGATTAGATAGCTGCATCTTATGGAGAAACAGTAATATTAAACACTTGTAAAATATGTAACTTTAACTGAAACCATAGTTTTTAAGAAAAACAGTTTATTAAACTTTAAGTGTTTGTTTGTTAATTAAGGTAGAGCATGGATCCCCATGAAACAATTTCAAACTCTGCCAAAGAGTACATCCTCTGACATACATGTGATATTAGACAAAGAGAGAACTGCAATATGATTGTAATAACAAATTATTTCATACCTAAGAGTACTGACAAGGCTATTACATATAAAAGTAATTATAGCAGCTTACAAACTCAGTAAAACAACAATATATTTTACATAAACTAGTAAAATTGGTCTTAGTAGACCCATCACTTTTTTCACACACTGAATATAGGAACAAGCCCTCTCCAACTAAGCTAATATTCCCATTTATATCTAGTGAGTTTAGGCAGGTGAGAAATTGTAGTATTTTGTGAAAGGGCTATAACTCTAGGAACTTTTTATAGATTTATTATAGGGGAAAGATTTATTCAGCATTGCTAATATTTTTTGGTTATATCAGGTATATGAAGAAGTACAGTTTTTGACAAGGAATACAGGGAGGGCATATTAGAGTGGCAGTCTCTCTTTAAAAAAAAAATGTAGATGGGTTTTCAGACTTTTCCTATAAGAGGTTGAGGATCTGATGCCTTTGAAGAATCCTAGAAGGGACTGCCGCAGTTTAGGGGCAATTATTAAGAAATTGTGGTAAATGATTGCTAGTTTACTCTGCATATATTTTTAGAAATAGGGTGTTTGGATTATGAGAATAAAGACTGTAGTAACATATTCTGTATATGAAGTGACTACGGATAGTGAAGGAATCCAAGAAATAGCTTTGCAATATATTGTATTGCAAACAACATGGATCTGCATATTTTGTTAGTAATTCCTGACCATTTAAGGAAAAAATGATACATTATTGCAAAATGGGAACAGCTGCGTTATTAACAGACCTCTCTGAAAACTTCAGCACAGTCAGTTTTCTTGGAGAACATTTCCCTGCTTGGCAGAGGCTTCACATGCTTTGAGTATTTCACTAGTTACCTGCACTGCATGTATAACATGCTGAGATGTTTGAAACCCTTTCCTCTCACCTCTCTGTCAGCAAGGGTGTGTTGTAGGAGTCTATACTTAAAATTATTTACTATCTTCACAAACGAAATATGGTCAAACTACAGAAAATCAAGCTTACTTTAATACACTGATGATGTAACCCTCCTCTGATAGAAAATGATTTAACAATAGCCAAAACCACATAGAAGTGGTGCCATTGTCTGGAATCTTAGTAGTCTGACTCTTTCCTCATGATAAATTCCAGCAAAAGTAAAAATAACTAGAGACAGAAAGGTAGTAGAATGGGATGAGGCCAAGCAGAGGTTTGGACTTCAGATTAGAGATTACCTTCCATTCCAGGGATCAAAATGAGTACAGGCAAAGAGAAAGGGATAGTGGAGTCATATGTGAAAGACCAGCTCTGGGTAGACTTTTAGTTGTAAAAGTTGCAGACACCAAATTTGACCTCAAAGCAGTGACAAGTGGAGTACCACAGGGTTCCGCCCTGGGACCTCTCCTGTTTGGTATCTACTTCTCTGAAGTACAGGCTAACCCAGAAGGCATCAAGCTAAGAAGTTCACAGATGACTGCAAACTAGGAGCCATAGTCAAGTCCCCAAATGATGTGGACATCCTACAGAAGGGCCTCACTATGACAGATGCCTGGTGTCAGAGCCATGGCCTCAAGCTCAATGCCAAAAAGTGCAGTGCTATCCTCTTTGGTAAAAACTCTGTACCCATGAACTACCACATAGGCAGCAATCTACTTAACACCGAATGTGTGATGAGACCTTGGGACCCAGGTGGACAGTAGTCTCTCCTTTGATAGTCACATCGCCACAGTAGTCAGGAAGTCCTTCTACATGGCACACCTCATCATAAAAGGGTTCTCATCCAGGAAAAAAGAGGTCATTGTTCCCCTCTACTCAACACTCATTAGATCCATTATAAGAGTACAATGCTCCTTTTGGAATGTACCTCACAAGACATCTGCAGCAGCTGGAAAGGCCACAGAAGTACCTCACAAAGAGGGATTACTGGCCTCAAACAAATGCCCTACACTGATCGCCTCAAAAAACTCCAGCTTTACTCCATAGCATATCGCCTACTCCGAGGTGATTTCTGACTAACATATAAAGCTATGTCAAACCCAGAGCTGTTGGACATGCTACACCTAAAGAAACCCCAATCCCTCTGAGATACACACTCTAGGGACCTAAACAATGTCACCACAATAAACAGGACATGCTGGAGGGATAGATTCATATCCCAGAGACTTCCTATACTGTGGAACAAGCTACCCATCTATGTCAAGCAAAGTTCTTCATTAGCACTCTTCATGAAAAATCTTGATGAGTGGATGGGAAATGGGAAATACACCCCGGGGATCACTTCTGTGTCTCTGCTAGACAGTGGCACAGGAAAATAACTTTCTTGGGTGGCGTAAGCTATGGTACCTTTCTGGCTAGGCTTACGTAGGCCCTTGGGCTGATAGCCTACTACCTACCTATGAACCTATGAGTATAAAAGAAAAGATTATATTAAAAAAGGGATAATTAATAAGAGCATATGAAATATTGCATGATAACTGTAAGAAACTATGAATGGAGGTTAGAAAAGATTGGGATGAGAGACAATAAAGCAATTTACAAAGCAACAATGGAAGGACATATATATGACTTCCACAAATGCAGCAGTGCCCAAATATTTTAGGATTTTTGCTTGGAAGTGTTTGCGTAGCTATTATTATAACCCAAGCTGAGTTCAAAGAAGCTTACCTCAGGTAGATATCTGAGGAATGAAGGGGTATAAACTGCTTAGCTATGAAAGATTGTTGAATTCTCTTTGGAGGTTTACACAGGTTAAAGCACAATTGTACAAGTTGCACTTATCTATAACAGTAGATGCAGTAGCCTTTGGCTATATGGGTTATTTCCTGCCTAGGAAACAATTGGACAGTTTCAAAATTTATTAGCTAATCCCAAGGATCCATTACATTCTTTCTGTCTAGAAAAGAAGCATCTCTTGGGCTTCATAGAAGCCGAAATCGGCTAAGAGCTTTGCTTCTAGCAGATAAGACTGTTTTGTGGAAACCTCTAATCAGAAATTATCGGCCTTTTTAGAAAAATATCATTTCATCTATTTTTCAACTAAAACCAGTGATTCTCGTTAAGAAACCTATTATTTTATTTTTTTTTTTTTTATGCAATATTGGAAGTTTCTTGTCAGGGACTGCTGTTTTTAGCTCAGATTGTTGTTATGGCTTTTGGGGTTAATTTTGTGAAATTGTGTACTGCTTGTTTAAACTTTGAATTTTGTGGGACAGACTAGTTTATAGGGTAACATGCAGAAACTTGTGTGCCAGTGTAATACTTATGCTGACTTTGTAACAACCTACTTGCAATTTTGATTCTGTCAATGTATACGTGAATGTTTGAGATCATTATACAAGTGAAAGGTAAGGCAGCAAGGACTGATCTTATGGACAGTGGCATTTGTAATTAATTCCATGCCTTTTTGTTTCTGTAATTATTAGTGAACTTATCTATAGGATTTTTGCAAAAGAATATAGTTTGTTTTAATATCAGCACAAATTATTATATGAAATAAAGGAGACTCAAGAAATCAATTAATTTAAAAAAAACTATGTATTTAACTAATGCTAAGTAAAATAATAGTCTGAAATATTATAGCAGTCCCAGTACACTATATAGCATATCAAATTAAAAGTCATACGGTGTGAAGGTGTTCATCAAACCATGGATGTACTAGCTTAATGTCACTTAGCATCTAATATAAAAGTGCTCTTAAGTTTCCTGATTGAAAACTGATCACAGAATTATTTCTGAAACAGCTTAATGTTAGTATGTATTTATTTAGTTAACTGAAATAAGATGGGATGCTTCTAGGAATTTAACATTACATTGGATTTAAACTTAAGCATGCAGTACCATATTTTAAGAAAGTGACTAGAAAGCTAATAAAAGGAGAGGCAAGGCACAAGGTTATCCCAGAAATTCTTAATTACATTGTTTTTATGCATAATTTGTTGAGTATGACATGTATTCAGAAGGGAACAGTAGTAGCATGCTTTGCTATTATTTTAATAGTTCCCATAAATGGTTTTATAATGTTGAATAAAATGGTTAGTATACAACCTATGTGAAAAAAATTAAACGCATATAATTTATGGGTCTTATGATTAGTATGTAGAAGGTATATTTTAGCAGTAAAGAGAAAGTGTTGCAATTGTATGTTTTATATATTCATATAAAGGATTATGACTGGGTCACTGATCATAACCTGCATAATATGTGTTAGAAGCACTGATCCAAGAACACATAATAAAGGTTATGATCAGAACCCCAGTCATAATTCTTTGTAATAAATGGACCTTTATCTCTTCCATGTACTAACAATTACAGAAAAATTGAGAGAAAGTATAGGAGCACAAAGGGTTTTACCTGCTTTGAAAACTGTTAATGTACTTAGCGTTGACAAAAACACATTGGTATACATCCAAAAAAGAGAAGCACAGGAGCAAACAAAGGTTGGCAAGGCAAGTCAGCATAAATTCAGCAGCTGCTATAGTTTATTCAACAGCAGATGGAAAAGCTTAGTCAAGCAATGAGTCAAACAGCAAATAGAAAAGCTTATGCAAGCAATGAGTCCAGGCCAGGTTCAAGTAAAATCCAAGCTATTTATTGGTAAGCGCTTTCACCCTGTTAGGGCTTCTTCAAACCATAAAAACAATCATTCAATGGAAACAGCTGACATTATATAAGGAAATTGAACTGACATCACTACCTGTTCATGGTGAAAAACTTTATACATAAACAATATATATAAATAAACATATGTCTAAATCTATAAATATGAGCAAATATAAAAATTAACTAAAAATAAAACATTAAAATATATTCATTTCACAATTAATCTCCTATTCTTAAGAACAGGTTTCAAAGGGATTTTGTCATTCATACCTGGTGTACGGTCTGCTCTAAATCTGATAATCCATTGTAATTCCAGCCTCTCAGTGTAGTTACTTGTGTCCCCTCCCCTAATACCTGGGTGGTTAATTTGTAATACTAAAAATACAAAGGAATGCATATTGTCATTCTCTATATGTTTAGAAAGTGCACTGCTTGGGGATTGTATACGTATGCAATAGAGGTGTTTCCTAACCCTATCTCGTAAACGTCTATCCGTCTTTCCTACATAAAATGCTTGGCAGGCAGTGCACTTAGCTAAGTAAATGACGTGAGGTGTTACAATCTGCACTAAGTTGAAACTTGAAACAATAAGAGGTAAGTGGATGGATAAACTGGGAACTCGTATCCAAAAAACTACAAGAATTACAATTGTTACATGGAACAGTACCCAAAGTGTTGATGGTGTGCCCATTAATCTGGGTAGACAACCGGGGGTAACAAAGAAGTCTATATAAGTTTAACTTATTCCTATATCTAAAACAAGGCTCCTTCCCGACTATATCTCGAAGTTGTGAGTCAAGTAAGAGTAAATTCCAATTCTTATTTAAAACCTCTTTTATACTATTAATGTCTTGTGTATAACTAACTGAAAATTTAACTACTGAATCTCTAACTTCAGGACACATATCAGCGACATTCTCTACTAGTGAAGGGTGTGAGAAATATGGACGTGCAATGCCATTTCTCAACTCCATTACACCCTAACAGGGTGAAAGCGCTTACCAATAAATAGCTTGGATTTTACTTCAACCTGGCCTGGACTCATTGCTTGCATAAGCTTTTCTATTTGCTGTTTGACTCATTGCTTGAATAAGCGTTTCCATCTGCTGTTTGAATAAACTATAGCAGCTGCTGAATTTATGCTGACTTGCCTTGCCAGCCTTGGTTTGCTCCTGTGCTTCTCTTTTTTGGATTTATTACTTATTTTATAAGTAACAGGAGCATTTGGACCATGGTAACATTTATTGTTATAGTACATTGGTATACATTTCATCTTCTTTCCATAATAAATCTGGACAAATAAAAAAACAATTGGGGATAAGGGATACATAAAGACAGTTTATAAATAATGCCCAAATTTACTTAAAATGATAATTGATTGCCAGGTTTTGCTTCAGAAAGTATGTTTTAAACAAAAGAAAGTATGAAACTCTAATGAGTGGTATTATTGATTTACTGTACATTTACCAGAAAATGAAAGATGTTGTTTGGACAAGGCAAAAATATAAGACAAAAACAGGAACATTTGCAGAATCAGAGATAGTTGAGTGATACAGCTGGCTATACCTTTCAACCCATAAACCTGTTATTGCAAGAGGCAGGGAAAACATAAAAGTGGGGAAAATAGTAAAAAAATGGGGAGAGAGTTAAAAAATTCCTCTTATGAGCATAAATGCTAAAATAGTTACTTTGAACTACCTTAAGAAACATATAAAGCATTTGCAGCACAACAAGAAATGTGCTGTGACACCGATAGTGCTCAAACCACTGCAGCAGAGAGTCAGCTAGAAATGGTTAAAGTCTTACAGGGTATGCATGAAAATTTCAAATAGTACATTGAATTGACATAGAGATGGGATAATACCATGGTTTCAGTGATGCGTAGCATGGTGGCACACCAGGCATCAGTCGCAGCCTCCATTCATATACTGGTTAGGACATACTAGAGTCAAGCTGGACTCAGTGTAACCTGGGGAAGTGGATGGTGTATAGTCCAGACACATGGGGGAAGATCACATGATACTAACACTGTATCTCAAGATAGTAATGTCAGCACTCACAGTGAGCAATCACAACGCATTTCTCACAGGCCATGTCAGTGTTGTACCTAAGCAAGCCTTACATTTTAGGTCAAGGTCACAGTCACAAAGCAATGTCAGGTCACTAACAGGATGATCACCTTCATCCTGTAGATCGCACCATTCAGCTAACTCACCTTAAGTTTCCCATGGAAGTCCATCCTCCACATCTGTTGCACCATTTTCAAACCTATCAATAGGAGATGTGTATGACTCCTTTGTTCTAGAGCTACTGGGATTTAACATTCCTGCATAGGTATATGAGTGCAGTGAAGCTTGGGGGTGGGGGCATGTGTGCCAGGTTAATCCCTATCCTGCTATTATTTTCACCACATTCAGGATTTGCAATCTTGTACATTTTTGATTAAATGCAGTTGTGTTGTGGGGAGGAATAAATTCTATGTATATATGTTAAGTACCTACATACATCACTACTGCACAAATGAAGAGAGATTCTGTCCTCGATAATATTTTTTATGACAGTACTAAAGAAATGTGAAGTACAATGTAACATTTACGTATGTATTTATTTATGTAACATTTGTTGACCAGGAAAGTCCGACTAGGACAGAGCCTATTTTGAGCTGAGGCCCAGGGAGAAATGTTTAAGATGCATGTCTTTGGAGTGTGGATGGAAACCGGACCACCTGGAGAAAACCCACACAAATGCAGTTAGGACATGCAGACTCAGCACAGAAGGCTTCGCAGCCGAGAATCAAACAGGAGAGCCTCTTGCTCTGAGGTGACAACATTAACTGCTGTACTACTGCACCACCTATAACATACTTCTTTACGTATAAATTGAAAATTAAAGTTGCATATCTCAGTGTTGACAGTCCATGTTTATTTTACATGGTAAATAAATAATAAAAAATAACAGCATTTAATACATGTGCAACTGTTGACTCATTTATTGACTGACTGCCTTTCTGGCATCACTGCACAGTAATCAGTGAGCACTCAGGTAAACAGCTAGTGAAAAAAAAAAAAAAATATATATATATATATATATATATATATAGAGAGAGAGAGAGATATCTGTGTGTGTGTATATATATATATATATATATATATATATATATATATATATATATATATATATATATATACATAGATGTACCTTTTTCTTTTTAAGATGAAAGAAAGTCAGATAAGCAGTGCAAGTGGACCATGCACCACACAGCATAGCCCATAGGTATCACAGCATGCATCAATTATACTCCATGTGTTTTGTAAAAAAAAAAAAGAAATACTAATCTGAATGTCCTGGTTCATAGTTTTGGACTAGATGCCACCTGTACAGCACATGCTATGCACAAGTATGCTGCACGGGGTCCCTTAATACTGCTGCCGGCTGGTCATCAGTCATAGTGGGACTGGAAATGCGAACTCTACTAACAGCATTGGTCACTTCACCATCAGAATGGTGTATAATCATATTATGCAGAATGCAACAGACAGTGAGCATTCTACATGCAGTAGCTGGGACATACTGAAGGCTATGCCCAGACTTGTCCAGGACATGAAACGGCTCTTTAGGAGGCAAAACACCCTATCAATTACAGTACGGGTCTGGGACATGGATGTGTTATATTTCTTCTCTGTAGCTCCAAATGCAGTTCTTGCCAGAGAAAGGGGAGGGAAAGGAAAACAAAAAGATACTGATGAATATACATCAATTACTGTTAACATTAATAACTACTAAAAAAATAAAATAAAAATTCCACTTGCTGGGCATTGTACTATGCAGGAAGAGGCAGTAGAGGGAGCTAGTGTGCCAGATATGGGAATCATGTGCACTGTTTGCATGCTGAGCAGAGACACTAGTGATAGATCCCCATGCATCACACACTACTTGGCAATGGATGGACTGTGAGCCCATCCTACTGTGGTACTGCTCACCCAGTGGACCAGAAGGGGCCCTAACTCTGACATAGTTGTGAGTGTTCTGCCATTTCACACTGAGCTAATCGAAGGAAGGACACTGAGGAAACTCAGAGTTATAATGTATAACATTATGTATCCTGTTTTTTGTTTATTTTGTTCTTTATTTCTTTGTTATTTATAGCACTTTGTGTACTGTGTATTTTTCTAGCTAGTTTCACTGTGTGTGAGGTATTAACTGGAAATTGTCCACTTTTATTAAGCATCTGTTGGGTTGTTTGTTCCTGATAACTTGTTGCAGTTAAACTCTTTTTTCTAGAGGCTCCTTTAGCTGTTTAAAACTTTCATTTAAAGGCTCACTGCTGCTTTTCAGCTGTGAGAAACATTTCTGCAGTTTGTTCTAAGTAGTGGGGATATTTGTAGCATTTCCATATTCAGGCTTGTATTTGGGCCTAGTGTTTGTGGACGCTGTGTGTCTGAGCACATATTCAGGGACATCTTGGTTTAGCCAAAGCCATCAGGCATTTCAGTGAGAGAGAATTGTTTGAGGTCATTGGCTGACTGAGGCCACCTGGACTACAGGTTAGACTAAGCACCTCATTGGTTCTTTTGAGATTTCTTTCTTAAAAGCTGTCTCAGGTTTCAACCTTCTGTTACCTAAGAAGTTCAGTTGTGGAAAAAAAAATGTATCTGCTTTTACTGTATTTGTGTTTCTTCCTACTTTATTTTGCTTTTGCGTCATTTTAAAAGTACTCAATTGTATTTATTACTGCTTGGTGTAACTCATTCAAAGGCTTTTAGTTTAAGCACTTGGGCTTCAGACCAGTTGTTTTACATTAAGAAGGTTTGTGGTCTGCACTGTAGTGTCAGAACAGGTAGCTTACATCCTTCTAAGTTGGGAACTGCTGACTGCGGGCTCAGTGTCTGTTATTCTAAAAGTGTATTAATTCTGGTTTAAGCACTTAGGCTTCAGGCCAGTTATTTTACATTAAGAGGGTTTGTGGTCGGCACTCTTGTGGGAGGAGAGGCTGGACTCTGCCCTTCTGAGCTGGGAATTTCTGGTTAAAGGCTTATAGTGCCTGCATATTTGAACTGCTTCTTACTGAAATTGGCACACCTTGTTTGCTGTAGCATAGACTAGATCCAGGCCTGCTGAATCTAGCTTTGTTTGTATAACTTGAGCATTAATCCAGGCATTCTTTAAAGTATTCGGTTGTATTTATTACTGCTTGGTAGTAACTTGATTAAAGTGTAGCTATCATTCTAAGTCTTTTGGATTAAGCACTTGGGCTTCAGACCAGTTGTTTTACATTAGGAAGGTTTGTGGCCTGCACTGTGGTGGCAGGACAGGTAGCTTACATCCTTCTAAGTTGGGAACTGCTGATTGAGGGCTCAGTGTCTGTTATTCTAAAAGTGTATTAGTTCTGGTTTAAGCACTTGGGCTTCAGGCCAGTTATTTTACATTAACAAGGTTCGTGGTCTGCACTCTTGCGGGAGGAGAGGCTGGATTCTGCCCTTCTGAGTTGGGAATTTCCGGTCAAAGGCTTATAGTGCCTGCATATTTGAACTGTTTCTTACTGAAATTGGTACACCTTGTTTGCTGTAGCATAGACTAGATCCAGGCCTCCTGAATCTAGCTTTGTTTATATGCTTGTTGTTTGTTTGCTTGGTATTTCCCTGAAACGCTAATTCCACCTAAAATGCAGCTTTTCAGCGCTTTTGTGGATCCCTAGTGATATCTGCATTGCTTACTGTACTTATTTCCTTGTTTCACTTGAAAGAAAGTTACTGTTTGTCGTTTTTGCATTTGTTACCTGTAACAAATTGCATTTAAGTTACCTGGCACTTGCTCACTAAAGCAATTATATAAGTTAGCACTAAAAAATTAAAAGCACTACACCCTCACAAACTCCCCTTGAGTACCTTGTTCCCCATAGGCCCCTTTTTTTCAATTATAAAGGAATTCCCAGTACTATTCTAGCACATCCAAAAGTCAGTTGTCAGATCTCCTCTCCGGTCCAGCTGGTGAATCTGGGAATCTTGAGGCAATGTTACAACTGCCTCATGTACACAGACAACCCTCTCCTCCTCCCAACAAATTCCAACACATGTGAGAGATGCAACCATATAGCCAAACTGGAGGCTAAGCTCTCTCAACTCAGTACTGGCCTAACCAGTCAGGAGGAGAAGGAAACCGCACTCACTACAATTCTAGTCTCACATAAACCTACCACGACAGCAAACCAAACACATAAACACACAAAAACATACTCGGAGGCTCTAAATAAAAATCTGCCTAAGCAGCAGAGACCTCCAAAGCAGACACCCAAGCAACCGCTACCCCAAAACAAAACACGTGCAACACATAGCTCACAAAGCCAGTGTGCCAAACAGTCACAGCCCTTAAGGCTAAACAACACACCTGATACACTTGTAATAGGTGATTCTATCATCAGGCACACTGACGTCCCGCTCACCAGGCTGAATAAGGAGAAGGTCACGGTGAGCTGCCTGTCGGGTGCTAGGATCCGCCACATAACAGAAGCACTCAGGTCACTCCAAGAAAAGTACAAATATGACTCAGTCATTGTCCATGCTGGTGTGAATGACCTGAGACGTACCTCCCTGGACTACATGAAAAGAGACATAGAGGAGCTCCCTGACCATATAGCCCAGGCCGGTATGACCCTGACCTTGAGTAGCATCTTAACCTCACCAAGAATGATGCCACAATATGAAGACAAGATGATCAATTTCTACAATTGGCTTAAGTATTGGTGTCATTCAAAGGGGATTCAATGCCTATCAGCCTGGGATGACATGCTCGACAAGCCACGATGCTTCGCTAGGGACGGCTTGCACCTGTCACCCCTGGGCTTTTGGATATTGGCAAAGGCTCTTGCTACCCCCATAGTGCCTTTTTTAGGCAAGGCTCAAAAGACAAACCCACCTCCATAGGTATCACAAGGGATAAGAAACTAAGAGTAATGCTACTCAATGCCAGAAGTCTAAACCTCAAGATGCACGCACTCGAAACTCTCCTTAGCATGGAGAACATCGATATCTGTGCAGTAACAGAAACCTGGTTCAAGGCTCCCGAGAGCACCCCAGCACTACCTGGTTATACCTCATACCATGCTTTTCGGCCCCAAAACTTGGACCAAACCACAAAAGGAGGGGGAGTATCAATATTCATCAAAGATACCCACACCTCCAGGTTGGTGGCACAGCATGAAGCATCAGAGACTATCCATGTGCAACTAACAGTGGGTAAAACTGCCTTCCAGTTTATAGCCTGCTACAGACCACCCTCCCAAACCCAGGAACCCTACTCGGCCTTCCTGAGAACACTGGAAAATATGAAGGTCTCTCCAAACACCATTATATTGGGCGACTTCAACTACCCAAACATAGACTGGGAGCATTACTCTAGCTCCAACACCCTAGCCCAAAGGTTCCTAGAATTTATAAACTCAAATGCTATGGAACAACTTATTACCACTCCCACAAGAGGGGAAAACATACTGGACCTGATCATCACCAACATGGGGACTCTATGCTCCAGACCAGAAGTGTATCCCTCACTGGTAAGATCAGACCATAAACTAATCTCAATGGATATTCACATTCCGACCCCACCCCCTGCCCAGAAAACCACAGTGAAAAACTTCTCTAAAGAAAATTTCACACTCCTCAAAACCGAGGTGGAATCCTTCAAAGCCCCCGGGCCTGTGGAAAATACGTCTCAGACCGCATAATCCTTTATAAACGCATTCTATGAACACCTTCAGGAATGCATGGATCATGCAATCCCAAATAAAACCAAGACCCAATCCTCCAAAGGCAGGCTTCCTGTCTGGTGGACCCCAGCCATAAACAAACTATACAATAGAAGGAGGAAGCTACTATATGATAGAGCAAAATCCCAAAAAGGGAAGGCATCTCTGATCAGTATTAGCAAAAAACTATGGGCACTCATAAAATCGTCTAAGGCTATCTTCGAGAGAAAAATTGCACAGGACACTAAGGATAATCACAAGGCTTTCTTTAGTTATGTTAGGAACCTGGGAGGGAATTCCCAGATATGCTCAGAATTAGTCCAAAATGACAAAAAATACACCGAACCCACAGACATTGCCAACATCCAAGCTGATGGGTTCAGCGCAAACTTCTCCCCCCATCCCCACCAAAAGGGCAAATATCTATCCCAGCAGAGTGCTGCCCCCCTAACGTCTCAGATGCTCAGGTAAGAGCCACCCACTCCAAAGCAAAAAACACAGCATCAATGGGACCAGACCCTGTCCCAGGCTGCGTCATACATGAACTCCAAGAAGAGCTAAACCCAAACATAAAGCTACTGTTCAATCTCAGCCTTACTACAGGATATGTACCCAAAGAGTGGCGTACAACAACAGTGGTCCCTCTCCACAAAGGTGGTGCCTCAACGGATCCTGGAAACTATCGCCCCATAAGCCTGACTAGCTTGGTCTGCAAAGCTATGGAAAGGATCATCATGGACCTCATAAATAAAGATATTGGGGACCTACAGACACTGTATCCTACCCAGTTTGGCTTTGTTAAGGACAGATCCTGCCTCTTAAACCTGGTCAATTTCTTTGAAACAGTCACCAAGGCCATTGACGAGGGGAAGGTGGTCCACACAGCCTACCTGGACGTCGCAAAAGCCTAAGATACAATACCCCACTCGGGCATTATAGATAAGCTCACCAGCTTAAATATAAACCCCTATGTCACTAGATGGGTTGCAAACTGGCTCAAGGACAGAACCCCCATGGTTAGAATTGCTGGAGCCATGTCAGACTCCAAACCAGTTACAAGTGGCGTCCCACAAGGCTCAGTCCTGGGACCTCTCTTGTTCGGTATATATTTCTCAGAGGTACAGGCCAACACGGAAGGACTGTGGCTGACCAAGTTCGCAGATGACTGCAAACCGGGCGCCATAATCTACTCTCCAGCTGACACAAGCATCCTCCAAAAGGGCCTCATAGAAACAGACAACTGGTGGCAGAGCCATGGCCTCAAGCTAAATGCCAAAAAGTGTATAGTCATCCCCTTTGGCAAAAACAAAGTGCCCACAAATTACCACATAGGTGGTAATCCATTAAGTACAGAAGAAGTAATTAGGGACCTGGGGACCCAAGTTGATAGCAATCTCTCATTTGACAACCACGTGGCCAAAGTGGTTAGAAAAACATTTTATATAGCCCACCTAATCATGAAGGGATTCACATCTAGATCAGGGGAGGTCATCGTGCCTCTTTACTCATCCCTCATCAGGTCCATAATTGAGTACAATGACCTTTTTGGGATGTACCTTACCAGACACCTGCAGCAACTGGAATGACCCCAAAAGTACCTCACCAAGAGGATCAAAGGGCTCAAACAGATGCCATATGCTGCCCGGTTAAAGAAACTCCAGCTGTACTCAGTGGCATACCACCTGATCAGAGGCGATCTGTGCCTGACATATAAAGCCATGTCCAACCTGGAATTAATGGACATGCTGCACCTTAGAAAATCCAAATCCCATCGAGCTACTCGCTCGAGAGACTTGAACCTCAGCACTGAAATAAATAGGACATGCTGGAGGGACAGATTCATATCCCAGAGGCTCCCTTCACTCTGGAATAAAATCCCAGTCCAGATTAGGCAGAGTCCCTCATTGACTCTCTTCAAGAGGAATCTTGATGAGTGGATGGGAGATTGTAGGTTTACCCTGGGTATCACTTCTATGTCACTGTTAGACAGAGGCACAGTATACTAACCTCGAAAAAGGTCATAGCAAAATTAATTTAAAATGGGTGGCGAAAGCCAAACACACTCTGACTAGGCTTATGAATGCCCTAGGGCAGATAGCCTAGTATGAACCTATGAACCTATAGTTGTAATCTATCACACTGCGTACCTCAGGGAAATATGCCATCCCATAAAAGGCACTCATAGTCCGAGTATGGTTCAGCAGTGACACCCAGGCAATAGATGCACTGACGCACACATCAAGATTACATCTAGAAAGTCCCTCCGTATCCTTAAAGCAGAAGCCTGTATGATCCCTACTGTCTCCCCATACTGTCTCTGGAAGATCCTTGTGGCAAGTATAGTGAACGCTATAAATAGTTCGATGTCCACAGGAGTAGGATATCAACAAATTCATCCACTACCCCTATTGGGATTATACATGCCCACTAAGACCCCTATAATATCCCTGTCCACTATAAACCTATCAAGGATTTCTTGATTATCAAAGTTATAATGAATAATCCTATTCCTGTATTTATGCCTTTTTAGTGGGTAAGCACCACTGGACACCAGTGGATTTGGCCTAGCCAAGACAAGCATGTCTAACCTAGAAAGAGTAAAGCTTGCTGCAGGAGATAGTATTTTCACCAACTGCAACTCTGATACTTTTGGCAAGTCTTTCGTTTTTATACCACATCTGTGACAACTGTGGGAAAAACTGACTATGAATTACAACTGGTGTAAAACAGTCCTAATTAGCATAACAACATTTACATCACTTCTAGTTACCATCTGATTTTGTGCACATTTGCACTGCTGATTATGAATACTGCTTTTGGCCAGTTAGGATGTGCTGAAAGTATGCAAGAAAAAGCAAAGTTGAAGAGTAAGACTGAAATTTCTTTCCCCGATCGTTGTAGTCATTCATGCCAACATGCGATGGAAAAGTTGTTTAAAAAAAATTCGCAAATGCATCTCTGAGTATCTAGAAACCTCATGGCTCCCAGACTTCTGGCTTAGTACAGTTATTTCCTACAAAGTTATTTTAGTGCATTTTGCTTAAGTAGAACATGTTGAATGAACAAATGAATAACGGTAGGAAAAAAATGAAGAGTAAGCCATATTGTGATAAAAAGAAAGAAAATTAAGTTATCTGCATAATTAGAATAGGCCAATATGGGTTGTGCAGCTGGGTGCATGGAGCCTTTTCACCTAGGGTGCCAGTTTTCCTAAGGCCAGCCCTGGTTGCATCATAACTGTAATATTTACAGGTAGTAAAGAATATAATTTCATCTCCTTAAACAAAAATACTTCAGTTGTGATAATTTGAGCACTGTATGTTAAAAAATGTATGTTTCTTCAAATGTACCTGCAGAATAAGAAAGGCAGTTAAGTGATGTTTTAACAATTACTTCCGTTTCTCTGAGCAGCGGTAATGATGTGGCCATTGTATGGGGATGGTGACTGATGATCTGCCCCTCACATCAAACAATGAGTTTGGATAAATATCTGTTTGCAGTCTTCTCATCGTAGTTTTGTACATTTGGAATTGAATATTAGCTATGTGTATGAGATCCTTGAAAACTTTATAACAAACTGAAACTGTGTTTCTAAATATTTTAAATGTGTATTCAGACTATTCATTTGTTAACAGATAATTGTATTCTTCTATCAGATCTCAAACAACCATGAAATATATTAAACACTTCCTAGGGTGTCCCCTGCAAAGAGACTAATAGTCTAGTGGGACTAATCCAATCAACAATGGAAAAATAAATTTACCATAAACATTTCATCTGCTCAAATTAAATGTTTATGCAACATTTAAATGACATTTTTTAACAAAAGACATACAAGAAAAATGCAGTCTGACATGTTTATCTTTCTGATGTGGGCCTTATTAATATAACCTTATTCACTCCTTAAAATGGAGAGCATCGACATTTGTGCTGTCACAGAGACCTGGTTCAAGGCAGCAGGAAAACACCCCTGCACTACCAGACTATAACTCATTCCACATCTTTTGGCCCCAGAACTTGGACTGAACCTCCAAAGGCGGAGGTGTTTCCATATTCATAAAGGATTTGCACACCTTCTGTCTGGTAGCCCAACATAACCCACCTGAGATACTTCAGGTGCAGCTAACATTGGGTAAGACAGCAATTCAGGTTGTAGCTTGCTATAGGTCCCCAACCATGCCCCAAGACTCACACTCCACATTCTTAAGAACCCTTGAGAATATTAGGGTCCAACTTAACACTCTCATACTGGGCGACTTCAATTACCTCTCCATGAACTGGGTAAACTACTCATGTACCAATACACTTGCCCAAAGCTTTCTGCAATTCATTAATTCCAGTGCCGTGGGCCAGCTCATTCTTAACCCCACTAGAGGTAGCATCCTTGACCTGATCATTACTAACAATGGGTGACTGTTGCTGTATACCAGTAGTCAACTCCTCCCTGGTTAGATCCAACCACAAACTAATAACCTTGGAAATCCACATCCCTCCCACCCCCACAAAGGTAACCACCATGAAAGCTTCTCCAGAGCTAACTTTGGGCTCCTAAAAACAGAGGTGGCTAACTTCACGGCACTCATACAAATGGAGAATAGTTGCATGACCGCCGAATTATATACCAGTGCAGTGTACGAACACATACATAAATGCATGGAGCTCACCATACCCAATAGAACAAGACACTCTCCTCAAAAAAAATGAAGCTAATCTGGTTGTCACCTGCCATAAGCAAACTCTACAACAGAAGGAGGAAACTGATGTGGAATAAGGTGAAGACCCAAGACTGGAAAAACTCCCTTATCAGCCTCAACAAAAGGTTGAGATCCTTCATCAATCCTCTAAAGCTAGCTATGAAAACAGAATTGCAGTAGCTAGTAAAGACAACCACTTTATTTATTTATGTAAAAAATCTCCACAGCAATACCCAGATTTGCTCTGAGCTACTGCACAATGGTACCTCCTACACCGAGCCAACAGATATTGCCAATAAACTGGCTGACAGATTCAGTGCTAACTTTAGCCTCCCCAAAAGGACCAATCACAATACCAGTAGATTGCCAGGTCCCCAGTATTACTGCTGCACAGGTTAAAACAGCACTGTCCAAGGCCAAGAATACAGCTTCTATGGGACCTGACAATATCACTGGCTGTGTTCTCCCTGAACTACAGAGTGAACTGGTACCTCATCTGTGTGCCTTGTTCAATCACAACCTCACCTCAGGCTTTGTCCCTACCAAATGGTGCACTGCTACAGTCATCCGTCTCCACAAAGGAGGAGTGACTAAAGACCCCGGGAACTATTGCCCCATTAGCCTGATGAGTCTGATATGCAAAGCTATGGAACTAATAAACAAGGATATAGGGAATCTCCAAACTCTGGATCCTACACAGTTTGGTTTTATGAAGGGTAGATCATGCCTGCTCAACTTGGTCGACTTCTTTGAGTCAGTCACCAGAGCTGTGGATGAAGGCAAGGTGGTTCATACAGCCAGCCTTGATCTGGCCAGGGATTTTGATACCATTCCCCACTCAGGAATCCTAGAAAAACTCACTAAGCTAGGCATCAACCCCTATATCACTAGGTGGGTAGCAAACTCGCTCACAGATAGAACCCACAATGTGAAAGTAACTGACTCCGAGTCAGTCTGCTAACCAGTCATGAGTCGAGTCCCACAGGGTTTGGTTCTGGGTTCTCTCCTGTTTGGTATCTACTTCTCTGAAGTCCAGGCCAACACGAAGGGACTCTGGCTGACCAAAGTTCACAGACGATTGCAAGTCAGAAACTATTATTAACTACTCAAGTGATGTTGACATCCTACAGAAAGGCCTCACTGAGACTAACGAATGGTGTCCGAACCATGGCCTTAAGCTCATTGCCAAAAAAAAAAGTGTCGTCATGCCTCCTGGGAAAAACCTGGTTCCCAAGAATTACCACTTTGATGGTAGCCCACTGAACACAGAAGGCGTTATAAGAGATCTGGGAACACAGGTTGACAGCAACTCTTTTTTGACCACCACATTGCCACTGTGGTCAGAAAGTCCTTCTATTTGGCACATCTCATTACTAAGGGTTTTGCATCCAGGAAGAAAGAGGTCATTGTCTCCATCTGCTCTTCCCTCATTAGGCCAATAATAGAGTACAATGCCCTATTTGTCATGTACCTCACTAGACACTTGCAACAACTGGAGAGGCCACAAAAGTACCTCACAAAAAGGATCCTAGGCCTTAAACACTTGTCCTATATGGACAGACTCAAAAAACTCCAACTATTCTATGTCTCATATCACCTACTTAGAGGCAATCTCTGCTTGACTTATAAAGCCATGTCTCACCCAGCTCTGTTAGAAATGCTACATCTAAAGAAATCACAATCCCTTCACACCACACACTCCAGAGACCTCAACCTCATTACCACAATCAACAGAGCATGCTGGAGGGACAGGTTCATAACCCAGAGACTGCCCATGCTATGGAATAGACTTCCCATACATGTCAGCAGAGCACCTCGCTGGCCCTCTTCAAGATCTTTATGAGTGGATGGGAAATAAAAAATTCACCCCGGGAATCACTCCAATGACTCTACTCGACAGAGGCACTAGGAACTAAGGTCAGGTGGCATGTTGCCAGGGTAATCCTATGGGCTAGGCTTGTAAAGGCTCCAGGGCCATTAGCCTAGTACACACCTCTAAACCTGTGAACCTGGTATCTTCAGTACATTCCTGCTGCTAACATGTCATCCCTGACTATATAACATCTAAAAAAATGTCAGGTAGGACTAGCATAGAGTAGATCTAGATAACAGTTGAATGCATCTAACTCAGATACTGGACTCGCATTCGATCCCACCCTCCAAAATTCCATTGCATGAAGAGGATAAAAAATAATATCCAAAAAAGAGTATCAAGGTATGTTAGACTGTTTAAAAAGTTTTGAGAACTCCCTGATTGCTATGAAAAAACATAAACTTATCAGAGACTTTAAATGACTTTAAAAATGGCCATTCCTGACCAAAGACCGAACATCATTACCATATTTTTTACTGAAAAAGAAGCAAAACAACATTCTGTGATACAAAATTCAGTTATTTACTCTGGTGCAGCTTTTATAAGTAATACGGTAGATTGTGATGACATCAGCAACGTCCCAAAGCATATAAGGGAAGCACTTAATGCTTCGGACTGTTTCTCTGTGTGTGTGAAACATTCTGCTCCTTCGACTGAAACAGTGAGAGTGGAAAAGTCTATAAAAGAAAGTGGATTATATGAAAAAGAAGGTACAAGACCGAATTATACTGTTTTTTAGGGAAGAACAAAGTACAATTGAATCTCCCAATACAGATACAGCACCCAGTGAGATGAGGCCAAATACACCTACAAAGGTAGGAACAGTAGCTCAAAGTAAAAAGATCTAAATGTTATTGGACACACTGTGGTTAATTTATCTAATGTACAGTTCCAAGATGTTGAATTGAAAGTTTTGGATTTAGACTTAACATTCATTCCATGAAAGGATGGCTGTTTGAGTGACTAAACTTAAATTATTTGTGAGAAATTTGGACTTGAAACTTATGTTTAAAAATGATTGTTATAATGGAGCATTGAAGAGAGCCAGTATCTTTATACCTAACAGCTCTTCTACAGTTAATGCTTTCTTTAAAATGTGTGAAAATGATACTTATGATTTGTTTAAGAACAAAGCTAATAATTATTTTAACATAGATAATGCTGAAAGGAAAGCGCTACTTAACATGTGTCTTAGAAATGATGTTATTCTAAAGCAGGCAGATAAAGGAGAAAAAATTGTAATAATGGGTGTAACAAAATATAATCTGTCTATGTTACAACTTTTGGAAGATAATCATACTTTCAAGAGAATTAATATAAATGATTTAAATAACATGATTTATAAGGCAAAAGTGTTTCTGTATGACTGTTTTTATTCAATATTTTCAAATAATGATATACAATTTCAAAAAATGTTATAATGACATTTTGAATAACTATATACAATATGTACAGCAGCCTGACATCAGTAATAGTTTTAGTGTAAACAGTTAATATATGAATATACCAGTCTGTTCATCAGAGAATATCAGTACATTGATGTAAGGTATCAATCAATGGCAAAACTTTTTCCATGGATTATTGACCAATGGCCTTGGAAAAATCCTTGGCTCCTTAATTTTCATTTCCATCAAAATTGAGCTCTTCAGTAGAGTGTAAAAGTCTTCGAAAGTTGGTGTTAGGTTTGAGTTCCATCTTCTGGTTATACATTTCTTTGAAATTACAAGTATTGTTCATAACCGGTACATATTTGTTTTGTTCAGATGCGGACCTTCATTCACATTCAAAAGGATCAGTGCTTTAGATAAGATAAAGGAATAATTAAACAAAGCTTGTAAAAATGTATTAATTCCATTCCAATATGGTTTAATTTTAGTACAATCATAAAAAAATATGATTCCAATCTGCTCGATGTGTCTATTCACATCTGCAACATATTCCGTTTGTGGAGGAACTGAACTTAGTAATTTTATCTGGGGTTAAAAACGCTCTGTGTATATATTTCCAATTATAGATTTTCCAATATTGTGTATGGGAAGTGTATTTAACTGCTAGCAAAAAGTTTACTTTGATTTCTTTATTTAGTTGTAATGAATGACCTTTTGAAATTTATTCCCAATAAGAAGCTTTGGGAGTTGTTTTGTAGTTTATTAGCTCTTTATATAAGAAGGATATACCGTTTTCTTTATGATCATTGTATATAGGTCCATATAAATGATTAATGCGTTTTGGTATAGCTTTACAAGAAGAACTGTTAATTATTTTACATAAATCTTGGGTGTACAATAGAATGCTTTGTAGAATCAACCAATCTTGTGATTGGATTTTATAAGTTGTTTTTATCTCTTGTAACCAATAGAAAAATTTAGTTTGTTCCCAAGAAGTGATTACTTCTCTATATATTTTATGGGGATAGTCCCTTGTTATGGTGAAAGGTACTAAAAGGTCAATCCAAAGCTTTAAGTCCATATTAGCATTTATAGGTTTCCTAAATGAATTAATGTAGTAATTCATCAAGTGTGTTTTAGTAAGATTTGCTATATTGTATTGCATGCAGATACTTAGTAGGTACCAAGGTTTATTAGCTTTATCTAATATTGTAAACTTGTTTAAAAGATTAAACTTATTCATTGATATAACAGTTAGTAGTTCCTTCCAATTGGTAAAGTGATTGAGATTTATCCAGTCTGTGATAGTTTTCAATATGGATGCCTTTATATATGTTTCTATATCTGGAAAGTTTAATCCTCTTAGCTTCCATGGTCTAATATGATGGGTTATGGCAATCATATTTTTCCTATTTCTCCTAGGGAACCATAAAAATGTTAATAAAGATGAATTGATTTCTTTAAAAACACATCTTTTGGAAAGCAACTGAATAGCTACAGCCGTATACAAAATCTTGGGTAGTAAAACCATTTTTATTAATTGTAGTCTATCGTCAAAAGTTAATAGTGTTTGATTCCATCTATCAATACAAATTTCCATTGTATTAATATTTTTTGTAATTTATTTATTACAATTTCTAATGTAATTTATTAATGTAATAGTTTTTTAATTTATTGATGTTATCTCGTTTAGATCTTTACATAATACTATTCCTAAGTACTTTAGAGTAGATTCTTGTTTCTCTATAATATGGTTTTCTTTAACCTGTGCTTTTATTTAAGAATAAAAATTTAGATTTTGATCTGGTAAAGTGAAGACCTGAAAACAAATAAAATTTCTCAATCACTACATCCAACTCCTCTAAGGATTCTTTAGAATTAATTAAGGATAACAATATGTCCTCAGCAAAAAGCATGATTTTAGAATTATATTGATTATATACATCTACCCCTTTTATTTTTAGATTATTGCGTATTGTTTCTGCAAATACTTCAATGGCTAAAGTGAAAAGAATAGGAGACAAGAGGATAGCCTTGTGTAGTGCCCTTTGTTATACAAATAGATTCCGATCTGAATGAGACTAATTTAACATTGGCTAAATTGTTTATATATATATATATATACATACATTTTTTTTAAATAAGTGAATGAAACAAGGGGGAAAGTCGAATAGTGTTAGTATTCTAAATAGATAATCCCAATTTAGAGAGTCAAAGGCTTTCTCTACATTCAAACCTACTATAAGCGTCACTTTATTTTCTTTATTTACATAATCTATAAGAGTAAGTATCCTTTTGATATTGTTGTGTGTGTCTATTGTTTATAAATCCTGTTTGTTCATTATTTATTATTTTAGATAATGGGATCTTGATTCTATTAGCTAAAAGTAACATGAATATCTTCTAATCATTATTCAGTAATGATATGGGCCTATATGAGGTTCATACATTTGGTGTTTCATCCTCTTTTAGAATTGGAGTAATTAAAGAATATTTCCAAGAGGGTGGAATTATTGCATTTGATTGAACTTCTATTAAAGTTTTATGGAGAAAGGAGATTATCATTGGAGGGATAAGTTTATATAATTCCATGGTGATACCGTCTATTCCTGGTGCTTTATTAGTCTTACCTTCTTTAATTCTGTCAATTTCCTTATGGGATATATGCTTTTGTAAATCTGATTTTAATTCTTCTGGTATTTTTTTAATATTGATAGAATTAGTATCCAAGTTTAGTTGGTCAGTATGAGAATTCTCTTTTTTAAAGTGTTCCATGTAGTGATATCTGAATGCATCAAGAAAATCTCCTACATCTGATACTTTCTATCCTTTCATTTCATGATGAACGTTATTAATGTTATTAGCTTTGGCTTGTATTTTGATTCTTGTGGATAAGTTGTGTAGATATTTGGGAGAGGTGGCTATGGAGCTTACTTTTAATTTTTCTAAAGCTAAACTAGATTTATGTGTTAATATTTCATTATATTTTTTTAAATCCTCTACTTTCTGATTTGTGGAGAGTCTTGTTTTTATCAGTTTTAATTGACATAAGTTTGGTTTGTTCATCTAATAATTCTGTAACCCACTCTTTTATTTTATTTTTGTACCAACTAAGAGTTTTACCAAACAGATAAGCTTTTAATGTGTCCCATATCATTACTTTATTGATTTCTGTTGTATAATAAGTATCTAGAAAAAAATGTAATTCTGATAACAGTTAAGTTTAAATGCTGTATTTTTTGTTATATATGATGGAATTCTAAAGTATAGGATTAAAGGTTTGAAATCAGTTTGTTTTTTTTTTTAAATCAAAGAATCATGTTCTGAAAGGGCGTGGAGTAATTGAGAAATTAGTGATTTTAAAATGCAGATCTTGACAATTAATATTTTGTCTGTTCTAGTTTGAGTGCCAGATCTATGGTCTTGGTGGGAAAACAAAGATTTATCATCTTTCATATTAAATGAATCTAATAAATGAAATGATTCAGTCCACTTTTTTAAAAATTTTGAAATGGAAAAAGTCTGAAGGGCTCTCTTATTAGTAGTTTTAGAAGAATCTAAAATGCACTTGAAATCTCTTCCCATTATTAAACTACCCTTATAATTAATAGAGATAAAAATCTAAGTGTTTTTTAATTGTTCCTATTCCAATACCAGGAAACCAGTATAGATTTACCAAAGTCCATATTCTTTTTCTAAATTTGACTACAACAAAAGCCATGAGACCTTCTTTGTCTTCATGTTTATAAGTGATTTCTGGCATTATAATGTTATTTTTCCATAAGATCATTACACCTTTTGTCTTAAGTCTTGTGGGTAGACTGAGCTAAGATGAAATAATCCTTAGGATTCCAAGAATAACTCTAATTTGTTTTGAAATGTGTCTCTTGAATGAAGACTACCTGTGCTTTGTTTAATTTTAAATATTTCAATAAGTTTGATCTTTTACTTGGGTTATATAAACCATTGGTATTCAAAAATAGTAAGGTTAAATCCATATCAGTTTATTGCCAGAAAAATAAGTTAGACATATTCCTCTGATAACAGCAAATGTTTTTGTGTAAGTATTTAAAAAGTTGGCAGTCTTATTTCTTTTATTAATATCGGTAAGATATTCTTTTGGTCAGGCTTAAGAAGAAATTTTTTATGTAATGACAAGATAAACATAACAATTGATGCAACTAAATTCCACTCTAGACATGGAATGAAAATCATTCCTAATCTAATAGATAAAAATAAGCCTATTAGATTATTGCTCATACCTTTAACAAACAAAAACCACTGAGCTCCATAAACTAAACTATTATATGGAGAGTAATTTATAAAGAAATATGCAATCTAAAATGTTTTTATATCAGAAAATACTATCTTTAAAGTTATAATCAAATATCTGATATGTAATCACCTATATGGAATTCTTAAATTGTAAAACGTAACGTCTTACGGCTTAGGGGTCACCACAGCGGAACTCTGGTCAGCTAATGATTGGCAGTGGATTTTTACAGTGCCGAGTTGCCAGCCCGATGCCCAATTTTCAAAGAAGGCACACCCATTCATGCACACACCTACCTGCATGTCTTTAACGTCACTCAACCGCAGGGAGGACATGCAGACTCCACACAGAAGGTGTTCCAGCTGAGAATCGAACTATCTTCAAAGAAATTCTTAATATGAATCGAATGAAATGTCTTTGTTCTATGAATATTAATAGTAATAATTAAATGATGCTAGAGAATGTATGTATTTATTTCTAGCAAATCTGACTCAATTTAATAGCTTTATGATATCCTACTGTCCATAAAGTTATGGTAACAGAATTTAGTTGAAGTCATAATCAATTAAGAATTAGTATTTATATGTTGTAAACAAGCTATGTTTGTTGTATTTCTCAAAATATCCCTATTAAAAAGATGTGATTGTGTTGCTTATGGTACAGCACTAATGTTATTACTTATAGGAGAAACTACACCATAACACACTGGTTAATATGTATTTAACTACAGTTGGGCTATTCTCTACAATTTACTTCTATAGACTCCTACTAAGATATCACAAAATCATACTAATTCACACATTGAAGAATTACAAGTCACAGTTCAAAGGCATTTTATACACAAACTTATATCTCAAAAGATATAGAAGTATTGTTTAATATCCTGTTCTTACATTGTATTTTTAAATGTTATGGACTGTGACTCCTAAATCTAATTTGATGTTTATGATTGTAACCACTTTAATCATGATTATTAATAAACAGGTACTTTAAAAAGCCATAAATGTATGACGTTTTAAATATTATCCACTATGTCATCATATCTACCATTTCTAACTGAAGGAGATATTGAATATTAACAGTATTAGCATACATAAGTTCTTCTGCTTAAGATTGAAGACAAGTATCTGACAGCCACTATGAGAAATTCTTTGTCTCATAATTGTTCAATGTAAACTTTGCAAACTTTTGATATTCAAATAGAGTATATAATCAATATTACATACAGTATAATCAATGAAACATGTTAGAGGTAATAATCATCACTCTTACTAATATACAAATATTTATCTTGTTTCATTACTGGCATGTTTAAATTGTAAAATCACTCAATAAATAAACATAACAAAACTAGAGTATTCTAGTTGCAAAGCATCCCCTCTTTTTCCCCTCCCTTCTCTGCATAAAAGATCTTCATGTTTAGCAATCAGTAGCACATTAGAGAAACTTTATAAGTCAGCAGCCACAAGCTCTCGAAATGTCAAAATCATTGAGTACAAGCATAATGAAGTTAATCATTTTCCTATTCCACTAACTGTAGATAATATTACTTGCATTCTTTCTGGATAACGATTAACAAACCAACCAATCCCATGAAAGAATTCTCTTTTGTATCTATTGAGTTTTACGCAGAGGCAAGGTCTAGAATAATTGATTCAAATATAATCAGTTCTAATGTTATGCATTTTCCCAGATGCTAAGACAATCTGAAATACTGTAAATAATTAAAACAAGCAGCTTATTCCAGATTATAACAATTTGCATTCTGTAAAATGTCACATTCATGTTGACTGTCCTGCATAGCCTTATTATTTTAATGTCAGCTTGAAAGGCACTTATTCTAAAGGCAATGTCATATTTATTAAACATAGTCCAGATAGGCATCTGGAATCAGGAATTCAATCTAAACAAATAACTTAGATTATTATGCATTTACTGATTTACATCAAAGGATCAGCACATGCATGTTTCTTTGTACCTACTTTGCATTTAATCTTGTCCATACTTTCTTGTTTGAGTCAATAAAACAAACTAAAAGTGAATTGCTAATGTATCCATTAGTCATCTACTATAATTATTTCAGGCTGCCTCATATCTCTTTTTACATTAAATACTTTGGCACTTTGTAAGTTGGCAGCTATAAGGAAGACTGTTTGTTTCATTTATTGTGATAGTGCCTGTTGAGATTCACCTTGGAAGCTTCGCATAGCCATTTAGGGATTACGTCATTGTTTCCCGTTGCCATGGACACCTAAGTGAAGTGAAAGCTGCTCATGGTTTCAAGAGATGTAATCTAAAGCACTCGTGAGGCTTACATATTACAAAAGCTTCACTTCTGACTCCCACCAATGTAATATTTCCCTCCTTTTTTTATAACAAGCGGAAAGAGGAAAGAGAAGTAATCCGATATTTACACTGTTATAAACAACAAACAAATATTAACGGATGTTCCAGGCCACAATCAATAAGTTTATAGATGCAGCGACAGTTCCCCAACCACCCAGCAAGCACATCATTATTTCCCACACTACATCATCCCAGGTGAACCAGAAACATGCCCATGCTTTAGCCAAACAAGGTAGCCCTATAACGGCTTCTGTGTACAACTTCTTAAGCATTTTCGGCATCCACTACAATATTACACGAACAGCTGTAAGACACAACTGTGAACATGAATAGTGTATGAAACAGTCACATTAACCAACAAGCAATTGTACATAGCCCATACTAGTACAACATTGGATTTGTGTACAGTGTCAGCTAAATGCATACTGACAAAACTATTCAGTGCATAACTCGACATAGGAGTAACTGCGACAATCGGAACCAGTGTCGTTACTGTTATATAATCCAGCGGACATAGACATACACAGTCCAACAGAGAGGCTCTCCAAGACCACAAAGGATATAATAATTTAGCAAATTGAAAAGAAAATTAAAAAGTGCCTCATTTAACCAAACCAATTTAGTTAAATAAAATAGATAAGTGAAGTCAGCAAGCAAACAAGAGATGATAGCTCTTGCCAGTTACAGCAAAGAAGCCATATATATTTGTGTGGTATAGATGTTTATTATAAATAATATATGGGTTTTTATTTCACTAATAAAGTGAGCTAAAGTATCTTTACCTACCTATACCTGTGTGGAAAACCATTTAATTCCTCGATTTTCCAGAATTAAACATGAAAGCTTCCAGGTTAATTATATATCTTTTTGTTTTAAGCGGATATGCAAAAATGCATTCTCATTTTAACTAGTTTCTGATGACAGTTCACATCACAGTTGATTCTTCGAGAGATTAGTATAAACAGTTATTTTTTTGCAGCAACTGTTTTGGAATCGGTCTTTTGTTTTTTTTCTTTTTAACATCAGTCCGAGCACTTGTTTCTTTTATTCTTTTAAGAGATGGGGGTATACATTCCATATCTTCTGGGATAGAAATCACAGTGTTGTTTTTAATAAATGAAGAAGCTTCTTCTAAATCATTACAGTTTCTCATCTCGTTGGCATACAAAATTTTTATCTTAGCTGGAAAGGCAAGCTGTGCCTTGATATTGTTTAGTTTTAGTAATTTTATCATTGACCATATTTTTTTTCCTTTATTCTATTACTCTGGTAGAATAATCATTGTCAAACCTTATCAAGTTCTGATTATATTTTAAAGGTGCTTTCCTCCAGGCAGATCTTAAAATTAATTCTTCATCCAAATATGAAATAAATTTTATAACTATCAATCTAGGAGGAGTATTTGCTGATGCAGAAACCGATTTCCCCAGAGCTCTGTGTGCTTTCTCAATACCAAAGGATAAACCTTCTTTTAAGTCGAAGAAATCAGGTAGCCAAGTTGTTAAAAAGGAAATAATGTGCTCATCTTCTGTGTTTTCAGGTAACCCGAAGATTCTAAAGTTATTTCTCCTTTCTCTAGTTTCCGAGCCATCGACTCTGTTTAGTAGTCAGGTATTTTGCTTAAGAAGATATTCATTTTGTGCTTCTTCTTTAAGTCTCCCTTCAATGTCATTTAGAGAGGTCTCTATGTTTAATATTTTTGACTGATGTTGTTGTAGCAGTTCCTTGAAAGTATCAGTCTGATGTTCTTCATCTCACATTGCTGCAGTCCTAACACTTGGGTAGTCCGCTGTCCCTCGGTCGGCCCGAATATCAGAGTATAAGGCTGACGTCGGTCAAGGCGCATTTGACTGACATCAGAACGTCAGGGTACAAATGCGTATGACCAACGTCATATCCTCAGTCTTTTTTGCCGCATGGTCCGATGCAGAAGCAGTGTTGCAAGTGCCGTTCGGCGTTCTGAAATTTTTCGAATTCGGAGTTTCAGACCGAAGTCAGAGTTGGTTAAGTACCCCGTTGGGGAATATTTTGGTTTTTTCTTGCCTCAGTGGTTTACCGGATGTCAGAAAAAGTGAATAACTGTATTTCTTGTGGGAAACAGATACCGCATAGGGATTACCATAATTTGTGTATACCTTGTTTAGGACCTGAGCACGACGTTGTTGGATGCCGCTTTTGTGCTAGGTTTAATAAACGCACTATTAAGCGGAGGTTGGATTGTGCAAGGTTGGTCTTTGGGAAGCGGTGCAATTACAAAATGCCGTCGGATGCTCCGACGCCGGCTTCTTCAAAGAAGCGCAAGGACAAGGCAGTTAAACCTAGGTTAGAGGAGTCATCCGAACCAGACGCCAGTTCTTTAGAGGCATCAGTGGAACCGGTGGTTCCGACGGAGGCCTCTCTGGAGTCCCAGGGAGAAACTTTGATTTTACAGGATGTGGCCTCCCAGGAGGCAGGGCAGGCTGTAGGGGCTTCTCAAGTGACTGTACTCCCCTCCCTTCCTAAGGGGTCTAGGCCCTCTCTTTCTGCTTCCAAGGCTTCTCCTAGAGGCAGGTCTAGTTTGGCTTCTGTGGGTGTCACTCCCAGTTCTTCAGGTGCTGTGCCCAAGAAGCACATGCTCAAAATGGCAGAGGATTTAATTACTTTAATCAGAGGCTCTATGCCCCCTCCTGATAAGAGGCCTAGGATGGAACCTGTGTTGGGGGATTATGAGCAGGCTTCAGATGTGTCTGAGTCTTGACTGAAGACTTGCAGGAGTATTCTCATTATTCTGATTCTGATGTGGATGATTCTACTCCTTCTGCTTCTCCTCCTGAGGATTTTTCTTTTTCAGAGACCCTTCACTCCATGAGAGAGCATTTTAAATGGGAAGGTCAGGATTTCTCTGATTCCAGGAAAAGGCTTAGGGAATTTTTGTTTTTACCCCAGCATAGGCCTTTAGCTATACCTCCTGTTCTGAATGTGGTGGAGGATGTGGTTGCAGAGGCTTCTCTTAATCCTGATTCTTTGCCTCCTGCTCCTGTTAAACCAGATAGGTATTACAGGGTGCCTGAAGCTCATAAGTATCTTTTTAAGAGTCCTAGGGCGGACCCAGAAACTGTTAGCCAGGGGCCTAAGGGTGTTAAGGCTTCTGTTGTCAAGAATCCGGTTCCTGCAGATAAAGAGGCCAGGGCCTTGGATAGATGGGGAAAGAAAGTTTATACTTCTTCCACTCTAGCCATGAGAGCTTTGAATTGCCAGTTTCACATGTTGAAATATCAAAATTATCTCCTTTCTCAGTTAAAATCTAAGGTTGATGCTCTGGCGGAAGGTATTGACTGTAAAGAGTTACAAGATTTAGTGCATGTTTCTGAACAGGTGGGTAAGCATTCTTTGCAATGTGGTTTTGATGCTGTACAGGCCTCATCTAGGGTGGCTGCCACTAGGTCAGTTCTTCGCAGGCATGCCTGGCTGAGGGATCAAAATTTATCTGACCATGTTAAAACTAGGATTTTGGATGCCCCTTTGCAATCTGATGTCTTGTTTGGTTCTCCTGTTGAGGCAGTTTTAAAGAAAATGGAAGACAAGGCTAAGTCTATGCAGACTGTTAAAGATTTTTTGCAGGTTCAGCCTCCAAAGTTTAGTAGAAATTGGCCTACTAAAGGGTGGGCATATCCTTCTTATGATTCCCAGTCTAGGGGTAGATCTAGACGTGGCAGGGGCAGAGGTCAGGGCTCTTTCAGGCCTAGAACAGGGAGTTCTCCTGCACAGTCTTCGAGTGAGGGCAGGGGTCAGTCCTTTCGTAAACAGACCCAATGACCTGCCTTTTCAGCTGCCAGAACCTTCTCGCCTGGCAGCACCTTTGGGAGGAAGGTTGGCACTTTTCAAAGAAAATTGGAGTTTGATTACCCAAGACAAATGGGTACTGGATATCATACATCACGGTTACAGGTTTTATTTCCATACCTTGCCTCCTTTCAAAGGCATGCCAGACATTCCTCCTCAACAAAGAATAGAGGCTCACAAGCAAATTTCACTGCTACTCCAAATAGGGGCCATACAGCCGGTTCCTATGCCAGAAAGGGGCCTAGGATTCTATTCTCGCCTGTTCCTAGTCCCAAAGAAGGGGAACACGTGGAGACCAATTTTGGATTTATCTATCCTCAACACTTATCTGGACATTCCCAAGTTCAAAATGTTAATGTTGCAGCAGCTTTTACCTCTGCTGGGCAAAGATCATTGGATGGTAACTTTGGATCTCAAGGAGGCTTACCTTCATGTTCCTATCAGACTAAATTGCAGGAAGTATCTGCGTTTTCGAGCTGGGACTTCTCACTATCAGTTCTCTGCATTGCCCTTTGGCTTATCTACTGCGCCCAGAGTGTTTACGAAAGTTCTGGCTCCAGTGATTGCTTTCTTCAGGCTAAAAGGAATACAGATCTATCCTTATTTGGACGACTGCCTGATTCTGGCTCAAGGAAGGGAAGATCTTCTTCGTCATTTGGAATATGTGATAGCAGTGCTAAGATGCCTGGGGTATTCTGTGAATGAAATAAAGTCCAGTCTAGTACCCTATCAAGACATGTGCTTTCTGGGTGTGAGACTGAATACAGCATCCCAGATGGCCTTTTTAACCCCGGACAAACAAAAGAGTCTATCCCTTTACTTCCATCAGCTATCTCATCAGTCCGGGCTGACTGCAAGGACAGTCCTTCAAGCCTTAGGGTTCATGGCATCTTGTATTCTGGTGCTTCCCAATGCCAAACTGCATATGAGAAAGCTACAATGGTATCTCAAAAATGTATGGACACAGCACTGCCAGGATCTGGACACTGTCATTCAAATAATACCTTGCATTCAAAAGGAATTTTTGTGGTGGGCTCAGGAATGTCACCTAAACAAGGGACTCTCTGTGACCCGGCCAGAGGCGAGTCAGATTCTAACAACAGATGCCTCAGACATAGCTTGGGGAGCTCATCTAAATGGAAAGTGGATACAAGACAAGTGGCCTGCCAGACTACAACATCTACATATCAACATGAAGGAGATGTTAGCAGTCCAGTTTGCATTAATAGCTTTCAAGGATTTACTTTTTCCAGGGCAGGTGTTGATTCTAACAGACAACACAACTGTCATGTGGTACATCAACAAGCAAGGGGAACACATTCTTATCCTCTATGCAGGCAAGCAATGATTTTGTGGGAGACTGCTCTCAGTTTACAACTAAGTCTTCAGGCAAGGTTTCTGCCGGGAGCACAGAACTCCTTAGCAGATGTGTTAAGCAGACAAATCATGGATCCCCACGAGTGGAAACTGGATCTTCATGTATTTCAGAAATTGACAGTGTCCTGGGGAACTCCAGACATAGATCTGTTCGCTTCTCCACTAAACCACCAGCTGCCAAAGTTTTGCACAAAGCGGTTTCATCCCACAGCTTGGAAAGTGGATGCTCTTTCTTTCAGTTGGGAAAATCTTCATGTGTATGCCTTTCCACCTCTGCCTCTCCTCCCAAAGGTACTTCTGAAGGTCAGACAGGACAAGCCAAGGATGATTTTGATAGCTCCAGATTGGCCTCGACAGCACTGGTACCCACTACTGAGAAGTCTAGTACGGAAGCCTCCATGGCCTTTGCCTTTGATTCCACATCTGTTGTCCCAGGAGGACAGTCATTTGCTCAATGTCAAACTTCACTCTCTTCACCTAACAGCATGGCATATTCTGTTTTAAACCATACAGGGTCTCAACTTCCACAACAAGTTTTGAATGTGATTTTGGAAGCTAGAAGGCCTAGTACAAGGAAAGTGTACGCAGATAAATGGAAGAGATTTTTATTTTGGAGTGCAGCTAAGGATTTGGATGTTTCTGAGCCTGATTTAAGTGTGGCTCTTCAATATCTTACTGAGTTATTGGACAAAGGTTTGTCCTTCTCTTCTATTAAGATTCATGCTGCAGCAATTTCAGCTCACTACGATTGTGACCCACCATTGTTTTCTCATCCTTTATTCAAGCAATTTCTTAGAGGGGCAAAGAATATAAGACCCCCACGAAGAGTTCCTACTCCTGCTTGGGATCTCAATTTTGTGTTGGAGAAACTCACTCTACAACCTTTTGAGCCTGCAGCTACTGCTGAGTTGAAATATTTGTCATGGAAGACTGCTTTTTTGTTGGCCATTACCTCTGCAAGAAGGGTTTCTGAATTGCAGGCCCTTATGGCAGTTGAGCCTTTCTTAATTTTCCACAAGGATAGGGTATCTTTATGTACTAATCCTTCCTTTATGCCTAAAGTGGTTTCTAGTGTGGCTTTAAACCAAACTATTCATTTGCCTACTTTTTATGCAAATCCCCAAACTAAAGGGAAAAGATTTTGCACACTTTAGATGTTCACAGGCAGTTGCGATATTATTTGGACAGAACTAAAGGGTTCAGACAATCTCAGCAGTTATTAGTTTCTTTTGCTTTGTGCTCTCAGGGCAAGCCCGTGTCAAAACAAACTATTTCTAAGTGGATTGGATTTTGCATTGCTTTCTGTTATTCCCATCATGGCAAAGAGATTCCAGCTGGGATTAGGCCTCATTCCACTAGGGCTACTGCCACTTCAACAGCTTTTTTGAGGGGGGTGGCTACTAAGGATATTTTGGAGGCAGCCACTTGGAGTTCAGTGCATACCTTCTCTAGGCATTACCACCTTCCATTGTACTCTAAATCCAGGGCTGGTTTTGCCACTGCTGTGTTGCAGGGCATTTTGGCAGCTCCTGCTTCATTATAGTTTAGCCATCCTCCCTTACCTCTGCTTTGGGATTCTACCCAAGTGTTAGGACTGCAGCAATGTGAGATGAAGAACATAGTACAGTTTTGTACCTACCATAAATGTAGATGTTCGAAGATCCACATTGCTGCAGTCCAATTTACCCTCCCTCCTTCCCCTCTGTTGTTTGAGGTGGTTGTGTGGGTTGGGTTTTCCATCTGAGGTATATTGCATTTTGTATATATTGTATATATTATACATATTTTTGGTGTTAGGCTAGTTGGTTGTTTAGTTGTGGTCTATGGGTTTTGACCTTTCTTTTTAGGGTCTTCTGACATCTGGGGCAAGAAAAGACTGAGGATATGACGTCGGTCATGCGCATTTGTACCCTGACGTTCTGATGTCAGTCAAATGCGCCTTGACCGACGTCAGCCTTATACTCTGATATTCGGGCCGACCGAGGGACAGCGGACTACCCAAGTGTTAGGACTGCAGCAATGTGGATCTTCGAACATCTACATTTATGGTAGGTACAAAACTGTACTTTTTTGGCAGTTCATTTTAACATTCTCTAAGATTTCTTTAAAGTAATCCATCTTCAAAGAAAAGTCCTGTAAGTTGGTTGTCATCATTTGTAGTTCCTTTCTTAAAGCTGCATCAGGGTGAGAATTCCTTGAGTTGCTCATTTTCAGAATCTGAAATAATCTCCAAATTTTCTGACAGGACAGTTTTAATGGAAGCCCACCAAAATTACTATTTATATAGTTTAGTTGTTTATCTATAAGTTTTTGTTATTATTTCTTTAAAGAGATTAAATGTTCCCTGTTTAATTTTACTAGTTTATGGAGCTCTAAAATTCTGTTGCTTTCAGTTGGCCATTCAGGCTCCGCCCCCTTCTGTATGACTGTAATTAAAGGGTTCATTTTTATTGAACTAATTACTTTTCATTGGTAGGCTGGCTGTGATTTTAAATTGTTATATAAAATGCTATAGTGATGTTTTACACTGTTGCATTCAGAAAGAGTCTTGTACTGAAAACCTTTGCAGTGTTGCAGTTTATTGAATAAATGTATTATTTTGTGAGAATGTCTGTCTTTTTGGTTTATTGTTTTTCAGTATAAAAAATAAAAAAAATGGTTGAATTCATGTGGAAGATGCCTATTCCAGTGGATCCTCCCTGATGTTATTTTACGTTTGGTTACTAACTTCAGTGGATTCTTTCCTGTCAAGTCTTCAGTCTCAAGTTCAGGAGATTAAAACTGCCATGTTTGCTGTTGCAGACCATAGACATTTAACCGAGGAGAACAACTTGGGAGAGGATTTTAGATTGGCTGAGGCAGAACAGATTATCTTTCTCCTGAACTTTGTGTAGCCTCTGAATGAGCATATTGGCAGCCAATAGAACAGAGTATGCAGAAATATATCTATATTCTTGGTATTCGGTGGTGGGGGGTGCTGAATAAAAAGAGATGTTCTAGTTTCTTCAAGGATGTATCCCTTCTGTATTAGGCTTAGACTCTCTTAAACATGTTTAGAAAGAGCTTGCAGGATGCACATCCCTATCCTTCCTTCCAGAGCATTCACTCAGCCAGTCATAGCAGGTTTGCCTTTTTTACCTTAAAAGGAAAGGTACTAAAGATTACTTGGTGGAAAACTACTACACTTTTGGGAAGAAAGTTCACTTTGAAAATGACTGCTTCAGACAATTAATGGAAAAAAAGGAGGTATGGTTTCCATGAATGCGTGTCCTACAAGAGAAGGTTTGGGCAACAGCAGTATACTCTTCACATCTGAAAATAGCACTACCTGCATGCAGTTAGAAGAAGTTCCAGCCTTGTATCTTTAGAAGGGCTCCATGTTCATGGGAGAGAAAACTGGAGAGGTAAGTCAGTATGAGAAGCATGAACAGGCCATTATACATCAGACTCAAAGAATCCAAAGAAAATGAATGCTTCAGTTAGTGTGGCACCCTTACCACTGCTGGTATGAAGACAATAATTATAACCTGAGACTTTGTATTGTACATATGCCCTGATTATTTATTTTACATTTGTTTACCGGGAAAGTCCAACTGGGCAGTAATTGCCCATTTTCAGCAGAGGCCAGGGGAGTAAATCTCCACGTAGTACATAATGCTACAAACACATTCAGATACAGAACACGTGTAACATCTTAAAAAAAAGCAAGTTCGTTTCTAAAGTTCTGTACGTAAATATACACGTAGTCCTTTTGAGGAACATTTAAACAATAGTAAAGATGAAAATAAGCTAGTTACTAATGCTCTGTACACATGTAATCAACACAGCCCTTTTGTGGAACATTTAAACAATGCAGAGAAAGTAAAATATAAGCGGATACTATAAGATCATGATACACTTTGTAGGATCAAATCTGTTGCAACAAGAGAAGTTTTTCATGTAAAGCACCATTTGCAGATACCAATGAGAAGGGACTGGGTATTTATTAGATTAGTCAGGGGCTTGACAGTTTCATATACAAGAATTGGATAGATAGGACGTCTGCTGATTTCTGAAACTGAGTTTTTTATTTTGCATTCTGATTCTGTTAGGGAGGGAATTCCAGATTTTAGCAACTACACTTGAGTAGAGAGTGTGCTGCCAGATGTATATTTACTTTTGGATACGTCAACTATCATATTATTTGTGGATCTCAGTTGGTTGTTGTTTTTGTAGAGATTGAGAAGGCCTGCTAGAGCTGGTATTTTACTGGGGTGGTATATACTATTTGATGTGCCATGGTATGTTGATTAAAGTTTAAAGTTTTTGGAAGTGTATGACTTGTGGTGGGGTATAACGTCTAACAATACCTTGGAAAACTGCTAGCACACTCTCTACATGATGGCTCCATAGCTTCATGTTTGACTGTGCACAAATCTGTTTAATAGCCTCCATCTTTGCCAGAATGCCTCTTTCTTCATATATTTCCTATATGTCAACAGGTTGATTACGAGTAGAAAGTCTAGACCATACTACTTCAAGCTGATTGATACATGACTTAGCAGGTAGGGCATTGCTAAACCTGAGTTTCAAAGTTGTCTGTCATAAGAATAGTAGCCAAATTTATTTTGCTTTATTGTGGAATTGTTCTGTATGGGAAAGCAGTATATTATTTAAGGTTTCCTTTTGGTTCCCCTCTACTGCAGCTGACTTGTAGCTTCATCAGTAGTCAGTCCTGATGTTCTCAATCTCTGCAACTCCCAGTATCTAAGTGGTTCCCCAGTCTTACTCAACATTGCAGGGGTCGCCTGCTTGAGGGAGTACCTGAACATGGTGGCCTCTAGGCTCCACAGAGGCACTGTAGACTTTAAAAGGGACAGGTGAAAAGGTGCCATACTGTGACTCCTAGTATTAACCTGGGTAGCCAATGAGGAGTAGACTGACAGCGTGCTTACCTCTGGCTTTTAGAGCAGCACGCATCGTAAGCCCTTCCACACTCTTCAGCCAGGCAGCGTTGCTTGTGTGATCTCCTCGCAAAAATGTTCTGCCCGGCATTCTCCCTCCCACCAATATAAGTACACCCACATTTCTTGTCTGAAACATCACGTTCCTGAGCCACTTCAGTTTGGGCTTCCTGGGCTACACATTAGGGTATATCTGTCTACTCCATCTGTGCAGGCTACTCAACACAGGTGTTGGCCAAGTGTCAGTATTCCAAAGAACAGTGTCATAATACTGTGTTTAGCATTGCAGCCTGATATACTACAGTTTCTGTTTTGAGTCCAGAATGCTGTAGTTCTCCTAGTTTCTTAATGTAGATGCAGTAGTTTTTATGTGATAGCATGATTTTAGTGTCATTTTTTTTAAATAAATGTTGACATAGAGCAGCTCTGTGCCCCAGGCCTTAGGCTGATTTCATAAAAATGTCAGTTTTCTAGGAACAACTGCTGATTAATCAAGGGTGCTGACACAGAACAGCTCTGTGCCCCAGGCCTTAGGCTGATTTCATAAAAATGTCAGTTTTCTAGGAACAACTGCTGATTAATCAAGGGTGCTGTGTGCTAAGCACCTCTTGTCTCATCAGACTTGTTAATTACCCACGGAGGCTTTATTCACAGAACTCTTAGTCGAGTGTTGCTTATAATTCTGTTGGTGTTGTAGCGTATTGCACAAGACTGTGGGGTAACTTACAATCGCCACCTTTGGAATCAGTCCTAGTGCTTTCCATGTGGACTCATCCCATGGACTTTTTTCTGTTTTGGGGGTTTAAGGAAACTGGATATTATTCTATTGTTGGCATATTTCAATGGGTAGCCATATGATATCTGCTAACACCGCATTGCATGTTTATACAATTTTCTTTGTAACTATTGCAGAGGAAATTGTTGCTCCTATAAATGATAGTTTGGGCATTTCTGTTCCATTAAGCAAGCGGATTGATCTACGTTGTTCAAAGTCTGCCTTTCTTCAGTCAGATATCAACATATATTTGTACTGAATCTCAGCTCACTGATATGAAATAAATGATTTGCATCTGTCCAGCTTTCTGGCCTCTGCATACATTTAACAGTTTTGCATTCTCATTGGCTATAGCTTGAATAACACACGTGTCCCTCTGTCCCCTTGTATGTATGATTCACCAATGAGTAGAAGCAGTTGCCCTTCTGTCAAATTGGCGATATGCACAAACAACTTATCAGTAAAAGTTAACTGACAAAGAATAATGGCATAACCATGTGGCTGAAGTTTAACAGTTGCATCTTACTGTGGTACACCAAGGAAAGCTGTGCACATGACAAAGTTTTCCATGAATAAATGTTGAAATGAAGGTCGTATACCAATAGAATGTTTAAAAAGAATCACAAATAGTGCAAACTGAGAGTCAAAGCAGTCCAGTCTACATGGAATGAGCAGAGGTGTGTTGTGCAGTATATTATCTGAAATATGAAGATGATTTGATTCTTGAAGGATGATTGTATGATACAGCTTGAGTAGAAATAAAGGCAGAAGAAAGGCTGGAAATAACACAATCATTCAGGGACTGCAAGGCTCTGTGACATTTTGGGATAGGCTCGCATTGCTGTATATAAAGTACATTCAGTAATATACTTTTCTAGTTCATTCAAGAGCAGATATTTGATAGCTATTTCAAAAATGTCCTAAATACTGCAAAAGCCTATTGAACGCCAGACACATGCAAAATGAGCTGAGAACCTGCTGATGTTGACACTGCATAGTCATCCGTAAATTTCTAATTTCTCTGATAACACCATCCTTAACTGTCCTTGTAAGATTCAGTTACCAGAGTCTGCTATCAATCATTATTTTGGTATCTTGATGTAGAGTTCATTCTCAGTTGCAACTTTTGCTTGCTTGTTTTTGCATATGTTTGTCTGTGATCACACAGGCAGTCATCATATTTTATTTTATTTGCATATCTAGAAATTTGGCACAAATATATAGAGTATTCAGGAAGCTTGGCTGCAGTAAGTTTTATGCTGTAGTCATCTTAATTGGCAATGAAGCCCTGTCCAACAGAACTCTGTAAATATTTTGCAGTCTCTGTCAAGCCAAGCATCATTGTTCCTTCTGTTATTCTGGAATGGCGCCTACATCTTCTATGTTAAGTAAAAAAAAGGTAGAAACAACACTAGCAAAATGGAAGGTGAGAGTAAACACTTGCATCCTGCAGTAATTAAGTAGTTCTCTGAATTTTGTTCTCTGTACATATAATTACCTGAATCAGATGTTTGAGGCCTACGTGATAATGGGCAAGGAAAAACAAGCTTTATTTCATCAGTAAATCCTTTAGCTGTGTTCATCTCTGCGTTTTGTTTTTACATTCCTTGCTAGCTTTGATGCGCTGCGCCTGTATGCCTCAGAGTGTCCCTTAGTCTGTCAGATATTGAATGCATCATTCCACTCCATAGCTGCACACATGTATACATATACATGAAACTGAACTTCTACTGAGTTGTCCATTTTCCTATTTGCAGATTACTGGGATTGTGCCATTCTAAAAAAAGGATAAAATAAGCCAGATATTCAAGCAGTTAGGTGCTCTGTTGTAGCCATCAAGAAACTTTAGAACACGTTATTAGAGGTTTGATGTCGATACACATGGAACTCGTATGAACAGTGCCACAAAAATAATATGGTAAAGCTAATACAGCTGCAGTACAGGTCATTACCTCAGCTCATAGGGTTTCAGAACTTCAAGCCCTCATGGCTGTGCAGCCCTTTCTTATCTTCCATCAGGACATGGTTTCCCTTCGAACCAACCCGTCATTTATGCCTAAAGTGGTAGTGAGATACATTAAAGGAAATATTAATGTAATCAGAAGATCTAGAAGGAATGTAATGCACATACTGGGATAAGGGGGGGACTGATGATGTTTAACATTGGACCCTCATCCACTTTATACTCGACCGAGGCTTGGAAAATCAGGGAGGCCACACTAAAGTACATATTTAATTTTTTAGATCTGTTTAGTTCAAAAATGCAACACAATTATGAGCTATTACAAGGATGCAGACATATTTCTGTGTGTATGTGTGTGTGTGTGTGTGTGTGTGTGTGTGTGTGTGTGTGTGTATATACATATATATATGTAAGCAATGAATGGAATGTATAATTTGTTACTAAAGAATGGGAAATGCATGACTTTTTGGATTACTGGTATGAAAGGCCAAAACACTGTATATATTTTATTTATTTCAGAGTAGCCAATTCATAAATTATTCTAAACTCAAGTTATGGCATTGTAATCATAATCATTCTTGCATGATATATAGTACTTAGTATGATGCAGCTTAATACAATAAAAGGGCTAAAGTAAATTGACAATTGCTTTAAAACTTTTACTATGATAGGACTACCATACTTATTTGCTGATATTGAATGGAGTGGGCACACAAATAAACAAACACAGGAAGCAATGCTTTTAATTAAAGATGAAGTACGTTTGCTAAATGTTATAACAGCAAAGGTTTCAACTGCATCTCTGCAAACACATTACCAACAAGCAAGCTGAATGCTAAAGGGTTATATAGTGCACAGTGGGTCACCAGACAGCACTCTGTCTGTCTTTCAGTTTTTATCTCTGTTTCATCATGAGGGAGTGTTAGTACTGCAGCCACTGAAATGGCTCTCAGTGGTGAAGAACATGCATACAGTTGCCTCAAGGTTTCAGGAGTGTCAGCCCGCATAACTTCTTTATATATAAAGGAATACAGGAAAAACATTCATGCATACTAAATGATCATAAAAATAATTATTCAAAGCTAAATAAAACAAGAGAATAAATGAGACAAAAGGCATGTGGTGGACTTAAGATGATAGAACAGTGAGTAAGAGGTTCTTGGACTAGGATAACGTAGCATCTGATTGTTAAATCCAGAGCTGGATACTAGTGTTTGTGGTTGCAGATTGCAGATTTCAGACATTAGATCGCAATCGATACCCCAAGACTTTTGGGCTGTGAGAATGGATTTTAGTAAAAAGGGATGAAAATAACCAATTATCCAGGCATCCACTGAAAATGGCTAAAATTATCCACTTGGACTTTCCATATAAAAAAATGCCAATAAATAAATTAATTAGAGGTGTGTGGGTCTTGCACATGAAATATAAAGCTGAAATTCTTGGCAGTTCCTAATTTTAATTATTTTACAATAAAAGAAGACAGTGCTAATTGCTTTAAATGCAGTAACATTCAACGTATATATTCCACAGAAGCCCACTATAATGAAGTGATACTCTCCTATCAGATCTGCATTAGAAAGGCATCCTCTCTTTCTGTTTATAATCACATAGGACCCAGGCAGCCTAAGTACAGTATTACATTTCAGTGTACTGTACAGTGTTCTTTAAGAATTAATCGAGAAGGGGGTGGGGCGTGACCAAGATGAGCACTGAGTAGCAGCAGTTTTTTTCAGCTCTGGCTCTTCAGGTCTTCTATGACAGAATTTTTTGAATAGAACTATCCTAAAAGTTGATATATTTTCATTATTGGACTCTACTAAACATATACTAGGATAGTATATAAAAATATTTTAATTACAGTCGTCTAACATACAAGAACTGTCTATGAAAACTGATAGAATGGACACAAAGTTAGAAAACTTTAAAGAGAAATGTGCTCAACAAATGGAGACCTTGCATGATGATTTTCAACAAAAAAAAATTTCTGGGATTGAACTAGCACTCAATGACATGGATTGTAGACCTATTAAAACAAAGTACTTTACTTCAATCTAAAGTGGATGACTTTGAAAACAGGTCATGTAGGAATAATATTAGAATATTTGGTTTGCCTGACAATATTGAAGGAAACAATATGGAAACATTTCTGACAGCCCGGCTGCATGAAATTCTTGAACTCCCAGAGGCTTTATCTTATGGCATCGAGAGAGCCCACAGATCTTTGGTATCATCTAAAAATGGTAAAAATAGTTCAACAAAATCAGTAATAGTAAGGTTTCTTTCTTCTCATGACAAAGAAATCATTCTCAAATCAGGATGAGCAAAATCTCCTGTTAAAGTACAGGACAACATCATTCATTTTCTGACAATGATTACTCTTCTATGGTCATCTCCAAAAGAAGGCTCTTTCTGCATTTAATTAAAGAACTCAAAAAAATCTCAAATAAAAACCCATCTACTATTCCTCCCTAGACTGAACATTTTTCTTCAAGATGGACAGAAGCTATTTGAAGACATGGACACAGCTCTTTCTTTCATCAAATCTAATAAATTACTGGACAAAATTGAAGAAATGGAATGGGCTAATGAAAGTCTAAAAAGAATAGCTGAAAATGTAGAATGGAAAACTTTTGACAAAAAAAAAAGAAACTAAGAAGATGAATGAATAACTATTATTCTGTTTACTTCAGTTCAAGTCTTGGAACATTTTTTTTGTGCTTTCAAAAGTTCTATTTTTTTCTCCTAATGACTTACTTTTAATGTAGGTAAAATGTAAGGACTAAAGGTGAGCTTATTTTATTACAATGTTATTTTTTTTTTGTTATACATGTCTGCAACTATGTCATAGTCATAAACTTATTTAAGCATTATTTCCAGCAATATATTTCACGTATTTTAATTTTATTTTTCTTTCTTGCTAAGGTAAATGTATAATGCTTAATGTTCTTCTCGGTTGTTGGTTTGCTTTTTAAAATAGTTATACAGGCGAGTGGTTGATTTGGACAATTGTGATGTGTCTGGGAGGGTTGGTGTGGCTATTTATGCTGTTGAACACTTCAGAGGTGGGAATGAAGTCTGGCTTTAATTTTGTGCTTTATAGATTTTTATTTTGTGTTGTGTATTGGATACATGAAGCCTTGTATGTGTTATCAATTTGCTGTATGTTTGGTTTGGTGGTTGGGATTGTTGGATGTGCTTGTTGCTTTGATTCATGGGATGGGTGGTGTGGAGGGTATTTTCATTGCCCTTCGATGTTGGTGGATCATTTCTCATCTCTCTCTGAGCTTTGCATTAAGCTCGAGACTTTACATAAAATCAAAGAGACAATTTTTACTCACTGTTTCCTGCTAGAATCTTGAAGTTCCCCATTTTCAACAGCACAAGCAGGGGACATTGTTTCTCGAGCCTCTTGGATGCTTGGTGGCTTGTAATAAGCATCATATTAAAGCACTCTTTCTTCTCCAAACTTTGAACCTAGTAAAATCATCACTACTACAGGATGGAATTTATGAGCACTATGAAGAGCGCTGAGGGGACTTAAGATGACAGAAATGACTCTAAAAATCTTATAAAACAATGTAAATATTCAATTTTCCTTTTATTTAAGAAAGAGAATAAGGAATAGATAGTATTTTGAGGCTGAGTCATAGCATGTTGTTCTAAAAAGTACTGTTTAAGGGGAAAAATATAACAAGATATTATTATGATAAATCTAGATACACAATGTGTACTTGACCAGTTTTAAATAAATTAGTTCTAGATGTTTGTCAGACACAGATTATTGACATTTAGAAATACTAATGATAATAAGTACCTAACCTACTGACACATATACCATCTTATGTATACAAAATAGAGAGTACACTTGACACAAGTTGTCTGCTGTGACATCTGATTCTCAAGCACAGACTACATTACGCAACAACTCCATTGATCTTATATGTTTATCTTTCAAACTGTCATTCACTAAATCTTTAAGCTATACAAGGCTTATTACAAATTATTAAACCTACAATCTCTATAATTATTTGCTGTCTACACACCGATTGTAAGTTATGTAAAAATAATGTAGAGAGCTATCACAATCATTAGTATGACACAGACATTTTTATTGAAACATACCAAGAAAGAAACAAGCCACAGAAACAACCAAATCCACTGAAGAACTGGAATCCCATGAGATATGTAAAAGGTGAAGAAGAGTTGCTTTATTGTACAAACACCACTTACATAAAAGATAGCTTCTTTTGGTATAAAACACTTGTAAGCACTTTAGTCTAATAATACAAACTTCTGACAACATAAAACACTCATAAAGAGCTTTAAATATCCTACTCTGAATTACACTCATCTACATCATTGAATTCTAATTGGTTACTCTTCCTTCTTGTGAGTATCTTCTTATGAGTGTTTTATGTTGTAAATTGAATGACTTTATAAATAAGCTAGGAAAACTTTACAATATATGTTTGATTTACATTCATAAGTTTGTTCTTTGTTCATTTAGAAACAAATGCCTCTTATGGTTGAATAACAGTACTTGATTAGAATTTCTTTATAATTTACAAATATACTTACGATTATTAATTTTTTGATGGTGGATAATTAGCTGCTGCTATGACATTGGTGGTTAATTTGAGTTGCTAATGCTACTCAAATTGGGAGTCTTAAACTTCAGAAGGATATTGGTTGTATATAATTATATATATTTATATTTCACCAATTTGTTAATTTTCTTTATACTGAAAAATAATACAAATGAGTCATTATTTGATTTATTATTACTTATTTGGTATAATTTAAACAACAGTATTCCTCATGTACTTTCATGGAAGAATATATTTCTAACATACCTACATGATTTCATATGTTTTCATTAAAAGGTTTTTCAGTTAACATTAATGGTTTAAATAATCCATGTAAAAGGGAAGTTTATTTAAATATGTTAAACTCCATAAATCTCAATTAGTATTTCTGCAAGAAACTCATGTAATATCTGAAGATATTTCTAAACTTAATACTAAGGGTTATACAGTATTAGCATGTTCCGAACACTTTAAAAAAAGAGGTGTGGCTATTCTATGGAGCAATACAGTACCTCTTCCTAAGATAATTGATGCATACAAGGAAGATAAGGGAATGTTCTGCTCAGCTACTATTGAAATGCATAGTAAAATATATACTCTTATTAACATATATTGGTTACCTGGAATTTGAATTAACACAGTTAAACAACACCTAAACCAGATTGCTCAACTTTCTAAAGGTTATATTATATTAGCAGGGGATTTTAATTGTATTTTGGATGACAAAGATTCTAACATTAAAGGTAAAAGGAGGATTTCTATACCAACTAAACTATTAAAAGATTTTATTGATTCATATTTGTTGAAAGACACTAATAATTTTGCAGAGTCAAACTCATTATGTTTTACCTTCTACTCCCATAGACATAATACATACTGACGACTAAACATAGTTTTAATTTCTAATAAATTAACTAATAGTTTAACACAAAGGTCATCTCATGTCCCTTATCGGATCATAGCTCTATAATCTGAGTTAGTAATCAACATAAATTATAATATACAAATAAAGAGAATACTTGCTTACATTACAAAATTAAAAGATTTTAAAGAATTCATCTCTACAGAAATTCAAAATTTTATAATATTAAACCTACAAATGATATTTCAGAGATATATGTTTGGGATTCTTTGAAAGCTTACTTGTATGGAAAAATCATTAATTGGTATAACAAAAAAGGAAAATGTGGGATAAAGAACTTAAATTAGATAAGTTGAAACTTAATGGCGAAAAGTATAAAAATGGTAAATAAAATGAAATCACTACATTGAACGATATTTAGAGATTTAAAATCATAAAACTATGATCAGCCTAGAAAAATTTAAATTTATAAACTTTTCCACCAACCCTAGATCGTTAAATATACTAGCTAACAAAACTAAAATATTAAACAAGCTTAATCATATCAATGAAATCTATTCCCCAAAAAAGAGAAAGAAGGTATATGGTCTGCAGAATATACTAGCAGCATTTAGAGAATCCTTTCTCAATATTAATCAGAAACCTAAGGTGATTGATTCTAAAGAGGAGATCAAAACCTTTATTAATAAGTACATCAAAAACAGACCATCAAAAGAACAAGTTGCCATCATAGATAAACCTGTATCCTTTAAGGACCTCCAAGCACAAATCACTAAACTAAAACAAAACAAAGCACCTGGTAATGATGGCATTATCCCAGAAATTTATAAGATCTTGTCTAATATTGCATTAAAATTACTTCATAAAGTTTTTAACATCTCTCAAAACAAAATCTTAATCCCACCATCTTGGAAATATACTTTTATTTCAGCCATATTAAAAGTCTAACAAAGATCCTACTAAGTGTTCTTATAGACTAATCTCTTTACTCAGTATTGATTATAAAGTGTTCATGTCCATCTATGCAGATAGGCGTAAAAATTTCCTTCCAATACTTGTAGATGGACCAAACAGGTTTTATAATAAACAGAAACCCATATGACAATATAAAAAGGACTATAACATTGATTGAATCAATTAAATCACAAAAAAATAACCCAACTTTAATTAGTCTTGATATAAACTGTGCATTTGATTCAGTTAGCTGGGATTATTTATTTATGTTATTGGGAGAATTAAACTTTTCTAACACTTTTATTAATCTTTTACACATCTTTATAAAGATAGTCAAGCTTACATTAAAACTGATACCAGTGTATCTCAGAATATACCAGTAATTAAAGGAACTAAACAAGGATGTCCCCTATCCCCATTATTGTTTACATTAATAATGGAACCGTGGGTGAACTTAATAAGACTAGATAAAAACATTGAAGGCTTTAAATTAAATTCCAGCATGTCTTTTAAATTACAAACATTTGCAGATAACATACTTTTAACTCTAGCAAGAAATAATATGTCTATATCTGCAGTCTTTGGAAATATGGAAGAAAAAATCTGCTCTAACGTTTAATAATAATAAAGCTAAAATTCTTCCAATTGGACCAAATAAGCTCACTTTACATAAATACACTAAATCTGTAGCACACTCTGAACAGATTATATATCTAAGTATTGTAAGTACTAACAATATTACAGATATTATTAAAATAAATTATAATAGTCTATCCTTAATTGAAAGCCTTTTAAATAAATGGAAAAAAAATTCCTTTTCTATGGAAGAAAACCTCTCTGTCATAAAAATACTACTCCCTAAAATACTTTACATCATACAACCAATTTCTTTACCACTTCCAAAATCAATAATTAAAAAAAATGTAATTCAATGATACAACAATTCTTATGGTTTCCAAATAAGCCTAGAATTGCACTAACTTATCATATGAGAGACTGGGCTAATGGAGGTAAAGTTTGCCCAGTTTGGAAATTTACTTAATTTCTTCAGTAATTAAAACTATACCCCTTCTTATAGATGTTGAATACACTGCAAAATGGAAATAAAAATAGAAATACCAACAGACAATACAGATAGTAATATTAACTAACTCTCAAAGATTAACATTGGTGAACAATCCATGTATCTGAATAGTAAAATATTATTTTCCCATTTATTCATATTTCACTTATAAATCTAACTATATGATACTTCTTTTAAAAACTTTTAGAAATTATATATTTAAATTTAATATATATAAGGACTGGCTGTTTTTTTCCTTTTTCCCATAGCCTACACTCAAGGAGTTATGGTCTCATCTGACTATGCAAAAATGTCTTTATTTAAGCAAAAACATTTAATATATTGATATCAGATAATGATAATGATTTTAAATCCATTGAACATCTCAAGGTTGAATTTGAAATTGATACATTTTTATGGATAGACTTACAAGTAGGTAGACATTTTCTTTTAGATAGACTTGAATTAATATCCACAATAACAAAAAGTTCAACCTCTAAACTGTTATATTTTCTGATGTTATGCATACAACATAAATCCCCTGCTAAACATAAATTCTCACAAATGTATAAAGCAATCAAGTCTGATTTAGATACCCATTCTGAGAGTTACTGGAATGACTTTGTTTCTATTAATAATTATCTTCCTATTAACCAAGATAAGTTAAATATTTTACATTCTGCTAGTATGACCACTTCATCTCTTAAATGGAGATTATTTACTTGGAAGTATATGTACAGATCATGTCTAACTGCTTATGCTATAAGCAGATTCAGTAAGAAGAGCGTAATGTGTTGAAGATGTATGAAGGAAGTAAATGCTAAATGGTCACTCATGTTCATTGATTGTACAGACATAAACAATATTGGGAAGATATTAATAACTTTTTACAAGCACTTTTCTCTGACAAATTTGTACTTTCTAGATCACATGTTTTACTTGATACACCAATTCCTGAATGTAATGGGAACACTAAATACTCCTTGATCTGGTCCATACTAATTGTTGAAAAAATTGGAAATCTAATGCTTCCCCTTAATTACAAGAATTTAAAAAAATTACTCAATGAAGCTTGTCTTTTGGAAAGGTTGACCATTAAATCTAGATTTTCTAGGAATACAGTCATATATAATATGTGAAACAAATTATATGAATTATTAGAAAAATAATTTGGCATTTTTGTAAATAGATGATGAAGACCCATAACTCAAATATTGCTTATTTGTGAATGTCTTTGTAAATAGTTTAGTTATGTTTGATTATTTTTTTATTACTTACTCAATTTCAAAATTGTACACTTTCTATGGCAAAATTTGTTTATTTCTTTATTAATTCTTTTTTTTTTTCAAAACAATTTTATTGATATAATCAACAGCTCTAATACCAGCCATGCACACAAGAATCTGCTGAAAGTTATAAGGGGAATGTGATTTCATTATTCTTATGAAGGGTTATTAGAGGATTATGGAAAAAAAAAAAAAAAATATATATATATATATATATATATATATATATATATATATATATACTGTGAAACCAGTGGTTTGCATGCAGTAGTTTTAAAATACTCAAGAAACCAAAGCAAACCAACATTTAAAAAATCATAAATGCAATAGGCATGTAGTAATCTCTGCTTTTAACAGAAGACCCAAAGTCATGTCAGGTTTGTAACAAAAGCGTATCATGTTATCTTTGAAGATTCTGTTGAGAGTACCCTCCTGAATAAATTATTTTTATCCTCATAAAGTGAGGAGCAGAGGATGTAATTGGTACAATTTTCTCCGTAATATAAAGTGCTGCTGTTGACTGAATAGTGAGAAGACGTGGTGTATTTGCAAATTGTACCACCCAAGGCCTACTTTATCATCTAATGGAGAGAAAGTAATACAATGTACTGAGACTGCACTGATCCCAGAAACCAACAAACCTTTTGTTTAGTCCATGGGGTCAAGAGGGGCATTAACTCAATTTTGTCATTTGGAAGTAGACCCACTGATGAAGGTCATTATCGATTGTATATTTCATAGATTTTCCTCAGAGGCATCCACTTCATGTATTACCCATTGAGAATCTGAAAGACAGTGATATCCATGTGAAATTTCAGGTTTTAACATTCCCTTCAGCATTATTAGTCAATTGCATGAGCACAGCAATTTTGTGTTATATATTTGTGGCTCTCACCACTGACATGATAACAAAAGCTCAGTGCAACAAAACAGCCATGTATCCCTTAGAAGTAAATATACAAAAAAGTCCTTTAAAGCACATGCCCATGTGCACAAACAAAACAACCACCAATACCCTATGACAGAAAACATAAATATCACAACCAAGGAGTTAAAGATGATGCAGATTGTATAATACACTGAAACAAGTTTAATAATAATTGCATTTTCAGTTCCCTAGTCACAAGTATAGCCCCTTGCATCCTTACTTAATTATACTATCTCCACATTTGCACCATTGTGGAGGTAATGGCAAATCTAACAAACTGTGCACATCTGTCAGCAAAAGAATATACAACACAACCACTGTCTGGCATTAATATCAATTGACTACCAGAAATTAACAGTTTTGCACTGATTCATTCATCCACAGTCATCTGCAAGCAGATGTCAGAGAAGGCTCTAATGTCAACTGAGACTAGGCTGAATATGTTCATAGGTAGGTACTAGGCTATTGGCCCTAGGGCCTATATGAGCCTAGCCAAATAGTACCCTGGTTTTGCCACCCAAGAAAATTATTTTCCTGTGCCCCTGTCAGGCAGAGCCACAGAAGTGATCCCCGGGGTGAATTTTCTATCTCCCATCCAATCATCAAGATTTTTCTTCAAGAGTGCCAATGAGGAGCTTTGTTTGATATAGATAGGTAGTTTGTTCCAGAGTATGGGAAGTCTCTGGGACAGGAATCTATCCCTCCAGCATGTTCTGTTTATTGTGGTGGCAAGGTTTAGGTCCCTAGAGCATGCAGCTCGGAGGGATTGTGATTTCTTTAAGTGGAGCATGTCCAACAGCTCTGGGTTTGACATAGCTTTGTATGTTAGGCAGAGATCGCCTCTGAGTAGGTGATATGTGACAGAGTAAAGATGGAGTTTTTTGAGATGGTCTGCAGAGGGCATCTGTTTGAGGCCGGTAATCCTCTTTGTGAGGTATTTCTGTGGCCTTTCCAGTTGTTGTGGGTGTCTTGTGAGGCACATACCAAAAGGGATATTGTGCTCTATAATGGTTCTAATGAGTGATGAGTAGAGGGGAACAATAACCTCTTTTTTTCCTGGATGAGAAACCTTTTATGATGAGGTGTGCCACATAGAAGGATTTCCTGACTGGAATACCTGGAAGTGAACTGCAATGAAAGCACAAGAGTTCAAGGAAATACTCAGGGTTCTAGAAACTCAGAAAGAAGATGAAACATGCAAAGTGGGAGAAGAATGGCAGCATCTCAGAACAGCATGTGAGAAGACTTTAGAACAGATATGCAGCTGAGCCGTATAGACATAAGGTACGTAAGGAAGGCAGAGAGTGGAATGCAGAAGTCTAGGAAGGTGTCAAAAGAATGAGGAAGTGCAGGAAAAAAGTAGGAGACAGAAAAGACTGGTTAGACTAAGAAGGAATACTGGCTAGCTAACAAAGATGCTAAAAGAACAGTCAAAGTAGCAAAGAATATGGTATCAGAGGCATTCTTAGAGTTTCTCTTAAGTGACCCAGCAAATTTCACAAAGAAACTATATCAGAGTACAAGGCAGAGATGGTAAAATAAAGAAGATAGTTATCAGACATCCTTCATAAGGGATGCCAGCAACAATGTGCTCACCAGTTCACAGAACAGCAAAGGCAGATGGAAGGAGTACTTCCAGCAGCTACTGAATGAAGCCATTTTCACAGAAGCTGCACTGCCTCAAACACAGTCTGAAATGAAGAAAAGGAGGAGCCCACCCTAGAAGTAAAACAGCACTAAGGAACAAATGAAGTCAAGGAAAGCAGCAGGCATAGATGAGGTCACAGCAGATATGATTAAAATGTTAGGTGAGTTTAGAGAGAAATGAGTCCTGAGGAGACATTCACAACTGTGGGCAGTACAGAGATATCAAACTCCTGCTCACTGCATGAAAGTTCTGGAGAATGCGATTGAAAAACAAATACACAGAGCAGTAGAAAGTTAGATGGAAGATGAGCAGTTAGGATTCAGATCAGGATGCAACACAACTGAATCGATGTTTGCAGTGAAAGACATAGTTGAGAAGAAGCTGTGGCTGAGGAAATAATTCAAGTGGGCATTCCTAAACTTGGAAAAAGCATATGACATTTGGGCCATTCTGTGATGGTTCAAAGTCCAGCAGACATTGATAGAATTAGTGCAGGCTATATCACAGAGGGGTTCCCGGTGGGGGTAGGTATACATTAGGGTTCAGCTCCAAGCCCACTGCTGTTCATACCAGCGATTGACTACACTAGCAAATAGGTTGGATGACACAGATCAACAAAACTGCTGTATGCATTTGATATGGCATTAGAAGCAGACTCTCAACAAGAACTTCAGCAAATGGTTAGGGAGTGGAATGCAAAACTGAATGCATGTGGGATGAAACTAAATAAAGAAAAGATGGTCATCCTGGCAGCAACTGGGACAAAATCAAAAGAAGCTGAAAAATGAGTTAGAAGTATCTGGGAGGGGATGTCTGAGGACAAGTGAACTCTGAATCAGGTGGGGACTGTAGCCAACTAGTACAGAGTGTCAGGGAAAGTGTATTACAGAAGAATGCCAAATAAGCTGCAAAGTTAGGTTTACAAAACAATGGTAAAACCAGTGCTACTGTATGGCTCATTGACCTGGGGAGTGAAACAGAGCAACTGAAGATGCTACAGGTGATGATGTTGATGACGTGCCTGAGATGAGTGATAAGATGTAAACTGTGAAACAGATGAAGACATGAGGACATTAGAGCAGACCTAAAGTAGCTCCAATTCTAGAAAAGCACAAAGAGAACAGGAAAGTAGAAGATGATCTGGTGACAAAGCTTTGTACGAGACAGGAAGAAGTCAAGAAGGAGTGAGGGCAGCCAGCAGAGATATGGATGTATTGTGTGAGGTGAGATCTGTGACCGTCAGTTCTGACTGTCAAAGAATGTAAGGCAGTGGCATTGAATTGAGAGAGATGGTAACACACAACACTAGAAAATTTGAAAAAGGAGGCTGTTGCTGCTGCTGCTGATGATGATTAACCCATGTGTTATGTGAAATGCTCGCATGCAGTGTTACTGAATGAGCTGCCCAGTCAACCATCTCAGGTATTTCTAAGCTGAACTTTCTTTGAGATGTTACTTTTTTTTGAATGAATGAATGAATGACTAAATAGGATCACAGGAACACAGGAGGTTACTAGGCTATCGAACTGAGGTCATTTCAAGCTTAGCCGTTTCATCCCAATGTAATACCAATGATACTCTAGTCAATACCCAGGATTGCATTTAGTAATGACTGCCTTTGTCCAGGAAGGTTGTGGGTGCTATCCCCCGTACGAATTTATGGTGCCCAATCCACTCGTCCAGGTTCCTTTTGAACAGTGTCATAGAGGTGCTCTGCTTCACATGAATTGTCAGTCTACTCCAAAGATGCAGCAGTCACTGGGAAACAAATCTGTCCCACCAACATGTCCTATTCAAGTCACAAGGCCTAATTAGGTCCTAGGAATGGGTGACTCTAGTCCAGCAGTGAAATAAATATAGACAATGAGATGAGAAATAGCAGCAGTGATATCTAAAACCCTGACTCCACCATTTGATGAACAAAATTCAAAAGGAAAAAATGAAAAGAATAAAAAAATAAGGAAATTGTGATGAAATATCTGTACAAGATAAACTTATTTTTGTCCATCACAGAATATTTAATTATAGCTCTGAAAGGAGATATCTCTCAAAATGAATAACATCAAAGTACATGATAATTACTCTAAAGCAAGAAATGTACACAGTTTCGCCATTAATTTTGGACCATATATGGTCTTTCCCATTCTGTGTCAAACAAGACTTATGAATGGATATTTATAAATATGTATATATAGTACGTGTTTCCTTGTCTATCACTAGGCCAAATTCTCTTGCAAATATTAAAATTCCATTCCATCATAAAAAAGGAGCCTTCACGGATTTATGGTGAATAGTTCACCTACGCAAAAAGGAGTGCTCAGTTTACATTTTGTAACTAGAGAGGCAAGGCAAAAACTGAACCGGTGTAGCCTGTTACATTATCTCGGCCTAGAGTCTACCAGTCATATGATAGATGTAGTAGACTCCTGGTAGCATTTTTAAACAAATCTGTTGCCCTACGCCTCCAGGGAAAAGCACTCTAAGGCAGAGCTACCCTGTATGATACAAAGGGGCCTTTAGAGCCATAATAATGCCGTCCTTCTTTTGTAGTAGCAACCCTTCCCATCTTCTCTGGCAACCAATACATGTAGTGGAAAATCTTTTGCTATATTATTTTATTTCTGTATGATTTTATAATCTATAATTGTATTACTCAAACTTTCCACAGATCGGGTATTCTATTAGTAATTACACGGTCAGAATTCCATGCCTTTAGAAGGTTTATTAGGCCATCCAAGTACAAAGGACTATCAGAATTCTTTTTGACATAACATTCTTTCTTGAGGCTCTGTTAGTGGGGTATTGTGAATGATTCCAGAACAATCCCTGAATGACTGTTGTGTTCTTCCCTGCTCTTATTGCTTAGACAGGAAGTAATAGGTATGTGTGGCAGTGCACACATTCTTCCGCAATCTGGCAGCCACAGTGAATCTGCTGGGATTAGCTCCCTACTATCCATCTATCTGGCCAGGGAAATGTGTTGACTGATAAAGCCTCCTGGGCACTAATGAATGTGTGCTATAGGTCAGATATTAACTTCAGGGACTCCAAATGTATACCCTGCAGAACAAATGGGCCTATTAGATGCAGATTCTAGAGTACTGGGCATGGAACCTCAGAAGTGGGCTGAGAGGAGTAAAAAAATATCTAGGACTACACTGGTTACAGTAAAGTTATGTAACTTCAAAGTGTTGTTATTGTTACCCCAATATTTGTCTCGTATATTTGTGTAGCACACTTTCCTCAGCATTTTTGTTCATAGCAGGTTGCTCTGCATTATTTACATTTATAACTAAGTTATCAGTTGTATTACGTGAGACATATACTCACCTTGCTTGCATCCATAATGATAGAATCCCCATGCCAAAATGCCTACTATTTCCTGAAGATTGCATTGTTTCTTGTATCCATTTTCTGTTTTTGCTGTGTGAGTTTAAACAAATTACCATCTCCAATCTTGTTCTTTTTGTATGAGTTAGCATATTCCATTGATGAAGACACCTCAGAGAACTGCAGGATTTTCCCTTGGATCACATTTGGCTTACCTTGAACTGCTGAGTTTGAGTCAGTGGCAGGAATTCCTTACTGCAGAACTTTAGAATGCTTCATGGTCACACCAGACATCATATTTACTGCTATGGTACTCTTTGTTATCAATGCTTGATCATAGTTTAATTTAAAAAAAAACTTTTACCCTCTTTCTTGTGTTTTAAAGTAAACCATAAGCTCTAGCTGTATTCAACGATTAAGTGTAAACATTATCAGGTGAGTAGTGTGCACACACATGCATTTCATCCCAAATCAAGTTACGTGTGAGAAAGCCTTCCTATTAAACTGAAAGCATGTATTCTTACTGCACCAGATCTGAGAATTACTATTATATATGGGATGTATAGCTTCAGAAGATAATAACCTGGCTGTATTGTGGTGCACTTCTTTCTAGAGTCTTCAGTCTAATTCAAAACCTCATGAAGGCTAATCATATCTCAAGGATACTTCTGTGTTGTTTATGACCCACCCCATTCCGGCAAACATTGACATCATCATTAATGAAATACATTAGAAAGATTTATGAATAACCTTCAATTAAAATTTGGGCCATATTCTGACCCTGCCCCCCCCAACAAAAAAAATCTAATCTAATTTTCAGATACAGACACACACACAAATCATATTTGCAGGATTTAAGCACCCCACTACGCACACCACTAATAATACTAACTCTAGATAACACAACACTGTGGTTAAGGCGATGCTTTACTCTTGCTGTTGCATGACCTCACTGTTTCATTGCACATAATTTGATTGAAAACAGACAAAACGTAACACCCAGTTCTGATACTGGTGAAACTCAAACAGCATGACTGTCCATTAATATGCTCAAGAAATGTGGGCAGAAGGAGAATATCTGTGCAAAATGAGTTATTTATTTCAGTTCAGTCTGTGTAACACATAATTATCAAATTTATAATTGCCTTTCTTGGAATTGTTTGACTAGTAAAGTGGCAAGTTTTAGTTAACTATGCATGGTATAACAGGCTGTTTTAAATAATTAATATCTATATGATTTCCAAAGAAACTCCATAAAGTTTTTAACATTAGCTGAACTCCTTACAGGGCAAACAGATGAGCCCTGTGTGACATCGCCATATCCAAAGACCTTATACATTAGATGCAGTGCACTCCCAAATTGTTCTCTGCATTATTATTTTTATTAGTAGTAGTAGTCATGTTTTATTTTAAGCACATTTTGCTTAAGAGAAGGGCAAGTATGCATCATCAGGGGCAACTTTGCATTGACATCAGTCATGTTGCAGCAGATACAAGGATGAGATTAAAATGTCCGCTTGGTTTATATTCAGTTAAGTATAAAGCCATGGCTGAGTGACTTAATGCTTTTTTTTTTTTTTAAAGAATGAAGCATGTTCTGTTCTAGAAACACAGTCAGAAAATTGAACAAGTAGAAGAAAAACTGGTGCCATCAGAGATTACTGTATATGCACAGAAGGCAGAAGTACAACTGAATGTATCAGAACAGTCAGTTGTGCTTCCATCATTTCTTGCAGATGCTATAATTCCGCTGCTTTGGCAGAACCGAAGAAATGAAAATTCAGCATATGTCTGCCTCATTGTCACTTAGCATTTTGTATTAGTTTTGCCATTTTTTTGCTACATGACTATAAGCATGCTGGCTTTTGTACGGTGATGAAGCGAGACATACGAGCAGATGGGCTGCAGGATGATGACAGAAAAGGACTTGATGAGATCATTCAGCTTTTGTTAGTGCAGCAGATCCTGAGGTCACAAACAGTTATGTCTCCATTCGTAACTCACTCTGCAGTCTGGGCTACAGATGCCATGTAAACAGCACTTACAAACCCGTCTAAAATTAATTTTGCAAAATACAACCATGTGAATCAAACAGAATTTCCTAAGCTTCTGCTTTAGTAATACAAAGCAGGTTAGTAGACAACAGACAACCTGAAATGTGTGATGCTAATGTATCTTTGTCATGCCTGACAAGTTTTTCTTGTAAATTATTAATATATTTTCCACATATAGATGGTTTGTTAGCTGTTTTGCAAATATACTACTGTAACATTCTTGTCTAACAGTATATTTTCTATGCCTTGATAATTTTTCTTTTGTTCTGTACAATTGTTGATAGCTAGCCATAAATCCTTACTAATGTCAGTCCATTTTTACTTTCTCAGCAATGCTGTTTTTGTGCAATCATTTCATGTTTTGAGACTTGAGAAATCCCAGCTTTGTCATAAGTTGTTGGCAGTATGATAAAGTGTCCTGGCTCCCCATTCTTGATAAGAAAAAAAAGACAGAAGAAGTGCCCACTGAAGAATGCAGATGTTCTTCGTGTTTCACTGTTGCAGTCATTACATTTGGGTTATCTGCCTGCAGGTAGCCCTCAGCCGGCCTGAATATCAAAGTCTTGGATTCCTGTGTCAGATGCTCTCTCTTCTTCCATGACATCAGGTCATCAAGTGTATAAAACATGCAGCCGATGACATTACATCTGTCTTTCTTGCCTTGCAGTGCCCGAAGCAGAAGCAGTTCGCAAGTGCCGGTCGGCCAACTCCTGAATTTTTCGTTTTCAAGTTTCAGAATCGAAGTCTTCGAAAAAAGCTAAGTACCCCATTGGGGATCATTTTTCTTGCTGTTAACTGATGTCAGTAAATGTTAACAATTGTCTTACCTGTGGAAAGCAAATACCTCATAAAGATTTTCATTCGTACTGCATTTCTTGCTTAGGCCCAGACCACGACGTCCCTCGCTGTCGGTTTTATGCCTTATTCAACCCCAGAACTATTTGTAGTCAGTCTATTTTCACAGCAAATTATTTTGGTACTCAATTTAATTATCCAGAAATGGCTTAGGTAAGCCATCCGACTACCGATATTCCGAAAAAACGTAAGGGTAAAGACAGAGACAAACAGCATAGGTCCAACACTGCCGATGCTGCTTCCATTAAGCTAGTCGCCAGTTCGCTGGTACTCAGTGAGGCGCTTTCTCAGCCCCTGATACCTGCTACTTCAGATTTGCAGGCCTCTACTGAGACCCATTCGGAGTCCAGTATGCAGCGGGATGCTTCTTCGACTATGGAACCTGTGGGTGTCTCCACCTTGGATGGGTCCGGAGCTGCTGTGCAGGCACCAGCTTCTGAGGGTGTATTCAGGCCTACAGATTTGCATTTTAAACCGACGCCATCTTCTTCATTAAGGCCTAAAACTCGACCCACGCCTAGAAAACCAATGTCCAAACTGCATGGTCAGGCCCATATGCCTAAAAAATGAATGCTTAAAATGGCTGAAGACCTTATTACTTTAATTAGGGGAAGCCAGCCTTCTACCTCTAAGAGACCTAGAACTGAGTTTCCTTCTGATTCTATTGATCAGGATTCTGAAATTTCTGTTTCTTCTGATTACCAGGATTTACCCTTATCTATCTATGAGGATTCTGATGTAGAGGATTCCATTCCGTCTGCTTCCCCACCAGAAGATTTTTCTTTTGGTGAAACCTTGCACACTCTTAGGGAGCATTTCTGCTGTGAAAGCCAGGATTACTCTGACTCCAAAAAGAGGCTTAGGGAATTCTTACTCCTCCCTCAACACAGGCCTTTAGCTATCCTTGCTGTTCTGGACATTGTAGATGATGCCTTCTTGGAATCTAGCCTGGCCCCAGACACTTTACCTCCAGCTCCCAGAAAACCTGACCGGTATTACAGAGTACCTGACTCTCACAAGTTCCTCTTCAAAAATCCTAATGCAGATCCAGAGACCATTTCCCAAGGACCAAAGGGCATTAAGGCTAGTGCTGCCAAAAACCCTACCCCCTCTGATAGAGATTCCAGGGCTTTGGACAGATGAAGTAAGAAGGTATACACTTCTGCTACTTTGGCCATTAGAGCCTTAAATTGCCAGTTTCATATGTTAAAGTATCAGCAGCATATTTGAGGAGTACTTAAACAGAAAATGATATTGATTCCTGACTGTGCTGAACATAAAGAATTACAGGATTTAATGCATTCTGCTGAACAAGTTGGTAAACATACTTTGCAATGTGGTTTTGACTCTTTAGAAGCATCTTGCAGGGCTGCTGTCACTTGGTCTGTACTTAGAAGACATGCTTGGCTTAAGGAGCAAAACTTGCCAGATCATGTTAAAGCTAAATTACTGGATGCTCCCTTAAACCAATACCACCTGTTTGGCAACAAAGCAGAAGAAGTCCTTAAAAAGATGGAGGAAAAAGCTAAATCTATGCAAACAGTTAAAGATTTCCTGCAAGTACAGCCTCCCAGATTTAGTAGACATTGGCCTTCTAAGAATTGGTCCTTTCCAGTCTCTTCCAGGCCTTCTCAATCCAAACCCAGGAACAGCTGACCACCTAGGTTACAGTCTCAGGCTACACACAGGCCTAAGCAGTGGGGGGCTCCCACTTCCAAAGCTGGACCTAGTAAGACACCCCCCCCTATGGAAAAATGTCACAATGACTTAACCTTAACCCTTCCAAGCCCTGCTTAACTGCCAGCTCCCTTAGGAGGAAAGCTTGTCCTGCATGCAAAAAAACTGGGAACTTATTACCCAGGACAAATGGGTTTTAAATATAGTTTTCCAAGGATACAGATTCCACTTCCACACCTTACCAACCCCAAACGGTTGGCCAGACCTACCCCCAAATCAGTAGGCAGAGGCTCAACAGCAGGTTCTCTCTCTTCTAAGTATTAAGGCTATTCAACCTGTCCCAGCAGAAGAAAAGGGACAAGGTTTTTACTCAAGACTTTTCCTGGTACCCAGAAAAGACAGCTCCTGGCGTCCTATCCTGGACCTCTCTATTCTAAACACCTTTTTGATAATCCCAAAATTCAAAATGCTAACACTTTAACAGCTGCTCCCTATGCTGGGCAAAGATGCCTGCTTGGCAACCTTAGACTTAAAAGAAGCTTACCTGCACATTCCAGTAACGGAATCTTGCAGGAAATACCTACGCTTCAGAGCAGGCTCCATGCACTAGCAGTTCTCTGCACTTCCCTTTGGCTTATCTACTGTGTCCAGGGTATTCACAAAGTGTCTGTCTCCAGCCATTGCATTTTGCAGGCAGAGAAATATTCAAATATACCCATACCTGGACGATTGTCTGATTCAGGCAGAAAGCCAGGACTTGCTATTAAAACATCTGGTATTTGTAAAGAAACTGCTAACCTCGCTGGGGTACACCATAAACAAAAAGAAATCTCACCTAGTACCCTGCCAACAGATTGTGTTCCTGGGAGCAAGCTTGAACACAACTTCCCAGATGGCTTTCCTCACAGCAGAGAAACAAGTTTGACAGCCTACTTCAAACTACTGGCCACAAAGATCCAGCTGTCTGCAAGAAAAATTCTACAAGCCCTGGGGTTCATGGCCTCTTTCATTCTACTAATTCCATATGCAAGACTGCATATCAGGAAACTACAATGGTATCTAAAAAGCCTATGGTGCCAACATTCTCAGGACCTGGAAACAATGATTCCTATCTTTCCTTGTATAAAGACAGAGTTCCTTTGGTGGGCAGAGGCCTGCAACCTCAACAAGGGGCTCCCTTTCAGTCTACCCCCTGCCGCCCAAACCCTAACAACAGACGCATCAGACTATGCATGGGGGGCTCACTTGGCAGGGCAGTGCATTCAGGGAAAATGGAACATGAGTCAGATGCACCTGCATATCAACCAAAAAAAAATGTTAGCTGTACAGAATTCCCTGACAGCCTTCAAGGACAATTATTGGTAAAGACAGACAACACCACAGTTATGTGGTACATAAACAAGCAGGGGGAACCCATTCGTACCCTCTCTGCAGACTAGCCATAGCTCTGTGGAACACAGCCTTGAGCTACCAAGTGCATCTACAAGCTCAGTTCCTGCTAGGTAAGCTAAATTCACTGGCAGATGACCTAAGCAGAAATCTCATGGACCCACACGAATGGAAACTGGAACCAAAAATATTCAACCTCTTGAGGAACAAATGAGGGACTCCAGAAATAGACCTGTTTGCCTCCCCCCATAACTTCCAGTTGGACAAATTCTGCACAAGGACTCCCCACAGACAAGCTTGGAAAGTGGATGACCTGTCCTTTACCTGGGAAAGCCTCTCAGTTTATGCCTTTCCCCCTCTGCCTCTCCTCTCGAAGGTTCTTCTAAAGATCAAACAGGACAAACCAAGGACAATACTGCTTGCACCAGACTGGCCTCACCAGCATTGGTACCCCCTCTTGCACAGTATGATACTGCTGGAGCCATGGCACCTACCTCAGACACCTTCCCTGCTGTCCCAGCAGGTGGGCCAGATTCTGCACCCTCATCTTCAAACCCTGAACCTTGCAGCCTGGCTAATCCCTTGAGCTCTCCAATAGCATCCCTCAGTAAGCAGGTGTTAGATGTTATTCTGGAGGCAAGGAGGCCTAGCACTAGAGAATCTTATGCTGAAAAGTGGAAAAGATACTGTTCCTGGAGCCAAACTCTGGGGATGGGCACAGCAGTGCCCAGTTTACCTCATATTATTCAGTACTTAACAGAAATGCTCCACAAGGGCCTATCCTTCTCGTCAATTAAAATTCATGCCTCTGCCATTTTAGCACATTATAATACTGAACCACCCCTCTTCTCTCACCCTCTGCTAAAGCAGTTCTTCAGAGGGGCCAAAAATTTAAGACCCCCCCCCAGGCAAGCCCTTACTCCACCCTGGGACCTTAACTTTGTATTGGAAAAGCTCACTATCCCGCCATTTGAACCAGCTGCAACTGCAGAGTTGAAATTCCTTTCTTGGAAAACAACTTTCCTTCTAGCCATCACTTCAGCAAGAAGAGTGTCTGAATTACAGGCCCGCATAGCAGTGGAGTCCTTCATTATCTTCCATGCAGACAGGGTTTCCCTCAGGACCAGTCCTTCCTTTATGCCCAAGGTGGTGTCTAGTGTGGCGCTAAATCAGTCCATTCATTTGCCTACTTTTTTCCCGAACCCACAAAACAAAAGTTAATGAATAATGTGCTCTTTGGATGTGCACAGACAACTTAGATTTTATTTGGACAGGACCAAGCCTCTCAGAAAATCTGAACAGCTGCTAGTTGGCTTTGCTGCAGGGGCAGAGGGGAAGGCCATTTCAAAGCAAACTATTTCTAAATGGATAGCCCATTGCATTAATTTCTGCTATAAGCACCATGGAAAATCTACCCCACAGGGAATAAGATCACATTCCACCAGGGCTGCATCTACCTCTACAATCTTCCTCAGAGGAGTCCCTACCAGGGACATCCTAGAAGCTGCTACATGGAGCTCTGTACATACCTTCACCAAGCATTACCACATGCCTATTTTTTCTAAATCCAGAGCTGGTTTTGCCACTGCAGTCTTGCAGGGCTTAATAGCTGGTCCTAATGCTCTCTAAATTCCTCCTCCCTTCCTTAGCTTTGGGAATTAACCCAAATGTAATAACTGCAACAGTGAAACATGAAGAACATAGTACAGTTGTGTACACTTACCATAAATGTAGATGCTCGAGTGTATTCACTTTTGCAGTCCTGGTTACCCTCCCTCCAACCCCCTGACCTCTCTTGGCTCTACCTTCCTTCTTTGGTGTATTTAAGCTTTCTGGTGTATTTGCTTTTTGTTGGAGGTGTAACCTAACATATAATTGCTTCCCATTATGGGGCACCTGACATCTGGGGCAAGAAAAACTGATGTAATGGCATCGGCTGCATGTTTTATACCCCTGACGACGTGACGTCATGGAAGAAGAGAGAGCATCCGACACAGGAATCCAAGACTTTGATATACAGGCCGGCTGAGGGCTACCTGCAGGTAGATAACCCAAATGTAATGACTGCAACAGTGAATACACTCAAACATCTACATTTATAGTAAGTGTGCACAACTGTACTTTCAAAATAATGACCACTGTAGATCAATTATCTGTTTGTACTAAGTATCACAATGCAAACTTGTTAATTTCTTGCCTGCCTTCTGGCACAGATAGAAACAGTATTTAAGTACCTACCTTTGAAATCATTTCGCAGCTCTTTCTTTCTCTATACCTCAGAGAGCTTATGTGTCATTCCCTCAGAAGGTACAATTGAAATACCTACGTAACATATTTGTTGTTGGAAATCATGCTGCTATAAATACACTTACCCTAATATTACTATCAAGAAGAATATTCCTCGTATGCTTTTTATCAGCTGAAAACATTGTAAAAAATAAGGAATGGGTTATATCCATTACACTCGTCACCTAGTCTAGCTGTCAGCATCCTTTCCCATCCCATTTCTAAGCCATGTGTTCTATCTAAACAAAGGGTTATGCAGGTGCAAGGGAATTTATTTCAAGCTACTGAACATCAGTATTTCCGCTTATATTTTCAAGCTGGAAAGAGTAATTAACTCCATGATTCGGGGCTAAGAAATGCAACTTGGACAGTATAGTTTATATAGAAAATATTTCTAACTACTGGCAAAAACACATCCGAAACAACAAAAGAAACCATATTTGTGGATCTTTTTAAGCAAACCCTACTTTCATTACTGATTATATTCTTGGTTGGCCTATTTTCTCAAATGAGTTGCTTCATATATGGTTCTGTACCTATTTGCTGATTATAACAATAGGAGCTGCCAACATCAGTTTAACATTTCATTTCATATTTGCTTTTAATGCTTTTGTTCTGAATTCTTACATTTTGTTCCTTTGGCTTCCCATGTTACCCAACCTCTTTCTTTTCATCATAATCATTACATTATAAAAGAAAACAATATGTCCAATCCTGTGCAGTCTTAGAAATTATGAGTACATAAATAGCATATAAATCTATACATTAAATACATTAATAAAATAGATACAGTTTCAAAGTATTAAAAACAAAGTCTGTGCAGAGCACAGTATACTTTGACTTTTTTTATAAGAATATTGACTATTGTATATGTGGAAATAGACATAACTTTTGCACAGTTGAATTTAAAAGCCTCCAAAAAACAGAGTATAATATTACATGGGTAAAAGTGTTAGTAGCTGTCCGTTATACAAATTTGCTATCTCACTTTTGGCCTTTCAACTAATCACCTGCTGAGCTCTGAAATGAATAGAGGCACATATAGGTGAAGATTGTGGAGTGCTGTAAGCTGACCTTATGAATTTTTATATATTACTAGAAAAAGATGTAAATGGATCAATCAGAGAGGTTTCATAGTTAAGTAATGATGTGGCTGGCTGGCTTAAAAAGGAGTCCATGCTGTTGAGTTCTATATGTGAAATTATCATTTACTTGGTCATGTTCCAAGTGCTCCCAGGTCAGTTATTCACAGCTGAATAATCATCTGTGTATCTGTGTATAGGATGCTCAGCTATAGGTTCATAGGTTCATAGGTTCATACTAGGCTATCTGCCCTGGGGCAATTATAAGCCTAGCCCAATTCTGTATGGCTTACGCCACCCCTTGATTTGAGTATACTGTGCCCTTTTTAAGGTTTAGTTTACTGTGCCTCTGTCTAATAGTGACACGGGAGTAATCCCTGGGACAAACCTACGATCCCCCATCCACTTATCGAGATTCTTCTTGAAGAGATTCAGTGAGGTGCTCTGCCTCACATGAACTAGAATTCTATTCCAGAGCGAAGGGAGCCTCTGGGTTATGAACCTGTCCCTCCAGCAAGTTCTATTTATTTCTGTGCTGAGGTTCAAGTCCCTCGAGCGTGTGGCTCTAAGGGATTTAGATTTACTGAGGTGGAGCATGTCCATTAATTCTGGATTTGATATAGCTTTGTATGTCAGGCATAGATCTCCTCGAAGTAGGCGGTATGCAACTAAGTAGAGCTGGAGTTTTTTTAACCGAGCAGCATATGGCATCTGTTTGAGACCCTTGATCCTCTTGGTGAGATACTTTTGGGGTCTTTCTAATTGCTGCAGGTGTCGGGTAAGGTACATCCCAAAAGGGGCATTGTGTTCTATGATGGGCCTGATGAGGGATGAATAAAGGGGCACGATTACCTCTGTTGATCTAGATGTGAAACCCTTCGTGATGAGGTGGGCTATGTAGAAGGTCTTTCTAACCACTTTGGCAATGTGGTTTTCAAAGGAGAGATTGCTATCAACTTGGGTCCCCAGGTCCCTAATAACTTTCTCTGTACTTAATGGGTTTCTGCCTATGTGGTAATTTGTGGGCACATGTTTTTGCCAAAGGGTATGACTATACATTTTTTGGCATTTAGCTTTAAACCATGGCGCTGGCACCAGTTATCTGTCTCTGTGAGACCTTTTTGAAGGATGTTTGTGTCAGCTGGAGAGTTGATTATGGCGCCCAGTTTGCAATCGTCTGTGAACTTGGTGAGCCATAGTCCTCCCACGTTTGCCTGTACCTCGGAAAAGTATATACCGAACAAGAGTGGTCCCAGGACAGAACCCTGTGGGATGCCACTTGTGACCGGTTTCGAGTCTGACATGGCTCCAGCAACTCTCACTCTGTGGGTTCTGTCTTTGAGCCAGTTTGCGACCCATCTTGTGACATAGGGGTTTATATTTAAGCTGGATAGCTTATCTATGATGCCCGAGTGGGGTATTGTGTCAAATGCCTTTGCAAGGTTCAGATAGGCTGTGTGGACTACTTCCCTTCATCAATGGCTTTGGTGACTGTTTCAAAGAAGTCAACCAGGTTCAAAAGGCAGGATCTGCCCTTGACAAAGCCGAACTGGGTAGGATCTAGTGTCTGTAGGTCCCCAATGTCTTTGTTTATGAGCTCCATGATGATCCTCTCCATAGCCTTGCAGACTAAGCTAGTCAGGCTTATGGGGCGATAGTTTCCAGGGTCCGTAGAGGCTCCACCTTTGTGGAGTGGGACCACTGTTGCTGTAGGCCATTCTGTGGGCACATATCCTGTAGTGAGGCTGAGATTGTATAGCTGTTTTATTTGAGGGATTAGTTCCTCTTGTAGTTCATGTAGGACGCAACCTGGGACGCCATCTGGTCCCATGGAAGCAGTGTTTTTGCTTTGGAGAGGGCAGCCTTCACCTGAGCATCTGAGATGTTTGGGAGGCAGCCCTCTGCCGATAGATACTTGCTCTTTTGGCGGGAGAGGGGAGAAGTTTGCACTGAACCTGTCTGCCAGGATATTGGCGATGTCTGTGGGTTCAGTGTATTTTTGTCGTTTAGAATCAACTCAGAACAAGTCTGGGAGTTGCATCCCAGGTTTCTAACATAACTGAAAAAGCCTTATGATTGTCTTTGGTGTCCTGTGCAATTTTTCTCTCGAAGCTGGCCTTGGAGGATTTTATGAGGGATCGTAATTTTTGCTAGTACTGATCAGAGATGCCTTCCTATTAGGGATTTTGCTCTATCATGTAGTAGCTTCCTCCTTCTGTTGTACAGTTTATTTATGGCAGGGGTCCACCAGACTGGACGCCTGCCTTTGGATGATTGGGTCTTGGTTTTGTTTGGGATAGCATGATCCATGCATTCCTGGAGATGTCCGTAGAATGCATTTATATAGGATTCTGCAGTTTGGGCTGTAGTTTCCACTGGCCCTGGGGCCTTGAAGGATTCCACTTTGGTTTTGAGAAGTGAGAAGTTCGCTTTTGAGAAGTTTTTCACTGTGGTTTTCTGGGCTGGGGGTGGGGTCGGGATGTGGACATCCAGTGAAATTAATTTATGGTCTGATCTTACCAATGAGGGATATACTTCTGGTGTGGAGCATAGAGTCCCCATGTTGGTAATGATCAGGTCTAGTATGTTGTCCCCTCTTGTGGGAGTGGTGACTAGTTGTTCCATAGCATTTGAGTTTATAATTTCCAGGAATCTTTGGGCTAATGTGCTGGGGCTTGAGTAGTGCTCCCAGTCAATGTTTGTGTAGTTGAAGTCGCCCAATATAATGGTGTTCGGAGAGATCTTCATGTTCTCCAATGTTTTCAGGAAAGCCGAATGGGGTTCCTGACTTTGAGAGGGTGGTCTGTAGGATGCTATAAACTGAAAAGTAGTCTTGCCCACTGTTAGTTGCACATGGATGGTCTCCGATACTTCGTGCAATGCCACTAACCTGTAGGTGTGGATATCCTTGATAAATATGGAAACTCCCCCTCCTTTTGTGGTTCGGTCCGGGTTTTGGGGCTGAAAAGCATGATACGAGGTATAGCCTGGTAGTGCTGGGGTGCTCTCTGGAGCCTTGAACCAGGTTTCTGTCACTGCACAGATATCGATGTTCTCCATACTGAGGAGAGCTTCGAGTGCGTGCATCTTGAGGTTAAGACTTCTGGCGTTTAGCAGCATTACCCTTAGTTTCTTGTTCCTTGTGCTGTCTATGGGGGTGGGTTTGACTTTTGAGCCTTGCCTAAAAAAGGCACTATGGGGGTGGCAAGAGCCTTTGCCAATATCCGAAAGCCCAGTGGTGACAGGTGCAAGCCGTCCCTAGCAAAGCAATGTGGCTTGTCGAGCATGTCATCCCAGGCTGACAGACACTGGATCCCCTCTGAATGACACCAACATTTTAGCCAATTGTTAAAATCAATCATTTTGTCTTTGTACTGTGGCATCATTCTAGGTGAGGGTAAGACGCTGCTCAAGGTCAGGGTCATACCAGCCTGGGCTACATGATCAGAGAGCTCCTCTATGTCTCTTTTCATGTAGTCCAGGGAGGTATGTCTCAGGTCATTCACACCAGCATGTACAATGACTGAGTCATATTTGTATTTGCTTTGGAGTGACCTGAGTGCTTGCGTTATGTGTCGGATCCTAGCACCCGACAGGCAGCTCACCGTGACCTTCTCTTTATTCAGCCTGGTGAGCGGGACGTCAGTGTATACTATACTGACATTATCTCGAGATATACTTTCTTTGAGTTGGTGTGACAATAGAGGCAGTATATTTAGAGATTGGGGGGGTGGTAGAAGCAGATCCCCAATGTTAGGGAATGCAGAAGACGAGAATCCCTGCAGAAAAACAGCACTTTGTCTTGACTTGATGCTGTAGAGCAGATCACTGACACACACACACACATGTGTATGTATATATATATATATATATATATATATATATATATATATATATATATATTTATAGGGTGGTGCAGCGGTTAGCATTGCCACCTCACAGCAAGAGGTACTCCACTTCAATCCTCGGCTGGGGTGCCTTCTGTACGGAGTCTGCATTTCCTCCCTGTGGTCACGTGGGTTTCCTCCGGGTGCTCCGGTTTCCTCCCACATCCCAAAGACATGCTGTAAGTGGATTGGACACTCTAAATTGGCCCTAGGTGTGAGTGCATGCATGTGTGTGCCTTCTGTGGAATGTTGGGCGCCGGCCTGGCAACTCGACACTATAAAACTCCACTGCCTGTCATGAGCGGACAGCTGATCCGCTGTGGCTACCCCTAACTGGGAAAAGCCGAAAGAAGAAGATATATATATATATATATATATATATATATATATATATATATATATATATATGTATGTATGTGTATAATGTGTGTTTGTCATTGATCAGCATCAAGTCAAGTGAAAGTTCTTTTTTTACATACAAACTCACACACCCGTGTGTGTGTGTGTGTGTGTGTGTGTGTGTGTGTGTGTGTGTGTGTATTTATGTATGTATATACATGTTTGCAATCAGAAGTTAATGGAACCAAAGTATTTCATTCTTAAGGTGAAAAGGTATATCTATACTGCACTGCTGAAAGTCCAATACACAAGGTTTTACACTAATCTAAAAAAGGGTTTTAAATATATATGATAAATACGGTAAACCAGAAAGTGGAAGTGATGTCTTTAAATACAGTGACATTGTAGTGCACCTAACATTTTAAGAAGGGATGCATTCAGGAAGGACATTTAGATTTTCAGATCTATTTTCAGTGGTTAAACTCTCTGAAGAGGATTTATTATTTGTCACTCTCAGGCCAAAACTAAAATTCCTTGTTTTGCATAGTTTGTTTTAGCTGGGGCTGGTCTCCATCTTGTCAAAGTAATGACAACTGCAGCATCATCTATGTGTCGTTTGTTGATCTGTCTGACCTTATATATGTCAAATAAAACAAGCATTTTCTTCTAGTATTTGTGGTTCTAATCCTAAATGATTGATTATATGACAGTTTGATGGTTTGCAGAGAGCACCAGTTTACTTTGTATTGCTAATTGTGTTTTGCAAGGACACTGGGTATTTGACCCACTAGAGTTTGTCCGTTGCTGATGCTTTCTCTTGAAGGTAGAAGGTACCACCTTCAGAAGGACTACTGAACTTCTGGCAACTGGCAGGCAAAGATAACTCTGCAGACTGTTTTGATCTGAGTGTGTAAAAAAGTTATGCAGGTAGACAGATTGTAAAGGAGCCCCAGAGTATAAAATGTATTCCTTTTGTAGTTAATAAACCATTGGTCATTTGGTATTGTGTAAGAGTAACTCTGAGGAAGGGATCTTGCTATATGTGTTGAGTAGCATTCAAAGCCTTTGCTTACTTTTTTTCTCAAATGTCTGGCTCAAAGGAGGAATATTTAATAGGCAAATATTGTCCTTGTAAGGGCAAAGTGAAAAAGGGGTAGGTCAATTTGTAAATTGTGGACAGTCTAATTTAGCTGCAGACCTCATGTCTTTCTGAAGTTTTAATGAGTTAATTTCTTTAGTTAGAATGTTGTTTTCTAGCATGCGTTCTGTTTTTGCTAGAAACAGTAGGCTGTTTGGGACACATTTAAAGTACTGTGTATGCTCTCCACACTCTTACAGGACAGCTGAGTTTTATCGATGGCCTTTAAGCAGGCTTCCATTAAGAATGTGATGCTGAAATGTTTTAATGTATAATTAATCAGACAGTTGCTGTTGTGATAGGGCCCTGAGGGGTACTACTCATCAATGTTTCATGTGCTTTTGTTAGCAAACACCTTTAAGGAGATTCAAGAAGGGAAAGAACTGTTTCTGAGAAGTATATAACAAAGAACAAAGTCTGACAGTGGTATTTTAAAATGACATTTGCATATTCTGATCAGTATTACAGAATGAATCTAGCTAAGTAATAGTCGTGACCTTTTTTTCCCCTGAATTTACTTGCACAGAGTGGAGTGAACAAGTCTTTAATTTCATTATAATTTTGATTTAACAAAGCATATAATACAGAGTATTGTTAGACAAAACACTCCTTAGTGATTCATTTCTTTGTAACCATGCTCGATTAAAGCAAACTGAAATATGAATTATTTACACTAAGCTCTTTACATCTTCTTTTGCAAGCGGTATTGAGCAGTCTGCATCTTGACCTTTGCACATAATGCATTAATTTCTTTCTTATGGTAAAAATGAAGGCAGATGTTCCCTGCAGCAGCAAGGACTTTGATCTGGCCTTCTGTCTGGTATTAAGTAATGAATATGACCCATATCTTCACAAACTGAAACTTTAGGCAGAGTCTGCTAATGGGTTCAAGTTGGAATGCAGGTGGTAGTCTTACCTGCACAGTACCATTGTCATCCCCTGAATTACAAGTCTTCACTTCTTCATTCAGGAGTCAGTCATTGCAGTTATGAAAATGCATGCATATGTATAATTTATGGAATGTGTGTGTGTGTGTGTTTAAGGGTTATGAATATATTGCTTGTTTGATATAAAAGGAAAGTCTGATCCATAGGTAGGGACACGTTAGATCAGATTTCAACCATGGTAACAAGTCCTGTTGATGTTACAAATGAGGACTGAAATATATACTCACTGATACGCTTACTGATGGATTCCCCTATTTTGACTATATGTGTACCGTCTCCAACAGCAGACCTGTAACCAGTGGTGTTCCACGGGGATCATTCCTGGGATCTCTACTGTTTGGAATCTATTTCTCCGAAGTACAAGAAAAAAAATAAAGATCTGTGGCTAACAAAGTTTGTTGATGACTGCAAACTGGGAGCAGTCATAGAATCTCCAAATGGTGTCATTAAGATTCTCCAAATGATGTCAACATCCTACAAGAGGATCGTACACAAAGAAATGATTGGTGCCAAAGTCATGGCCTTAAACTCAATGCAAAAAAATGTATCATCGTCCCTTTCAGTAAGAGCGATGTTTCTGCTAAATACCACATAAATAACAACTCCCTAAGTACGCACTCAGTGGTGAGAGATCTGAGCACACAGGTTGACAGCAACCTTACCTTTGATTACCATGTCTCCACAGTGGTAAGAAGGGCATTCTATATTGTTCATCTCATAAGTAAGGGCATGGCCTCGAGAAAAAATAGGTTATAATCTCCCTGTACTTTTCCATTCCCAATAATTGAGTACAATGCCCCTTTTGGTATGTACCTTTTCAAGCACCTGCAGCAATTGGAGAGCCCACCAAGGTTCCTCACAAGGAAAATTCATGGTATTTAGCATCTGTCCTATGTGAATTATCTGAAATCACTGTCATTTTATTCTGTTTCATACAAACTACTCAGTGGTGATCTCTGCCTTGCATATAAGCCAATCATTGGTACTGCTTTATTGGAAATGCTGCATATGGTACACCAGTTACTCAGTCCAAAGACCTTAACCTGGTATGTGACATTAACAGAACCTGGTGGAGAGACAGATTTGTCTCCCAGAGGTTACCACACCTTTGAAACAAACTCTCACTACATGTTGAACAGAGGAACTCATTTGCCCTCTTCAAACAAAATCTGGACGATTGGATGGGTAACCATAAATTCACTCCAGGGGTTCCACCTGTGTCCCTCTTGGACAAGGACAATAGGTGCTGATCGTGGAAATAAGGGTAGAACTTGACTAGGCTTGTAAGGGCCCTAGGGCCATTAGCCTAGTTACTCCCTATGACCCTATATGGGGTCCAGTATTTATCAAGTAACCAGTTTTGTGAAGTTGAAGGATGCGTAGTATGATGGGGCCTTTCTTGGAAGCCTAAGAAAACATCATCGCACTGAAGCCTTTATGAGATGGCATACATTAATTGGCTATTTAATATAGCTAGGTAGCATAAGCAGGTTAGCCCAATAATACTTCTTGTTAAGAATCATTGGGGCTTTTAAAGTTACAAGGTATTTTAACAGTGCATTGTATTCTATGATGGCTTTAATGAGGAATGAATAGAGGGGAATTTTTAACTTCTTCCTTAGAGCTAAGGGATATTCTTTAGGTAACCAGCTCGGTCATCATCATCATCTTCTTTCTGCTGTTCCTGTTAGGGGTCACCACAGCAGATCATCTGTTTCCATTTCTTCCTGTCCTCTGCATCTTGCTCTATCACACCAACCACCTGCATGTTCTCTCTCACCACATCCATAAACCTCATCTTAGGCCTTCCTCTTTTCCTGTTACCTGGTAGCTTCATCCTTAGCATCTTTTTCCCAATATACTCAGCATCCCTCCTCAGCACATGTCCAAACCAAAGTAATCTTGCCTCTCTGGCTTTGTCTCCAAACCTTCTAACCTGGGCTGACCCTCTAATATACTTATTCCTGATCCTGTCCACCCTCGTCACACCTGCAATATATATTTTGGCACTGATGTCACCATGGTCAGCGCATAAGGTAAAGGTAACTGCTTAAAACTGTGGCCAATCCATCAGATGAAGGCATTTTGAAGCTCTTCATATGAATATGAATAAAAGTGAGGAATGGCTGCACTTCCAGAGACTGCATTTACAGATATTGTCAGTAAATGGGTGGGCAGTGGATGGCATGGACTCCTTTTTAGAAAGTGTTTAATGTGTTTTGTTTCACAGAGGAAGTCTACTATGAAATTGCAGCCTCTTTGTTTAGCAACATACAAACTTTTGATGAGCTTCTGAAAAAAGTTCTGAGATCTAAACAAATGCAACTTGAATTTCTGGACAAGTTGACTGCATGTAAGTGCCCCAAATGGACTGAGAGAGGTATTAGTAGAAGACATATTCCTCATAGTCTGGAATCAGATAAAAAAGTCAGCAAAGAACATCATTGGTGGCACATGGACATCTGACACTCATTATCTAGAATCAAACCAGTGACAAGTTGTATATAACTCCATTAATAAAACCGATAAAGAATGAATTAGCATAAAGTTATGTACTCTTTTTACATCATTTTAACTAGATTGCATAAAGCAAAATCAGAAACCTATAACCTTCAATAATGCATTGTCTGCTGGCCTAAATAACTCTTTGCCTGTTCATAGGTTCATACGTAGGTACTAAGCTATTTGCCCTAGGGCCTATATGAGCCTAGCCAAAAAGGTACCCTGGCTTTTGCAACCCAAGAAAATTATTTTACTGTGCCCCTGTCGAGCAGAGCCACAGAGGTGATCCCCGGGGTGAGTTTCCTATTTCTCATCCAATCATCAAGATTTTTATTGAAGAGTGCTGAGGAGGAGCTTTGTTTGATATAGATAGGTAGTTTGTTCCAGAGTAGGGGAAGTCTCTGGGACAGGAATCTGTCCCTCCAGCATGTTCTGTTTATTGTGGTGACAAGGTTTAGGTCCCTAGAGCGTATAGCTTGGAGGGATTGTGATTTCTTAAAGTGGAGCATGTCCAACAGCTCTGGGTTTGACATAGCTTTGTAAGTTAGGCAGAGATCACCTCTGAGTAGGTGATATCTGATGGAGTAAAGCTGGAGTGTTTTGAGATGATCTGCAAAGGGCATCTGTTTGAGGCCAGTAATCCTCTTTGTGAGGTACTTCTGTGGCCTTTCCAGTTGTGGTAGATGTTTTGTGAGGTACATACCAAAAGGGGCGTTGTACTCTATAATGGGTCTAATAAGTGACGAATAAAGGGGAACAATGACCTCTCTTTTTTCCTGGATGAGAAACATTTTGTGATGAGGTGCGCCACATAGAAGGATTTCCTGACTACTGTGGTGATGTGATTATCAAAGGAGAGACTACTGTACACTTGTGTCCCAAGGTCTCTTATCACACTTTCAGTGTTAAGTAGACTACCACCTATGTGGTAGCTCATGGATACACAGTTTTTACCAAAGGGGATGACAATGCACTTTTTGGCATTTTGCTTAGGGCCATGGCTTTGACACCAGGCATCTGTCTCAGTGAGGCCCTTTTGTAGAATGTCCACATTGTTAGGCATTTCAATTATGGCTCCTAGTTTTCAGTCATCTGCAAACTTCATTAGCCAAAGTCCTTCTGAGTTAGCCTGGACTTCAGAAAAGTAGATACCAAACAGGAGAGGACTCAGGACTGAACCCTGTGGTACTCCACTTGTCACTGGTCTGAAGTCGGATTTGGAGTCTGCCACTTTCACAGTGAGGGTTCTGATGGTGAGCCAGTTGACAACCCATCTTGTGACATAGGGATTTATACCAAGTTTAGTGAGTTTATCTATAATTCCAGAGTGGGGGATGGAGTCAAAAGCCTTGGTGAGATCTAGATAGGCTGTGTGAACCACCTTACCCTCATCTATGGATTTGGTGACTGCTTCAAAGAAGTTTATCAGATTTAGGAGACATGATCTGCCTTTTACAAACCCAAACTGGGTGGAGTCCAGAGTTTGGAGATTGCCAATGTCATTCTTTATAAGTTCCATGATACGTTCCATGGCCTTGCAGACCAGGCTCGTTAGGCTAATGGGGCAGTAGTTCCCGGGGTCTGTAGTGGCTTCCCCTTTGTGGAGTGGGATAACTGTCACTGTGCACCATTCAGTGGGCACAAAGCCTGAGGTGAGGCTATGATTTAACATGCTGCTTAGGAGAGGTACCAGTTCATTCTGTATTTTGTGTAGAATGCAGAATGGGATGTTGTCAGGTCCCATGGATGCTGTGTTCTTGGCTTTGGAGAGTGTGTTTTTTACCTGTGCAGCCATGATTACAGGAACTTTGCATTCTTCCGGTATAGAGATGGGTCCTTTAGGGGGTGAGAGGGGGGTAAAGTTAGCACTGACCCTATCTGCCAGGATGTTGGCAGTATCAGTTGGTTCTGTATATTTAGTGCCATTGTGCTGTAACTCGGAGCAGATTTGAGTGTTGCCATTGAGATTCTTGATGTAGCTATAGAATGCTTTGTGGTTGTCTTTAGAGTCAGTGGAGATTTTGTTTTCATAACTAGCTTTGGAGGATTTTATGAGGGAATCTCAGCTTCTTACTGAGGCTGACCAGGGAGTTCCTCCAATCATGGGATTTTACTCTTTTTTGCAACAGTTTCTTTCTTCTGTTGTAGAGTTTGTTTATGGCAAGAGACCACCAGATTGGCCTACTTTTTTGGAGGATAGCATCTTGGTTTCGTTAGGGATAGCACATTCCATGCACTCGTATAAGTGCTTACAAAGTGCATTTGTGTAAGATTCAGCAGTGGTTCCTCTATTGTCCGTCTGCATGGGTGTCGTGAACTTTGCCACTTCTGTCTTAAGATGCGTGAAGTTGGCTTTGGAGAAATTTTTTTACGGTGGTATCCCTAATGGGGGGTGGGATGTGGATGTCTAGGGTCATTAGCTTGTGGTTGGATCTGACCAATGAGGAGCTCTGGTGTGGGGAGCTCCTCCATGTCTCTTCTCATGTAGTCCAGGGAGGTATATCTCAGGTCATTCACACCAACATGGACAATGACAGAGTCATATTTGTACTTGTGGAGTGACCTGAGTGTGGGCATTATGTGACAGATCCTGGCACCCGACAGACAGCTGATAGGTATTTTCTCCTTGTTTAGCCTGGTGAGTGGAACATCAGTGTGCCTGACTATTGAGTCACCTATGACTAGAGTGTTGGGTACATTGGTATGCCTTATAGACTGTGGTTGAGTGTCACACTGAGTTTGTGGGCTATGTGTCATTTGGGTTGTGTTAGGGGGTGGAGATTGCTTGCATTTCTGCTTTGGAGGTCTCTGTTGCTTGAGCAGATTTTTTGAGAGCCTCCATGAATATAGGTGTGTGTTTTGTTGGGTAGGTTTTGAGAGAGTATGTGAGGAGTGTGGTGTGGTGCAAGTGTTTACCTTCTCCTCTTGACTGTCTAGTCCAGTCTTGGGTAAAGAGAGCTTTGCTTCCAGTTTGGCTATATAAGTGCATTTCTCACAGGTTGTAGTGTTGGGTGGTAGTAGGAGAGGGTTTTCTGTGTACATGAGGCAATTGCTGCATTGCCCCAAGATGCCCAGATTCATCAGTTAGACAGGAGAAAGCACTGGGAACTGATCTTTAGACATGCCTGGATAGGTGCTTATTTATTAAGTACTAAAAACTGTTTTCCTCTTGACAAGTGAGGAAAGTTGAGTGCTGTAACAATTTGTAGCTTATTTTGTGCTTACAATGAGTTCTGAACAAGTGCTGAGCTCAAAGAAACAGATTTGAGTGCTAAAATTAAAAAAACTGGCTAGTTCTAAGGGAGGCAGCGATGCATACAGTATATTATTATCATTATTTTTTAATATAACAGTAGCAAATGAGCAAACTGATTTAAACAAAGTAACTAATAAAAAGCTAAAAATGGAGCCCCATTCCAGCAGTTTTCAGTCAGACAAGTTCTAATTGCACACTCCTGCCAATAGTGTGCAGGGGAAACTTCTCCAAAAAAAGATGGTTTGGATTAGTGCTCAAGTTATACAAACAAAGCTAGATTAAGCAGGTCTTTATTTAGTCTGTGCTACAGCAAACAAGGCGTACCAATTTCAGAAAGAAACAGTTCAAATAAGCAGGCACAGTAAGCCTTTAACCAGAAACTCCCAGCTCAGGCTAGTTACCAGAGTTGAACTTGCAAATGGGAGCACTTTCAAAACACTAATGTTGATAGAAAAGCAGTAGTGGAAAATGATAAAACAATTTATACCAAAAATCTGAATTTTACTATTCTGTGTCAAAATAACTATTGAGTGTATGCTCACAAAATGAGCAGCTAAACTTTAACTGTAACAGATAAAAATTATATTAACATCTTCCAAAAAAAAAATACATAATTTGTATTATTCTCTTGAAAATTTATACGGTGATCATTTATCTCTCCACATAGAAGTGAAATTATACCCAAAGATGAAAGCATTGGTTGTTAGAGGTGTAACTCCTTAATTAAGCAAGCAATAATGCCCAAAAGTGTGTGTGCTACTGTGTAAATAACACCTGCCCAGGGGTGTTATGAGGCCCTCACTAGGATTGGATTTTGGTTAACTTTGTAATTTTCTAAGAGCAATATTTAAAATATGTTCCTGTCTAAGCCTTTGTGACCTTTTTATGTTAGGCTTTATGCAGATATCTTCAGCTAAGCGGTCAAGAGGCATGCAAACCTCTTAACTGCTGTTGCCACTACTTGATCATTCTCACTCTTTACACGCACACACACACACACACACACACACACACACACACACACACACACACACACGCGCGCGCGTCCACGCTTCCACTCTGATGCATGCAAGCATGCAGACACTCACGCAGACAGAAACATAAGCATATGCACGTGCCCACACAAACACACACACACACACACTTTATTTCTTTAAGTTTCTCTTACTTTTATGCTCACTAAACAGCAAAAGTGCAGCTTAGCGAGTGTAAAGTCACAATCGATCTTGCCCACTCTCTCTCATGCACACATGCAATCACACAGACAGACACACACAGCCACACTTTTCTATTTTTTTTTTTTTTTTTACACTCACTAAACAGCAAAAGTGCTGCTTAGTGATTGTAAAATAATGGAGGCCATTAGCATTGTTTCAGTCCAAACTCCATGGCAGCTTAATATGCTGTCGTGAAGTGGTGGACTCATTTTTCAGTGGGCATTACCTGTAGAATAACATCATGCTGGATAACATTTTTTTCTCCCAGAAAGATGCCAGTATACAAGATGGCCATTCTTTAGATCTAATTGGCAAAACATGGTTTATGATTTCAAAGTTCTGTAACTGTTATGGAAAAAAATAAATAAATGCTTAATACTAGCATTGTCATCTGATAAAATTATAATAACTATAGTTTTGGAGTTGTTTAAAGGTCTATTTATTAGATGTATACCAAAACCTCAATTCTCACTTCTCTGGAGTTTATTAACAACAGCTTTAAAAAAAAAAAATACAAAGAATTGGAAAATTATGGTTATTCTTTCATTTCTATAATTTAATAAATACTGTCAATTTTGTTTGCCAAAAAGGAATATCTATTATTATAATGAAAGGAAACAAGATAACCACTTAATACAGTTACAGGAAAAATGAAAGTGATTTAACAAAGAAACATTAATTTATGCTCTGTGATTCATTTACTTTGTTTTGCTTTTTAATGAATCATGGTAATCTGTATGGTGAGAAGTGATGTAGACACTTGTAAATATTTATTAGTTTTATTTTGTTAGTGGGTTGTTCCTGTGTATAACATTTAATTTAAAATAGTAATAAAAACAAATGTTACTGTGTAGTGTGAAAGCCTTGCAAACTTTGTGCTTGATTCAGAAACAGTTTTACAAGATGTCTAAAATTCTGTGGGAATAAGGAAAACTGATGGGACAAACCATTAAACTCTGGCATTCACTGCCAAGTGTTTCTAGACATTACATGTACTGAAAACTGTAACATGGAGACCACTCATCACAGAGGAAATCAGTCCCCAGCAGATCAAGCATGTATCAGTCATCACAAAGCAATGGTGCACACAACTGCTGTCACATAATCGCTTCATGTTTCCTCCCAAAATGGCTGTATGTAGAGTCATGTTGTGGTAGCATGTTTTTTCAGTTATCTTATATACTCATATCTGTCACTAAATTATTAGACTGTGAAAATGTCTATAAAAATTCTGTACTGGGATAAATGTCTGTAATGATTCTGTAATGGGATTATGGGAAGCATTTTGTAGCATGACTGTTGCATGGCACAGTGGACGTCTGTTATCTGTATACATACTGAGGTAATCTGTAAGTGTGTGTGTGTGTGTGTGAGTGTGTGTGTGTGTGTGTGTGTGTGATGTCATTGGTAGTCTTTCCATACTTTGGGAAAAACACTGAACGAGTTAAACAGTAATGTAAAAGGCAATGAGGCTGTAACCATCTTCCTAAATGGAGCTGTTTGCAAAGAGTGAGTGTTCATTGTGGCATGAAGCATGGAACACTACAAATTTCTTATGCATAAGTTTGAAGTGGATTGCTTTCCAACATCCCACAGCAAATCAAAATACAGTTTTCTGTAAGGCACCCAGTTAGTAAAATACACAGAACACATCTAGTCTGTGTATACTACAAGCATGCAGTACATTTAATGTAGAGATTTATTCACTCTCCTAACACATCTTTGTTTGTTGCTGATGTGCCTGTCCATAGGTTTGGGGGAAGCAGACAACCTCTTAGGTTACCTGCTACACTGCTCCATTCAGTGGTGTTTCACAAAATGCTATTGATAGTAAAACATGACTGGGACATGATGTAATTTACTTTACTAGCATGTCTTAATGTTCCAAAAGCATTTTTCATGAACTTGGAACAGCATACAGTACTGTCAGAGGGAATCTGGTATAGATTGTTCATAGTTGTCGGTACCCTGTTCAGGGCTCCTAAAAGTAACATGATGATTTTACTGTATGCTGTGTATCATGATATGTAAGACTTGGGCAGTATTCTCATACTGTTGTACTGACCCATCCGCAGTCAAAGATTTACAGTTTCACAGACCTTGGTCCAAATCACTGACTACTGAGTCATAAAGCTACATGCACTAAATGTTCTTCACTCTGTTTCCTTATATGTTTAGGGTTAATAAATTGTATATATTCGTAAGTAGAAAATGCATCTTATTCTGTTACTCCTGGCACCTTTTACTGCTCACCAAAATTTGTGCTTTCATCAATGACAGAAATAGGCAGGGCATGCACCAAGTTTTACTTCTTGTTTCATATTACCAGTGCATGAAATTCACACCACTTTGGTGCCAAAATTGAGTTACTTTTAGCTTACTGTCTTTGATTTATTAGTCTTTGCCGAGGTTTCTGAGTGCAAATCATTATCTTTATTCTACTGAGATCTACATTTATTATCCCAAAACAGTAGCCCCACAAAAAGGCACAGTGGGTTGTTAGAGAGGTGTTACTTGTGGCTCTCAAAAGGTGTGACGCTGTGAAGATTTTCCTCATGACTCGGGGAAAGACATAACCAGAATAAAATTCACAAAATGAACTCTCAGGAAAATAAATATTGTGCTTTTTACAACAGGCTGCTTTTGAATTCAGGCTGTTTATTCTAGAACATAGATACCAATATTCATCACTATGATCAGAGCGGCATCTCAGAAATGACTGTGAACCATATAGAAAACAATATAATTCCTCAGAAGTGTTACAGGAGAGGAAATCACTCCCAACACAGCCTGTTGATGAATTACATATTTCTTCAGCAGTATTTGTGATTTAGTACCTAATGAAAATCATTCTATGTGTGAGCTTATGTTTTCTTTTTCACAACAGTCTTGTACCATCTGGCACTCCTAACAAGCATTGCCGCATTTGTAAAGTAATAGGCTTGTAACTCATTCTAATTCTCCCCCCTTCATTTGCATGGTATGGTACACTAAATTTGTATCCCTGCATGCTGTATGGTTGCAGGGTTATAACAATGTCTGATGCTTCTAATAGCAAACAATAGTTTCTAAATGGCAATTGTTACCAAACACAGAATGATGGGATCTGGAATTGTGAGATACAGTTCTTACATTATGTAGCTTTCCTTGGCTTAGCTATCCTAAACTAGAGTAGAAGAAAAGATAATGATAGACCAGTAAGCTAAATGATATGCATTCTTCATTCTGTTAAATATGTTGAAAATGTGCAAGAATTTAAATTTAAGAACCGGTGTACCTCCCTATGTAAAGAAATGCATGTGCTTTAGTACTGGCAAAAACACACGGCTGTGAGCTTCGTTCAGATCTGTCTCTCAGGATCATTATGCAGAATACATTTTACACTTCTGAGCCGGTGGTATGATCCTCGGAGAGAGGGAGACTGGGAGAGATTGGAGTAAAGGAAAACGCCAGTGAGAGTAGAGCGACTGCTCAAAGTGTGTGGCTCCATCTGTTGCTTGATTTAAAACTAAAATGCAACTGAACTCCATAACATATAGATTCATATGTACTGTGCTTGCTCTTTCATTCTGTGATGGGCCTCAGTATTTATTTTATTGTATTCGGCCTGAGAAACCCTACATTCTAATTACCATTGGAGTCTGGCATGATGCATGCAAGTCAACAGCAATCACTTTTTGTTTTAAAAAATGTTTTTACATAGCGTTTTGTCACACTGTAAATGCCAGATGACACAATTTATCCACTTAAACTCAGCAGATGTGGAGCCTGACTACAGTAATTTAATACTTTTGGCACCTTTGCTGGTTTGATATGAAGTTTGTTCCACATGCTTGTTTACTTAATTTATATGTTGATAAAGTGCAGTTATAAATCACCTGGATGCATGGCTGACCGCTTCATATCACTGTCTGAAGAACTACTGCACCACTGAAGCAATTACTTCGATATGGGAGATCTGTCTTATGCTACATCGTTATTGTAAATGACAACATATTATGCCCAAGTTTATTAATGGTGGTTTGATGACTGATTTGTACTTACAGTCTAGTTAGTGGTTACATTTTTGGTACCTTGTAGTTTATTTGTTCTTTTATATGCTGGAAGAGGCTGAGCACATTGCCCGCCTTCAGAGATGATCTTAATACCATGGCTGCTGCTATAACTTGCTTAACATCACAAAAAAGAAAAAGTCAGAAACATAATTTGTAGGCATCACACTGCATTTCCAATGCAATTTCCAGTATAAGAATCTGCATTCTGCATAATGCACTGCAAGCCATCACAGGACTCTGCAGCAATGTGTTATAGTTGACTGTCTTTTCTGACAATATATAGAGTTTTTTTTTATCTTCTGGTCTCCAAATCAAAACTGCCTTCTTTATAACCCCCATGCTTTAAGCAGTGCCTCATAATTACTGTAAGCATTTTGTAAATATTATTACCATTCCAAATGAAGTCTGGTTTAGCTGCTGCCTCTTTTACTGCCATTTCTGGAAAATGGAGAGAGCTTAAACTATTTGTTCTTATTAATATAAACATTCCTCTTGGTGGTTATTACTGTCAACATGGATTTGATACTTACTGTATAAATTAAATAAAAAAGACAAAAAAAAAAATCCTAACCAATCACTAACATAACTTACACTAAACTACATTAAAAAAATGTTATTTATATATATATATATATATATATATATATATATATATATATATGTGTGTGTGTGTGTGTATGTGTGTGTATATACACACACACACACACATATATATATATATATATATATATATATATATATATATATATATATATATATATATATAGATACACGTGTGTATCTAAATCAATATGTGTGTATGTATATATATATATATATATATATATATATATATATATACACACATGTATGGGTCTTCTTCTGTTATTTGAAAACACTCTTTTTCGAAGAACAAATAGCCGAGACGCACTTTAATGAAAGTGCACTATCGCATAAATCAGTTAACCGAAGCAGGGTACAGTGGGGATAAGGAAATAATTTGCCTTTGCAGGGAAGTGTGCCCCTTGTGTAATCTCTGAATTAGTACATATAATTAGCAGGGGCTGTTGAGGGTGGGGCACAGGAAGGCTTGTCCCCTAGCAAAAGAAAACATTTTATTATATCTTTTCATCTGAAGTTTTGCATGCACTGAGATTGTCAGTTGGCACATGCATAGTAGCATGTCATTGTTTAGAAAGTCAACGTTTTGTGGTTGCCTTTTTAAACATCAATATCTGGGTGTTTCATTTAAGTTCAGTAAAAAAAAAAAAAAATCTATCATTACAGCCTTATCATAGTCCACTGGTGCTTTTATTGAACTTTCTTCTTTTTGGATTCCTACTGGAAGATGTCCAGGCTTCTTCAACTTAGTCTGGAATGGCTTCTCCTTTGGCTGTGATACACAAGCTTCCCCTGCATTGGGAGGCCAATTTATCTGACTAACTGGGCCATAACCCTTCTTTTTTGCAACAATTTTAATATGCTCATTAAAAGCAAATCCTTGGGGAAAGCCCCTGTAGCTACAACAAAAATGTTTGTTTCTCTCTCAGTGGGACAATATTGTTTAGAGCTATGTCCTACTTATAGCTGTTGCTATATCTATTTTAGTTATTTAACATTTGTTTACCAGCAAAGTCGGACTTGGAGCTAAGTCAATTTTCAGTGGAGGCCTGGGGAGAAACACTCAAGACGCATGTCTTTGTAATGTGGGAGGAAACCGGATCATCCAGAGGAAACCCACACAAATGCAGGGAGGACATGCTGACTCCCCACAGAAGGCACCCCAGCCGAGAATCGAACCAGAGAATCTCTTGCTGTGAAGTGACAACATGACCACTGCACCGTCCAATAATAATACATATCTAATTTCAGTAGAATTTCACAACATTTTGACATATGATAGCTCAAGAACTGCCACACTCTGTTGTAATACACATGTATAGATTATGTATTCGTTACCCACATGTCTATTTATATTACTTTTACAATATAGTGTTGCATTCATGTACAGTTTGATTTTTGTATGTGAAATACTATACCAACATAAAACTTGGGTAAATGGACTACGCGAGGGTCTGGTTTGTGTAATGAATGATGTAGTGTGTGCTGAAAGAATAGGGATCTCCGTTAAAGTGTACATCACTTTATTCATTCTCCAAGCTTGTTTTCATATCTCATGCACAAAAGACCTTAACAGGTGCCATATCCTGTATCTGGTTATCAATGTAGGTATGTATCATGCACATATCTATGCTTATGAGTAGCAGTCAACTCCTAAAGTAACCTTACACTTAAGTTTAGCTCATGTGAATAAGGCAACCATAACACAAACCATACAACTGCCCCTGGCCCCAACCGTAGATATTACATTACAAAAAGCCCATTCTTTAACAGTACCATCACAGGGGAGGGTTAGCATAATGGTTCAAGTGTTTACCTTACAAAAACAAGGTGCAGGGTTTGATTCTCACATGGGATAATTAGCTAGGCTTAAAATGACCCACAAGGACAGTTAGCCTTGTATTTATCTATGATTTTATAAGACAAAATAACACAGAACATGCATGAGCACCAAACATGCACAACATGGAATTGAACCTCTTGCCTAACCCTTACTCTAACCCTAACATGTAGACTCTTACACCTACACATTATTTGCTACAAAGTAAACTTGCACACCTTTACAACCACCATTTATTATTCAATAATTTATCTGCCTGCCCATTCCGACTAACCTGCAGTGTTTAACAATGTAATTCTACCGTATGTAATTCACAGAAATGAGCATCCACTCAATTGTACATTCTCTCTTTTTGGACCCAGAAATGTTTTTCAACCTAATGAGCATTCAGCCTTTTGAGTTATAAATGTTTATAACATTAAACATGGTATGAAAAACAAGTAACTCCTGCCTTAATAAATATTTGACAGTACAGCTGTCAACAGCAGATGAATGAGAGAATCCCAAGGTGGGTCTCTCTCAGCCTTCATACTTAGTAAAAATGTGAGGAAAGGAAGATCTGGAAATTTTTATTAAGGACTGTAGCAATGAATGTTTAATCAAAACATTGCTATTTACACTTTATTCAACACAAATAAAGGGACCATAAAAGGCTTTTAGTAGCTTGCATTTGGTACAGATAAGAGTAATTAATTTATAAAGAAGCACTGTCTCTGTCTCAGTCTACATAGACCATTTAAAAAGCCAGCAAGTCATGGCACTATCATATATTTAAATGGAATGAAACAAACTTGTTGTTGAAGCCTAAGCTATGTCATATTATATGGTTCCAAAGTGCTTTCTGGGAAGAGAGCAGAGAGACTGAAACCAAAGCATGTTGACATAAGAGTCAAATCTTCCTGCGTCTCAGAGATGGTATACACAAGTAGCAAAAGTGCTAGGGTTTTATCACACAACATCGACTAATGAAGTGTCTTGTCAGCTGTAATACATATATAAATATGTAGCACTTAACATTTGATTGTTCTCCTGTAGTTTAACAACTTTTTGAAATTCTGGAAGTCACTATGATAAATCTTGGAAAGACAGTAGTTAGCTATCAAACCTCACATATATGAAGCAGGCTTACTAGCATATTTTGTAATGTTGAGCATGTGCAAGACTGAGATAAACATATTTGTATGAATCAGTTAAAATAAAGCTCCAGAAGAGAGGGAGTATGTTGATATATGTGATTTAATTGATACAGAAGTGGTTCAACATTTGTTGGAGTCAGAAACTGCAAATAGCAAAGATCTTCTGGTAGCTTCTGGTGAAGAAGAGTGGGTAGATTGTGATTAAGAGCTTTGGAAAATTGGGTGTTGAGCTTTGTGTACTATATCACAGTTTGGTTGGAGAGAAACAGTGCCTTGGCCTTTCCACTCTTGGCATATTTCCTTATGATCTGAGAGCCACAATAGCTATAGGCTTGTAGTGCTTGGTTATGGTATGATCAGAGGTTTCTTAAGTGGAAAGTGGTTGATCAGTACCTGTGTTGGGAGGTTAGGCAGTTTGAGATATGGCTGGCCAGTATGATGGATAGCTTTGGTGCTGTTAGCAGAGGGGATAAGGTAGGAGGAGAAGTGGTGGGGGGTGTTGGGCCTTTAATAGGGGGGATGCTCATGGGTGGTGTGCAGGTTCTTGCACACTTGTTAAAAGTGTGCAAGTATACATCCAGCAGTACAGTATGGCCGTAAGGAAGATAATGCAGTCAGTCAAACTTCATTATCTGCTGATTAGAGGGTTACCATCTTTGTTTCAGGGATTCCAAAGTTTGTGAGGTAGAGGGAATTTTCATGGGGGGAGGCTGTTCTTTCAGGGGACAAGTGGAAGACCTGGAGACACATTGTCCCATTGAGGTACAGGTATAGCGGTTCATGCTACAGGGATTTCCTGGTTTGTCAGTTGTGGAGGAATTAAATAATGGATTTTCCTGGGGATTCTCTGGTAAATCAAGGTTGAGAGGAGATGGAGAAGTCTGTAAGAACTTGTGATCAGCGTAGGGGAAGGAAGATATCTTGTAAGGTTTGGTGGAGAAGGAGCAGCAGGCAAGTAGGCTATTGGGCCCTTTTGCCAGACCCCCTTTGGCAGTTTTAAAGTCTTGCCATTGGGTTTGGTTCCTAGTTGTTGAAGGGAAAGAGGGTTACTTTTCATTTGGACAGTGTTGCAGTGCTTCATGTTAGCAGAGGGGGTAAGGTAGGAGGAGAAGTGGTGGGGGTGTGTTGGGCGGCACAGTGGTGCAGCGGTTAATGCTGTCGCCTCACAGCAAGAGGTTCTCTGGTTTGATTCCCGGCTGGGGTGCCTTCTGTGTGGAGTTTGCATGTTCTCCCTGTGTTCGTGTGGGTTTCTCCCGGGTACTCTGGTTTCCTCCCACATTCTAAAGACATGCTTCTGGAGCGTTTCTTCCCGGGCCTCCACTGAAAACAGGATCTGTGGAACCTAGTCGGACTTTCCCGGTCAACAAATGTTAAATAAAATAATAAAATGTTTTACAGGTGAAGACTGCAAAGTCTGAATAGTTACTATTATTCCATAACCTGGTTTTGTAGATTAATTTTTCTTTTACAGGTGTGCATGTTGCAGGTGCTAGAAGTGGGATTTCTGACAGTTTGTCTTGCCTTCAGTTTTCTGATTTTGGCAGCTAGCTCTGAGGTCAGTGGATGAATTGAAGGCAGTCCCAGACAATGCATGGTGAATTGGGCTGAAGTTGGTGCAGCAGTTCTGGGAAGCGTCTACTAGGAGGGCATATGGGAGGGCATTATATGATTTTGATAGATTTATTTTACACCTGCTCGAGGAGGAGGGAGTTTGGTCAGAAGAACTATTATTGCAATAATTGGCCCAGGCATGGGTGCTTGATAAGGCAGTGCATGAAGTTAAGGTGGACCTGGCCACTGTCAGTATATATTTTTGGGTGGCAGGGTTACATGATTTCACTAAGTTCTGGATGGTTGGGTGTATGTTGAAGGGATGGGTTAGAGTGGCTTGTGTGAATATGGATTAAGTTATGGCCATTAACAAGACAGGTTTTGAAAGTTTTATTATGGGGTTTAGTTTTGGTGTATGGGGATTCAGGTGATTATGCTTTGTGGGTGACCTTGCTCTTATGGATGTATTATGGAGATTTAGGATGTCAGAGTTGTTAGGGTCACTGGTTTGGGAAGGTGCCACGATATATCCTTTAGAAGTGCATATTTGGTTGCATTGATCTAAAATGGATCATTTAGGGAAATGCACGCAGATAGTTCTGGGGAAAGTTAGGAATGATGGGATGTGTCTGGTGGATTGGGCTAGGAAATTACTATGGTCCCAAATGGGCAGCCATCAAGATTTGGTTTTCTGTTCAAGAGGGGTTAAAGGAATAATGGGTAGTCTGTTTATACATGTGATGAAGAGTGCGTTTCACTGTATGGGTTTTCCGGGAGACAGATTTTCTACTCGTTCCTTTCAGATACATAGGGCTTTGGATTTAGTGAGGAAAGGTAGATCAGTTGAGGTCATTAAGAGTGTGGGTCGTGGATCTTCAAATGCCTTTTTGTCTTATATTAGATAATTGGCTAAAGTGATTGGTTACGACCAATGTTTTTTTTTTTTTTTTTGTAGGAAATAAGACTGTCATCCTAGCTCATTCATATATTCACTGAGCTGTGAAGAAGGCTGCAGTTTGGACCGATGGCAATGAACTGGGCTTGCATTACACCAGGTAGAAAGTCTTATAGCACAGTATTAGAGGCCTCAGGTAGAATCACCTCATGAATGAGTTTGCATGTATACAGTCAGAGATGAAGCTCCCTCGAGTATTGGTGGTACATCTGGCAGGTAATGATATGGGAATAATTCCAAAGTGGCAATTGGTATATCAAATAAGGGAGGATTTGGTTGTTTTGAAGAGGTTATATCTGGATATATGCATTGTGTGGTCCGAGATAATACCTCATGTATTTTGGAAGAATGCTGCTAGTTTTATGACTTTAGAATGGGCTCAGTGGTTTAATTGTAGCTGGCAAGGCATCTGGTTGCTTTGGGTATTCATATGATAGAACATAGGGATTTTAATGACAAGGATCCAGTTTGGTTCAGAGAGGATGGGGTGTACCTGAATTAATTTTGGTTTAGATCTGTTGAATTTACACTTAGGTTTATTTTGGTAGGGTTTAGTGAAAGTCCTGAAGTAGGTAAAGGGGAACAGCCTGGATCAGGCTGGTGGGCAGAGAAGAGGGGTAGGCTTGTCCATCTTCTGTTCCCCTTCTGGTGTTGGGTGTTGATATAAGTAGTTTTTTGGGGTGGGTGTGAGCAGTAGGACACTGTTTGATTAATAAGAATAAGTGAGTGGTGGTGAAGAAATTATCAGGCAGGATGAGCAGGGATATGCTGCCCTGATGAATGGTTACAAGGATAATCTTTTGTGATTAAATTGAAATGATACAATAAAGTTATGGCATTTTATGAAGTTCAATAAAAGGAGGAGACTAGTTTGCCATTATCTTTAGCCGTATTGACAGTATCTATAAAGTTAGACGTGCAGTGCTAGTACTATGGGAAAGGCAGAAGATGTGTTTTGTGGGGGATAAGAGTTCTTGTTACAGCAGATGGTTTAGTGATTGTTTTTGAACACATTTTTCAAGTGTTCTTGAGAAGGTGGATAAGATTGCTGTAGATCTAAAGTTAGTAATGTCTGTTGCATTTCTTCCTTTATGTAGAGGGATATGTGATTTTTTTTCCAGAGAGAGGAACTATGGGATTCATGGATTGACCTATTTAAAAAGATTTTCTGGAATATGCCACATTGAAGCTTGGTATATTTTATTAAGTTTTATGGCACACTGAAGCCTTTAATGAAAACAGGATGCCGAGAAGGGATTTTATGGGATATGCCACATTGAAGCTTGATATATTTTATTAAGTTTTATGACACACTGAAGCCTTTAATGAAAACAGGATGCCGAAAAGGCGAACCTTCCAAACTGATGTCAAACTGACTGCACCAAACTCTGTGTTTGAACCTCTTCAGGGTGTGCAGGTTTGGTAAACAACCTGTTAATGGTCTATAAAGTTGGAGATTTGTTCACTAGCCTTGACTTGTACCACAGCTGCATGATTTGTTCCTTCCCACAAAAACAGGACAGGACACATTTACTGTAGTGTTGTGCTCTAAATTCATTCACAAAGACAAATCACATTTCAGTTGGCTGTCAGTGAGAGTGCTTTGTGAATGCTGTTTGGACAGAGGTCACATATACATTTATTTGTTTATTAACTCACTCATGCTGTTAACACCTTTATGCACCTGTATACTTCCAGTTCTCAGCCATACCTCCTTATGGCATCCAAAACTTATTTGGGCCTGGCTTCTTTAACTAAGTGACTTATGAGCTAATTAATATTAGGCAATATTAGAAAGGGCTAGACATTGTTAACAAGATAGCACTAAGATTGCTAGTCTAGGGTATCCTGCAGTGGAGAAATAAATCTTTGTTATATTACACTATAATGGAAATATTGCTAATTGTTTGTTCGTAATTATGAAAATAAGCAATGTTTCCATTTGTGCTTATTACTTCAAAAAACAAGTGATTTACAAACTGTTATACGTCATTAAGTGAAACCTCAGATGTAAAAGAAAACTGTTTTTGGTATTTGCATTGTAAGTTACACATCTGGAGAGATATCCACTATTATTTGTGTTGCTAATTACACAATTAAACATATGTTTTCACATTTATGTAAATATCTCAATAAATATAACTTACAGAGGAAGTCCTTGTTTTCATGTGAAAGCTTATGTCTGATTAACAACAATTTTCTAAGAATATGTATTAACTCGAATAGTTTTCAAACATGAACATTTGTTTGTGAAAGTTTAGATAAAATAATTTGGGGGTTGTGTACATTACAATGCATCACAGTATATAAGGAAAGGTCTATGAATGCACTGACTATTGTCTTATAAAGAATGCTTCTTATTAATAACATTGCTATTTCTACAGTTTTAATAGCTTTTATTGTTCACAAAATATCTGCATGTGTTTATTTTATGCTTAAGTTTATTTTTCAGAAAATACTCTATTATGTAAGATGTGTTTAGGCTGCTAGAGGTGTGACATTCCACACCACACAGGTATTAATGAGTTAAACAGGCAAGCGGGCTAGTAATTGGACCCTTTTCTGCCAAGATCCCGCACAGAGAGGAATTTTACAAAATAATACAGTAATTTCAGAATGTAATATGCAAAGTTTTAAGGTTTTTGACATACAGATGAACTTCAGTACGTGCACTTTAAAACAATTAAAAAGTTAACAAATGTAGTTATGTTTAGAGAAATAATGAAAATATGTATTTAAATGCAAACAGTTTTGGTTATCTACAGATGTTTGTCAAGGATTACTTGACTAACGTACTTTTCAGGTTTACTGCAGTTATCTAAAGCGTGACAGATTTATGCTAGATTTATACTGAAAGGACTGGATTTATCCTGTGTCAGTGAGACAGGTTCAACAAACATTTATCCATTGTTCCAGTCAATTTGTTAACTGGTATGGTTGGTAAGAAGTTTAGATTCTGAAGTCACTGTGGCAATTTTCTTTGTAATAAAATATCATAATTTGAAGAAGTTACCTTTTATCTTTTTGAGTAGTTAATTGCTAATTTTAAAGAAAGTTGGATGATGTGGTGATAGTGAATCAGCAACAGATGAGCAAGCAGGAAGTAAGGACAGCTATGAAGAGGATGAAGAATAGAAAGGCTGTTGGTCCAGATGACATACCTATGGAAGCATGGATGTGTTAAGGAGAAATGGCAGTGGAGTTTATAACTATATTGTTTAATGAAATTTTGGAAAGTGAGAAGATGCCTGAGGAATGGAGAAAAAGTGTTTTGGTACAGATTTTTAAGAATAAGGGTGGTGTGCAGAGCTGTAGTAACTACAGAGGGATTAAATTGATCAGTCACAGCATGAAGGTATGGGAAAGAGGAGTGGAAGCTAGGTTAAGAAGGGAGGTGATGTTTAGTGAGCAGCAGTATGGTTTCATACCAGGAAAGAGCACTACAGATGCAACATTTGCTCCGAGAGTGTTGATGGAGAAGTACAGAAAAGGTCAGAAAGAGTTGCATTGTGTCTTTGTGGACTTAGAGAAAGCATATAACAGGGAACAGGTGGAGGAGAAAATGGAGAAGTGGAGATATGCTCTAGAGAGAAGAGGAATGAAGGTCAGCAGGACTAAGACAGAATATATGTGTGTGAATGAGTGGGAAGATAGAGGAATGGTGAGGATGCAGGGAGTAGAGGTGGCAAAGGTGGATGAGTTTAAGTACTTGGGATCAACAGTTCAGAGTAATGGTGAGTGTGGAAGAGAGGTGAAGAAGAGAGTACAGGCAGGATGGAGTGGGTGGAGAAGAGTGTCAGGAGTGATTTGTGACAGACGAGTACCAATAAGAGTGAAAGGGAAGGTCTACAAGAGGATAATGAGACCAGCTATGTTATATGGGTTGGAGATTGTGGCACTGACAAAAAGGCATGAGTCAGAGCTGGATGTGTTAAGATTTGCACTGGGTATGATGAGGGTGGACAGGATTAGGAATAAGTATATTAGAGGGTCAGCCCAGGTTGGAAGGTTTGGAGACAAAGCCAGAGATGCAAGATTACGTTGGTTTGGGCATGTGCTGAGGAGGGGTGCAAAGTATATTAGGAAAAAGATGCTAAGGATGAAGCTACCAGGTAACAGGAAAAGAGGAAGGCCTAAGATAAGGTTTATGGATCTGGTGAGAGAGCAAGATGCAGAGGACAGGCAGAAATGGAAACAGATGATCCGCTGTGGCGACCCCTAATGGGAGCAGCTGAAAAAAGAAGAAGAAGGAGAAGGATAAGCTGCTTACTGTACTATTACTGCAGTGTGTGTTGCCAGAGATAAGAGCCCACTGCCTGTGTTTTAAATAATTCTAAGTTAGTTATCAAATTGACAAGATGTGAGCCTTTGCTGAAATGTATTCTTTTTATTTTAATTCACCTTAGCATCTTCTTTTAAGTAAAGAAATAATTCACTGAAAATGCAACTAACATTTAATACACAGCAGAAAATATACAGTAAAATAACTGTACATACATATAGTAATATTATGTCAGTACAAAGTAGCTTAAAATGCAGCTAATTCATTTTCTTTCTCATCATCACTTTCCTCTTTAGATATGCCATGTCACTTTCATCCGTTTTTCAATGTCTTGATTTGCACATGCACACACAATGCAGTCCCTTGTGTATGTTCCCAACATCAAACAGCAACGGTGCAAATGGCTGTAAACACAAAAGCAGTGGCATGTAAATCTACAATGTCAGGTCCATATCATACATACATTACTACTTTATCTCATGTCAGACATGTATTCACAGACCAGAGGGAAGGTACACTCTGCTTTCTCATGTTAGCTTTTATATGGCAAGAAAATTGTTCTCAGTTAAGCATTATTTTTCCTTCCTGCTGCTGTTCTCTTGCGGCTTGCTGTACAATTGCCATCACTTATGTAGTGTTCTGCCATAGCATTTAGTCCTACTGTTACCTGTTACAATAGAGGGTTGTGCTTACTTACTAAAGTTTTTTTTACCTCTCTCTTGGTTTCCTGCCTGATGTGACAGTGTAAATTAAAGCACTTACAAAAGTCATTTTCCCACCATCCCTAAAGCAGCAGTACATTTTCTAACCTATGCAATGATTTTTTTTCTTTTTAGTCTCAGAATCACAGTGAGGCACTTTGTGTGAGGAAGGATGAGAGTCTGTCATTTAAATATGGCAATATACCATGCACTGAATATAGTACTGCTACACAGCAATGATGTATATAACTCCTATAGATTGATTCTTCCCTAAAGAATACTATTTTCTTCATAAATGTGCTGTTTGGTAGGTGTATGCAGTATGATTCTCATCGGATCATACAATTCAGGAAATAGATGCATTTGCATTCCATTAAAGCTGTATGCATACTGGCAAACAACATCTGCCTCTTCAGTAAAAGCATCATGTTCAACTAAATCGTATGTTGAACTGATGAAACAAGATGATAGTCTGGTTCCTACTGCTTAGGTTTCATTATCATACCTCTCTCAACCTCTTAGGGCAAGAAATATGGACAAAGCCTAAAATATTGGTGAGACAAAGGCCAAAAAATAGGTACAGGTTTTAAATATTGCTATTATAAACGTACAAAGTTGCTAGAATAACAGGAGTTGTGTTAGCATACGTTTTCTGAAGGATACAAAGTCTGAATCTCAAATGTATGTCATTATTTAGTGACTTCAGTCCTCAGTGATTTTGTCAGAAAACCACAAATTTTATGAGGAACAGACCAAAAATATGAGACAAAAATCTGGACTTTCTGTGAAAATCTGGGTAGTTGAGAGGTATTGCATTGAAACTGACCAGGTTACTGACTTGTGTATTTGTTTGTGTTTCACAGTACATGAAGAAGAAGAGAGTTTGAACTTCCTTTTTTACCCCCTGCACCAGTATTTCAAATGTCAGAGTCAGAATATGTAAAGATTGGGGGCTTTGTAGACTTGCGTCTGTGTCAGCAGGTGAATGAGTCTTCTATGCAGAAGGCTGTTTCTGTTTGTTTTTCTTTTATGACCTTGGATTTTCCACCATTTTCTGTTTGTGACCCCTTAAGCGTTTTTAGACCTCTTTAGTGTAATAATGTGAATGGAGAAAGACACCTGACTTGTTCATAGATGATATGGTAAGACACCAGAAGCATACCTTTTTAACTTTTTTCTCATGAATATTTTTAGTCGAGTATGATTTACCTTTTTATGCCATCAGCATGTGTAACGGAATCATTACATATAAAATCATAACATCTGCAACCAGGAAAGTTCATTCATGAAGGAAAGCAGAAAACTGTTTTCCTATAAATAGCAAGAAGCTGAGATTTTTTGAATTCTCTTTTAAAATGACTCTGCGTAATGTTCTCTGAGTAATATTTTTCTTTGTCAAACAGTATCAATGCTTTTTTTCCTTTTTTCTTTGTTTTTGTTAAAACAGTTAAACAGTAGTATTTAGACAGATTCTCACTGCTCATGCAGGTTGCTTACTGAATGAGATTCAGAGACACCTATCATGAGAAAGACATCATTATCAGCTCATTGGAATATCTGTTAATCAAATTTTAGCTAACATTAGTGTAGTCAGACCTGTCCATGGTGGTGTTTTCCCTTCAGCCTGTGCATCAAGTTGACAACGGCACACACCAACTCCCCACCCCCTCTCTCACCTACTCACTCACACACACACACACACACATCTGTCTGCAGACAAGCTTCTCACACTCATGGATACACTCACCCATTCACACACACACATACCCAGACTCCTGAGTCCCTTCCTCGCCCCTATAGTGAGAACACCCAGAAAATCATTCACACACACAAACACACCCACACACTCCTACAGACACACACACGCACACACACACTCACACACACACACAATCCTTGGTATTACCAGTATACCCACCGTTTCAATAAGAAAGAGTGGGTGAACAATGTTTTTTGCCATTGTTTACTTTTTGTCTAACCATGAAAATTTACTCAGCCAAGGGATTCTCTGAGTCACTCAGCAGTGTAAAATGGCACTGCTGGCACTTCCAGTGGAAACAATGTGATTAATAGTATCTCCTTCTGTTACATTTCTGTATAAATCATATTAATATTCACAAATGACATATAATTATTTACAAAATTCCAGATAGCTGGGCTGGGAATATTTCATTTTGTGACACCACTACCATCACACATTTGTTAAACATAGCTGCATGTGAGTACTCCCTTAAGAGTGAATGGATGACCACTTTATATTTATTTTATTTTATTTTACATTTGTTGACCGGGCTAGTCCAACTGGATAATTTCCATTTTCAGTGGAGGCCCGGGGAGAAAAGCTCCAAGATAAAACAAGGTTATAAAAATTAAATCATTTACAATAATTTTATATGTTACATACATTGAGCAACAATGTTACATCACAGTCTTGGTCAAGTAATAATAAGACATAGAACTATGCACATATAGAGAGAGACAGTAATTCTTTATAGAACAATTAGGTCATTTGATAACATAGAGAAAGGTTGCAATTTAGATTTGTGGGGATATAATAGAAGGAAGAAAAAAGTAGATTAGTCTAGATTTGTACAGGAACAGAGCCAAAAGTTGTTCAGATGTGAAAGAAGTTGTTTTTTGAAAAGAGGAAAGGAGGTTAGTGAGGTGATGTGTGAAGGGAGGTTATTCCATATTTTGCCAACTGAGTTGGAGAAAAGGCAGTTACCTGCTGAATTTGTAATTCTAGCTATGTTGACCTGTAGCTTTTCGGCGGAGCGCAGCTGTTTCAAGTTATTATAGGGGATTAGGAGGTTATTGAGAGCAGGTGTCTTTAATGGTTGGTACAAAATGTTATGAGTTATTAAGAGTTGTTGATATATGAGCTTGTTAGGAAGTTCTAGCCAGTGTAAGTGTTTTAAGTTAAGACAGTGGTGAGTTCTATACTGGGATGCTGTGGCAAAGCGAGCTATATTGTGGTAGGATGTAGTCAGTTTCTTTAGGTTGCTTTTGAGAGATTAGTGTAGATAGAAGAAGCATACATTAGTGTAGAGATAAGATGTGATTGTGCTAAGGTGGTCCGTGCTTCTGGTGTGAGGAAAGGTTTGATTCTGTACAGTGAACCAATCTTTTTATTAACTGCTTTTATAGTGTTATTGATGTGGTAATCATAGTTAAGATTATTATCAATAGTAACACCTAGCAGTTTGGTAGTAGAATCTGGGAGATGATGGAGTTGTCACTTGCAGTAACAGTGAAGTTAAGTTGAGAAGATTTGTGGGTAGGTGTGAAAAGTAACAGTTTTGTTTTCTTGGGGTTCAGGAGAAGACATCTTTTTGAGAACCACTGTTCTACTGATGAAAAGGTGGATTGTGTCAGTGATTGGAGTTCAGGTTGAGTGGAGGCTGTGCATATAATGGTAGAATCATCTGCATATTGTATGCAGGTTGTGTTCTGGATAGATGATTGGAGATCATTAATAAAAATGGAGAATAGGAGTGGACCTAGTATAGATCCTTGAGGTACACCTAAAGAGATAGGCAGTAGAGTAGATAGAGAATTATTCCAGAGTACTGCTTGTTGTCGGTTTTCAAGATAGGATGAGAACCAGGATAAGGAAGAGGAGACCAATTCAAGGGACTTTAATATGTGTAGAAGAAGTGTATGGTTAACCATGTCAAAGGCTTTTGACAAGTCTAGGAATAGAGCAGAGGTTAGTTTGTTGTTGTTGCGGTTAGAGTTGATGGTGTTGGTAAATGAGAGTAGTGCAGTGGTGGTACTATGTGAAGGTCTGAATCCATGCTGAGTATTAGCTAGTAGATTGTTATGAAGGAGATGGTTAAGAAGTTGTTTATGTATACATTTTTCCATGATTTTGGCTAGAGGAGATAATAGAGCTATAGGGCGATAGTTAGAGAGGTCAGTGGATTTACCTCCTTTGTGTAAGGGTATAATGTGTGATATTTTCCAGATGTCTGGAAAAGTACTTTCTTTTATAGATCGGTTTATTAGGATAGAAACAGGATAAGCAATAGCTTTAGCTGCTATTTGCAAGAATTCTGCAGGAGCTTGTCTGCTGAGGGGTAGTTGGTTTAAGTTTTTGTAAGAGAGATTGTATATAGGAGGTAGGTATGGGTTGAAATTGAAGGGGGAGTAGGGAGTTGTTGATTTTGCCTAAGAGGAGTTGGGATGAATCAGGAGTTAGGTGGTTAGCTAGACTTTGAATGGAGGTGGTAAAGAAGGTATTGAAGTTATTGGCAATTAAAGAGGGATTATCAGGGTTGAAATTCTGTGGGTGTGGTGTAACTACTTTGCCTGGGGTGAGTAGATTATTGATGGTAGACCAGAACTTTTTTGGTTGTTTTGGTGGTTTGCTGAAGTTCAAAGTAGTAGTTTTTCTTATCTGAAAGGATGGCTTTTTGGTGTTGTTTCGGAGCTCTCTAAAGGTTTGATGATCAGTTGGGTTTTTAGAGGAGCGCCATCTTTTCCAAGCTTTATTTCTAAGTTTGATTTTTTGTTTAGTATTAGAGGTTAGCCATGGTGCTGTTTTGGTCTTTGTTCTAATGGTGCGACTTGGGGCATGTTGCTTTAAGATTGCGAGGAATGCAGAGTTGAAATGTTCAACAGCATTGTTCAGTGAGAGGTATTTAAGAGGGGACCAGTCATATAGTGACAGATCAGTTTGAAACTGTTCAGGATTAAATTTTTTTTTGAGTATAGTGTTCTGTGAGAGGTAGGTAGGTTTACATTAGTTTTAGATCTAATGACATAGGTAAGTGAGTGATCACTGAGGTCATCAGGAAGGATGCCAGTATGGTAGGTTTGTAAGGGAGAGTTTGTAAGAATCCAGTCTAAGGTAGTTTCCTTTTTACTTTTGTTATTTATTCTAGTGGGGCTATCAATTAGTTGTTTGAAACCATAAAGGTTTATATGGGAAGTAGGGTTAACATTGTTACAGGATTTCCAATCAATGTTAAAGTCCCCAAGGAGCAGTGTTTCTTGAGGGAGGTTATTGGAGAGTTGTTCAAGAAGTTGCTCTAAAGTAGGGATGTTGTTTCCAGGGGGGATATATGCACAGATTATATTAATAGCTTTAGTGGTGTTAATTTGAATTTTGGAGCAGATTATTTCAGCATTATTGTTTTGAATGAGGGTAAGGTCAAGAAGAGTAAGCTTCAAGTATGTTTTATATAGAATAGCTATACCACCTCCCTTCCTGGAGGTGCGATCTAATCTGACAATGTTATAACCAGGTGGGGTAATTTCAATGTCTTTAATTGAAGGTTTTAGCCAGGTTTCTGATAAGCAAAGTATATCAAATTTGTGAACTTCTAATAGGGCATGGAGTTGGCTAATTTTATTACAGATGCTGCGTATGTTGAGATGGGCCAGAGTTAATAAGTTAGAGGGTGTAGTGGAAGAAGGAGAGAAGGGGTTGCTATGATTTTTGTGTGTTTTGCTAGTAGTAGTTTGAGGGCCTGGGTTGGGGTGTATATCACCATCTTGTAGTAGATGGAGTAGAGTAAGATAGTTGTAAATTATATGTTTTTGGAAGGTGTAAAGTGACTTCTTTAGCTTTGTTTTTAGTAGTTTGCAATGTAATAGTCTGTGGTATTTGGCAATTAGGTAATTGGATTGAGAGGGAGTATGTAAGAAGGAAGGAGGTGTGGATGTTGTTGGTGTACTGGTATGTTTTGAAAGGAGTGAGAGAGGAAATGAAATAGTGTGTTCATAGAAGGTTAGGAAGTATGTGGTGATTAGAAGGGATGTAAGTAAGAAGCAGATAGGTAATTTTAGTTGTGTGTGGAGTGTAGTTATGGTCATGATAGAGTAGTTGTGGGTTTAAGTGTGGTTTATGGGTGTTTAATAGGTGGAAGTTTTGTGGGAGTGTAAGGTGTGTGGTAGGGGTAGTGGTTTGTAAGGTGTGTTAGTGAGGGAGGTGTTAGGCTGGTTAGAGTATAGGAATAGGTGTGGCTAAGTGTGGGGTGGTACCCAATTAGTAAGGATGTGAGTATGATTGGGAGGTTGAAGTTGGAGGTGTGTCTAGAGTGAAGATAAATGTAGGACCCCGGGGTGGGTGGGAATTGGGGTAGGGTGGGGCGGAGTGAGCCGCAGGGCGAACGGAGCGGGAAGAGCCAAAGCAGAGAAGGTGAAGGAAAACAATCAAAGAGGTGCTTATTTTGAAGGTAAGTAGTCAAGGGGAAGGAAGAATATTTGGTGTAAGTAGTGTGTGAGGTAGGGTTGAATAAGATAGAGAAAGGAGAAAGGAGGAAGATGCAGAAAAAGGCTAGCAGATAGTGGGGAACAATAGGAATGAATATGCTGGAAGAAAAGTCTGGGGGGATAAGCAGTTCCAAGGTCATTTTTTCCTTCTAGAGTTAAAACTTTAATCAGTCAAGTGATTGCCTGAATCACTGAGCTGAGAAAATAAGGAACCAACATTTCTGGGGCAGAACAGATGACTAATTAGCATCAGCCACTCCCTTAGACAGGTACATTAATATGCAGCTCTGCCCTGGCACCAGACTGTGTATTGAGGGCCCTACAAGGGGAAACCCAAGTATTACAGCATACTCTGAATCAGCAGGTCTTAATGCAATGGGAACACTTCTGAGTTAAGGCTTCCTCATCACGCTACATCTTTCCAAATCCTAGATGTAGTTTTGACAGTAGCAAACTTAAATACAGTACATCAAACTTGTATTGGATTATTTGTTGCTACTCAGTGACAGCTTTATTAAATACATACACAGACACCAATGCTGACACACACGCGCAAACTGTGTCAATGCCATTTGAAAGATGTAAGGTACTGTATGACACGTATAATATCAGATGACATGTAAGCAAAAAAAATCAGTCTGGGAAACACTTCTCGACTGTACAGAATTTTGCCTCATATTTTTGGTCTATTTCTCATAAAATTTGTGGTTTTCTGGCAAATCACTGGGATGCTCTGAGATTTAAAGTCACTAAATAATGGCATGCATTTAGGTTTCAGACTATATCCTTCAGAAAAATGTATGTGAACACAAACACTGTTACTCTAGCAACTTTCTAAGTTTGTAAGACCAATATTTAAAACCTCTCCCTATGTTGTGGCCTTTGTCCTCCCATTTTGTCAGGCTTTGTCCAGATTTCTTACACTAAGAGGTTGAGATGTATGCTGAGAAATGTTTGGAGGACAGAAGAAAGGCTAATGTAGAAAACTACTAAGTTGCTCTTAATGTGGCATATAAAGCTGAAGAAACAAGAACTCTTTGAATTAACAGTTTTTTGCAAACTTTAGAACAGGGCAGTATTATTTTATAATCAGCTGCCTTACTAGCCTGTAGATAAAATTACCATTAAGATAGATAGATGAAATTTCTGTGCTAAAATAAAAGACCGTGTTTGTTAACTTTGGTTAATAACACCTTCAAGAATACATCTGAGATGTTTAGATTTCCAATTAGTTGGTGTCCTCTTTATTTATTTATAGCTCACTTAACTGTCTAGGAAACTATCAAGGTGAACTCTCAGCCCTATTGTACTAAAAATAAGTTTCTTCTGTTGTGTTTCAGACATAGATTTCCTATTTTGTCCTCAAGGAAATTTGCCTCTCATTTAAGACCAGCATTATTCAGTACTGACCATGTTAAGTCAGGGACAAGTCAACAGAGTGAAAACTAGAAAGTAGAATTCTTTATACAATCCACTGTATGATATAATTTCTAGGTGGAGGTACTCTGTTAAGCTTATGGGTTATGGTTCATTTATAGCTCTGTTTCTACACTTGCTGCAGTGTGCAATGCTGTATTAAATACACTAGATTCACTATGGTCGTAGAGACTGTCAGGTGAAAAATCAGAGCAAAACAAAAGTAGGACTCCCTTGAGGAAAGAATAATCTTGAATAAAATTCATACATTCCTTGAACTGTGCAAACATTTGCATTGGGAGAATTACTTTTATGCAACATACCCCCCAAAAAATTTTCACAACCTCTTAATTAACATACCCTTGCAAGCAGATGCCCATTTATATGGTTGAACAATTGGATTGGGTTTCACGGCTAGGCTTATAAATGTGCTGGTGGTGATTAGCCTAGTGTGTACCTATGAAACCTGTAAGGAGTTATATAACCTAGCCTTTCTCATAGTCCTCTCTCATTTTGTCTCTCTGTCCATTTGTCTCTAAAGCTGTGTCCTTCCTGCCTTCCATACTGCTTTGTAGTCCATTACCAGTGAAAGTCAGCATTCAGCATCACCAAATACTTATTTGCTCATTAGAGTTTCTCAGATGTTTAGGCCTTTCCTCCCTCTGCAGAAACCTGTTCCAGGTGAAGTCAAGCAGGTCATTCTTCTTTATTTCAAGAGACCTGGGATATGAGGATGGTATTTTTTCCTGGATTCACTAGAGAATCTCGAGATACCAAAATCTCAAATTTCGGTAACCCAAGACTAAAACGGCGAAACACCAAAATGCTGAGTTTCAAATAACAGGCACTTAAAAGGGTGAGACTGTAATACCAAACTCCCTAATAACCAACACTTACAAGGCCGGACACCCTATTAGCCATCAATTACAAGGCCAAGACTGCAATACCCAACACTCTAACATCCGAAAACAGAAGCTCAGATATCAGAATGTTGAAAAAAAGATGTGCCTTTATTTCAAACATTTACAGTCCAGTAATCCAGTAAACACCTTAATCCAATCACAGTTCCAGTAATCCAGTCAACACCTGAGTATGACATCTTCCAACCGCAGTGTGACAGCAGCACCCCAAATGCAACATGTACACAGTGCATAATCCAAATAGCCCCAAAACGAACCACGTAGTGACAACAGACGAAACACAATGGCAGATGCTGAACTATTGCAATAGTTACACTTTCAGAAGCTGAGCTATTGCTGTGAGAAAGTCACAGCAGCCATACATTACCCTGTTCTGCAGCACATTTTCAATCTGCCCGTGATGTTTAACAACATGCCGGCACTTTGGAGAAGTTGGACAACCACACAACATAAGTGCCCGTAACTCCTCCACCCTGTCCTGCTCTCTTGCTAACACATGCATCAATACACACAATTCGGTGGCTGTGCTTCCCAGCAGTGATTTCAGTCTGCGGTGCCATGCTTCAGCACTGTGTTCATGGAAGGAAGAGAGCATTCAAAGCATGCACATTCCAAAACATTATGGGAAAGAGTGGGGGGAATCTACAGTATGTTGTTCTCGTAGAAAATTTACGAGCCTTACCAAACACATACCAGTCCCCAAAGTACCTCAGAAGGTCTTTCCCCTCACAAGAAAATGAGTCCCTCAACAGATTGAATGCTGGTATCACCTCCTCTTCTGGTAAGAATGCTAGGGCAACAAGTGACTTAACTGTCAACTGGAATGACATGTCGGTATTATACCTATGTGCTATCCCTAGCTGCTGTACTTTACACCTGATATTCTGGCCAAAATGGAAGAGACGCCCTTTGGACGTCACACCTTGTAGGTCCCCTTTGATTATCTTGATGGTGCTACCTCAAAGTCCGTTAACACATACTTCAACTGTATTTTACAGCCATGTTCTATCATTAATTCCAACACACAGTGCCACATATAGTTATAGGCTTTAAGGGACTTCTTGCACATTAAACAGAAGAGTAATGGTTTAGACCTGTTGAAGCCACCATACTTAACCAAGCCATGTATTCTGTACAGCTGGCGACATATGATCCCATTATGGAAGAATGTGCTATCCATTAACCATATAGTGGCTGTACTAAGATCTATTAAGTTCTGTACTGTTGTGAACACCACCACCACTGTGTCTGTACTGCTATCACTCATTCTCTTGTTAACAAATGGTCCAGACTTTGTGGGAAAGTCAGCTAAATTAATCTCCTGCAATGTACTGACACTGGCACCTGTACCTTTAGCCTGCTTCCTTCTCACCCTCCCCACTTGTTGCAACAGTGCCTTCCGATTTGGTAGGTTAGGTACTATATTGCTGGATGTAGATGCCAGAGCATCATCAACAATTACGCATGGCATGTCCCAGGATAACTCAGATTTCACCTTTAAAGTAGCACACATATGGTACCGTTCAATTTCGGAGGGGTCCCCACTATGATTATGCCCTACTGTTTTCAGCAGCATTTCCCCCTTGGGCACACATTGCGTGATAGCCCTACCTTTGCACTTCTGGGAACATTTCTATTTGCAACACCAGTACGTTTTCTCCTTGTTTACTTTCTCCCAATTTAAGACATACCTATCCAAGAGTAGTGCATGGTGTCCCTTTTGTGACTTGATTGTGGTGTATACTGTGCCGATCATTCCTGGAGCAATGGCAGGGTTTTCAGCCATGTTTGTATGTGGTTGCAGCGAATGTCAGGGTTGTAAATAACCGGTTTCTTGCAGCAAACATCAGGGTTGCAAATAACTGCTTGCTTGCAATGTAGCAGGCCTATCTCTGGCAGTTTCGCCTTTGCAAACGGCGTGCTTTTGAACTGCCGACATTTCCGGAATTCACTGTTTTAGTCTCGAGATACTGAGATTCCAGATTTCGGTATCTCGAGATTCTCTAGTGAATCCATTTTTTCTCATGGGAAGGTGCAGAGTGCTCTTTGCATTTGACTGCAAATCAGTCATACTATTCTATATACTAAGCAATGTTTTCTTTATTTCAAGAGACATGGAATATGGGGATGGTCTTTTTTCCCATGAGAAGGTACAGAGTGCTCTTTAGAGCCCTAGAGGATGCTTAGTCGATTTTTTATGGTTTAAGGAGAGGCTCTCTGTGATAGGTTCCAAAAACTTATTTTCTTACAGGTTCATAGATTCACAGATGTTTACTGGGCTCCAACAGCCATTTTAAGCCTAGCCAAGCTTACTGAAAATTGTCAAAATATTGCAGTACTCCAAGCATTTTTATGGCCATGGTACAGGCTTGTACATAGTGAGCATTCTGTTCTTTAGGGACATAGGTGCTGTAGCAAAGGTAAATTTGCCATTTCTCTTCCATCAGTTAACGTTACATTTGAATATGGTTAGGTATGACTTTTGCTGAACATGGATTAGAAGCCTGTTCCAGAAAAGGTGTCATTTTTGAGACTCATATATCATGTCCTGTTTATGTCATAGATGAGGTTTAGGTCCTTTGAAATGGTATTTCTGATGCTATTTGTTTTGTGAATGTGCAACAAATCCATTTTTTTTTATTTCTCCAAATCTTTTGGGTTTCTAATACCATGATGGGAATGGACCCCATTCCCAGGTCAAGGTACAATTAAAGCTCAAGAAATTAGTATTGTTTCAATCTTTGATGTCAGCCAAAAGTGCTCATCGCAGCACCCACAGTGTGCCCAGTAATGACTCCTGCAATTCGTAAGGAGTTACATGTATTGTTAATAAATACGATTGTAGGTTCTTTTTTATAAGACCCTTTACTCCTACTACTATTGAAATTGTCTGGGTATCTTTATTCCACATTGCTCTCATTTCTGCCTGCAAATCTTAATATTTTATGACTTTGTACCTCTCTGTACACAAGGCACTGTAGTCAATGGGTGTAATGATTTCAATGATCAATGCTGCTTTTGTCTTCTTTTCATGGACCACTATATCTGGTTTTCTCACATCTATCTTTTGAACTGTTGGCAATGGGTTATCCCATATGATGTAAACTTCATCATTTTCTATGATGTTTTGTGGCTGATGTTTCCAGTGTTTTTCAGCTACTTCAGTGTTTGCATAATCCCCAGTGCAGCAGTCTTACCACATTGTTATGCCTATCAGTATACAATCCTTCTGCCATTAGTATGTCACAACCAGCAACAAGGTGTGTGGCTGTTTCCAATTCTGTTTTACAAAACCTACATTTGTCTGTTTCTCCCATATTTTCAATGAACTTTGTAAACCAACATGTATGTAGCCCACTATCTTGGGCCACCAATATTAACCTTTTATCTTTTGGTTTGAATTCACCTCTCCTTAACCATTCCTGCATTCAGTCCTGATCGACATGAAGTTCTTCCAGGATTTGTCTATACTTGCAACTATATTTATGCATTTTCTACATTTCTTGCCTTCTCATCTGATCATTCACCTTATATTCTTTCTTTTGTTTTTGGCACATTCAGTTGCTGCCTGATTTTATCTACTTCTGATTTGATTTCCATTCCTGCTTGATGCCGATATGTTTCTGCTAGACTGAGAAGAGAAGTCATTTTTAACGTATTCTCCTCATGTTTTTAAAACTTTCACTATGTTTGGGTCTTGTGAGGTCACAGATATGTGTCCATGTCTACGACTGCAGATCTATACATGTAATCAATTTCAAAGTGACCCATACCTCCTTTGGAATGGGGAATATATAATTTTGGTATGCACTGATTTTTATAAATCATTTGGTGAGCATGAAGCATCCTTGTTTTCCTGTCTAATCTATCCACCACATTTTGGGGCCACATTTTGGGGCCAGTCAGTCACTCCAAAACTGTAAGTTAGGACAGGAAGAGCAAAGTGGTTTATAGCTTGAAATTTGTTCCTAGATGTCAATACTGTTTTCAGGATTAATTTAAGTCTTCTGAAATACTCCTTACTAACTTTTATTCACATTTGTTCATGTTTCATTGCTGATCCTTCATCAATTCCCAAGTATTTATTCACTCCCTCTTACTCAAGTTCTTTTATGTCACATATTGTCCCAAACTGATGTTTTCTTGTTGCTGCAGTTTTGCTTCTTTAAAGGTTGCTTTTGCACATTTATCAAGAAAAAAATGACATTCTTATATCATTTGAAAAAGTTTTGACTACTTGCAGTTGTGTTTTCAGTTCCTCATCTGATGAACTATACAGTTTTAAATCATTAACAAAGAGAAGATGAGAGGTCTTCACACTATGTTGTTTTCTAGGAGCCATTTTATACCCATGGCCTTAGCTGTTAAGTTGACACCTTAATAAGTAAAGGGCAAAACAGAATAGCAGTGGTGACTGGGAGTCACCGTGGAATATATCCCTTTGAATTTTTATCCCTGGAATAATAATTTGTCCTTTAAAGTGGTCTGCCACTGTTTCATGGTCACTGTAATGCAGTTGATCAGTGTAGGATATATCTTATACATTTTTAAGCACTATTTTAGTCCTGAATGTGGCATACTATTAAATGCTTTTTTGTAGTCAATCCATGTCATAATTAGATTTTCCCCTTTTTACAGTTCTCCATTATGACTATAAACTCTGTCAGCATCAATTCCAATATATAGTCTACACGTCATCATAAGGCAAGTTATTGGTTTATATCACTAGTCCATCAGTTTGGGATCAATAGATGGCTTGTAGGCTAGGTATAGATCACCATGTAGCAGTCTGAAGGAGACTGAGTACAGCGATAGGACTTTGAAATGGTCTGCAGAGCACTTGGTGTTTACGCCCTTTATTTTTGTGAGGAACCTCAGTGGTTTCGCAATCTGTTGCAAGCGTCTGGTCAGGTACATGCCAAAGAGTTCATTGTACTTAACGGCTGATCTGATGAGAGCTGTGTACAGTGGAACAGTAAACTCCTTAGGCCTGGATACCATGCTCTTACTTATAAGTTGTGCAATGTAGAATGATTTCTCACTAGAGCAGACAAGAAGTTGTCAAAGGTCAGTTACTTTCAGCATGCATTCCCAGATCCCTAACTACAGAATTTACTTTTAGGGGTGTATTATCCATGTGGTAATTTACAGGAGTAGACACCTTTCCTAAGGGTACTATTATGCATTTTTTCACATTTAGTTTAAGTCCATGTCTCTGGCACCCATTGTTTGTCTGCATCAGGCAAGGTATCTGTGTCTTTAAGGGATTCAGTGACCATTCCTAGTTTGCAGTCATCTGCAAACTTGGTCAGCCAGAAGCTCTTGATGTTTGCTTTCACTTCAGAGAAGTAGATGCTGAAAAGGAGGGGCCCCAGCACTGATTCCAGTGGGACTCTACTAGTGACTTGTCTCTTTGTGGAGGTTTATTCTCTTATCCTAACTTCTCGAGTCCTATCAATGAGCCAGATGGCTATCTATTGGGCGCCATATTGGTTTATGCCTAATTGTGTAGGTTTATGTACAATGCCTGAATGAGGTACTGTGTTAAACATCCTAGCCAGGTAAAGGAAGGTAGTGTGCAGTATTTTGCCTTTGTCCATAGCTTTATTGACCTTCTTGAAGAAGTCCACCAGCTTATGAAGACATGATTGCCTTTAACAAAACTGAACTTGGTAAAGTCCAGTGATTCCTATGTCACTGTTTATCAGGTCCAAGATAATTGTATATGAGACTAGTTAGACTTATGGGTCTGCAGTTTGCTAGGTCTGTGGAACCCCCACAATCCCCCTGTGCAGTGGAATAACTGTGACAGCTCACCATTTGTTTTGCATGAAGCGTAATGGAAGGCTGTGGTTAGACAGAGGTTCTAGCAGACCTGACAAGTCATGTTTCATGCTGTTTAGGAAGCATCCCATAATGTTTTGGTAAGCACAATGAGAATCTGCTCCCTAGTGATAGTTGAAGGAGAAATGGTGGTGATTGGGGGGTGGCAGCGATAGTGGATAAATTTGGAGCTAATCGTATCAGCCAGCAGATTTGCTGCATCCTTTGGCTCCATATAAATTTGGAGCTAATCGTATCAGCCAGCAGATGTGCTACATCCTTTGGCTCCATATATTCACCATTAGTTCTGCACATTGCTGGGTGTTGTCTTTAAGGTTGCACACATAACTGAAGAAAGCCATGTAGTTTTCTTTAGTTTGGATGGTTATTTTTTTATCTCAAATTTGGCTTTGATGATCTTGATTAATCTCTTGAGTTGCTTGTCCAGATTGATGAGGGAGTTTTTATGTTCCTCAGCAACACCCTTCCTGTTATTGTATTTATACTGGTATTCTGCAAAGGTGACTTGTTTTTGGGGGTTTTCCTGTGTTTATTTTGGGTAGGTACATCTAGCTCGATGCTGCTATTTATATGATCGCAAAGGGTTTCTGTGAACTATTCTGCACAGGCAACTATATTTCCAAGGTTTGGAGGGGGGGGGTGGAATTTTACCAGACTGTCTCACTTAGAAGTATAATCTAATGTAAAAGAAAATACATATCCTGTATTCTTATACAGAAAGTGATGGCAGCTCCATTGTTGTTCTCAGTTTTGCTTTATATAAACAAAACAGCAATCTTTATGTCAAAAATTAGATCTGACTTTCCCTGGGATATTTAGATTTTTTTAAATGTTCATTATTTGAAATCTATCTTGGTGTCATTTTGGATATTTTTGCTTATGTAGCACAAACATATCCTCACTATTTTCAAGTTTAGATACTGCAGCTAATATACGTTTGGTAGAAGTTAGGTGCTCATGATGGCCTAAACAAAGAGTCCGACAATGGTTGCTTGTCATCTGTTTCATCATTATTTACTTCAGACTGTGTAAAACTTGTTATGTAGCCACTGAATGCTGATACAGGCCAAAGACATCAGATATCATTTTCTGTGCTTCTCCATTGCTATGAGTCACCTGTCCCTCTAACCATGACATTCCCGTCACCTGTCCCTCTAACCATGACATTCCTACTGGAGAAGTGATCATGGTTGGGGCATAATTTGGGCAATTATTACAGGAGTTATACTTAAAACATATGTTTTCCTCTCAGGCATGCTAAGTAGTATTTCTATGGGTGAAGGGGGTATGCAATGGATGTAGCTTGTACCTTTTGTTTACTTCCAAAAGAGATGTAAGACCAGTAATTGACTTTCCCCTCTGTTTAGAAGTTGAAACTTTTCATTAGATACTCCATTGTCCCGAAGGGGATATTACTGCTATGAGTACACATGTACACATGATACACTTGCCCACCCCTCATCTCCCTTCCAGTGTGAGGACAAAGTGGACAGTGTCCCATTAAGGATTATACAGCACCTGGACCTGCATCTGATCCCAAGGCTTCTGGCTTCATATGAATAGAAATATACTTTCAATAAAATATGTCTCTGCATTCACTGTGCATGTCTTGGCACTCTGCTTCAATTAGAAAACATATTAGTGAACTGTAGATGTTTTTCAAATGTAAAAACACTGCAATCAGTACTCAGTTTCATATTCTTTCAGATATAAAGTCAAAACTCTGCATTATTACAACAGCAACATATTTAATGCTGCAGTTCAAGGAAAACATTTTAGTCCTTGGTTATGTCTGAGCTGACTTTAACAATCTTTCATTCAAGGAGAATTTGGGACAGTCTGTGGTCTGCTCTTTTAATGTTGGTGTATTAGGAAGAGCAACATCTGATTCCTCATCAGTCAGTATATCAGGATGGTGCAATGTTGGAGACTTCATTAACAGTTTTGATTATCTACTGTTACTTCTAGAAACGTTTGCTGGGATGCACTCTCGGATGTTTGTCTGGTCAGTTCTTTATTGGTTGTATCACAGGCACTTATTCTGTATTTGATATAGTCATTGTGGAGAATAGTTTGAACAAGTGCTTCTGCTTTCTTCTCAAATTTCCATCTTCTGTACAAACAACAGAATATACTGGTTTATGTCTTTGGTCACATGGCTTCACAACTGCTCTTTGTTGTTTCTCTGTGGAAATGTGCAGTATCCTCCTACTCTTAAACAACACAGAGATGATCTTATCTGACCACAAAAGTCATACAACATTTTCTGTCTAGGCAGGTTTACCTTCTGCCTTTGCATGACTAAAATAAACTTTAAGACAATAGTAAGGAAGAAAAAATATTCTTAAAGAAAAAAATATGTATTCTACCAGATAACACTTGACTCATCATGCCTTGCAGTGCAGTGTTATAACAAAGTTTACTTGTGTATTTATTTGATCTTGCTGACCGAGATAGTCCAACTAGGCAAAGCCCATTTGCTGCAGAGGCCTGTGGAGAAAAGCTCCATCAAAGGAACATTCAGCTTAAAGTTACATTACAACTTTAGGGGAATTTACAAATTTGATATTACATTATATATTTGAAATACAAACATCATTAAATTTAGAATATATATTTACAGTTTAGGAGAGATGCAATCACTGTAATAAAATAAATGAGAAAGTACTCTTTACAGAATAAAATGCTTGAGGTATTAATGTGATGGAATATTGTGCTGAATAAATTATCAACACAGAAGTTTGTTTCAGTGGAAAAAAGGTAATGTAGCTGTGATTATTTAGCCATAAAACCTTAGCTGTGTGTTGTGTATCGTCTTGAAATTAGGATATGTTAATCTTGATGAAACGTTAGATGTTCTAAGACATAAGGTGAGATAGAGGAAAATTTGGGTTTTGTGTAAGAGGATAATAGTTCTAACCTTTAGGTGGAAGGCCCCTGTAGAATAGGTCATTAAATAGCTGAAACGGCTACATGAAATAAGACGATAATTAGGTATGGCAGTATGGAGGAAGTTTTCTTTGAGAGCTGGGTAAAATCAGATTAAAGAGGAGAATGTTGGAGAAAAGAACAAAAGTATACTAATGGAGGTAGGACCGTAAGCAATGAAATATGAATAGTAAGAAACATAAGTGAGATGCAGCTTGGAAGAGCTGGAACAGGACCATGATTGAGTAAGGTATTGTTTAAGTAATGTTGTGAAGCTCAGAAGTTTTCTGGACATTCCTATGTTTTGAAGGGATTACATTCCAGAGTTTGGAAATATAACAGGAATACAGGGAGTCCCTTGCTTGGTTGTTAGACTTGCTTATGATTAATAAATGTTGTTCATTTTAGTGGAGGTCCCTTGTGGGGGAGGAAAGCAGAAGTATACTTTTTAGAGCTTAGCATTTTTCAGGATTACACATTAGTTTGTGTACAGTAATAAATTCAGGTTATGATAGTTCTTTAATGAAATATGGTAGTGTTTTTTTAAGGAGCATTGGTGGCAAATTCTGAAATGTTGTTATAAAAGGAAACAAACTTGATTTTAAGTGTTGTTCCTATAGTTATGGTGGGCAAGGTGTATATGAGGGTTGGCAGTAGGTAGCCTGAGGCTGAGCTTTTTCTTGCAGTGTCAGTCCGGTATTGTCTGGCCCTGTAAAAGTTTGTAAAATATGTTGTTCAAATTTAAGGTTATTTATTACATCACCAAAAAGTTTAGTGCCTGTTACTATTTTCATATTAGTATTATTCGATGATGTAATCATGAAAGATTATTGTTGGTTACAATAGTATATGGTTGTGAAATCATACGTTTGATTGTATTAGGGTTAAATGTCAGTTATAGTGGGCTCAGATGTGAATTATATGTGGTAAATAGTGGTGCCACTTTTTAACCAACAGCACTATATGCCTCAAATTCTAGTGAATCTTTCTCTGGCTGCATTGCCCAATTCCGTCCCATCATATATCATGCTGCAGCACACAGTTTAGGTAGAACATTTTTATTATTGAATATAAACTTGTCTACTTCCTATATTTAATTATTCATTCATTCTCTGACACCCATTTTATTCTGTTCAGGATCATTATGAGGGAGGCAGAAATGTCCAGAAAAGATAAGGGAGTAAGCCATAAAACAGTTTAGATTCATGGATTAATGGATATTCCATGAATCTTATGACCATTCACTCTTTACCAGTACACTCCTAAGTCAATACTTCCTTTTTCCTGGATGGCCATACTAATAAAACGCAGGGTAAATCACACTGTTTAACTTGTTGAGGAAGTTTATTCCAAATGTTTGGGGGTGCTGTATTATAAGTCTACCTCTCTACTATGCAGTATTTATCTGTTGGTGAAGATTTAGGTCCCTGGTTGTAGTATTAGTGGAGATATTGGACTTGTGGAGAAACAGGAAGTCCAGGACAACCGGGTCTCTAGTGGGGTCTCTAGTAGAGGAGCAAGCAAGACTGATCACCCCTCAAAGTTCTTTAAAAAACTTAATAAAGGGAAAGCGCTTCCAGCATATCTTCATAGCTCATGGATTTTAGGACTATGATCTTTTTGGTTAATTACATTTAGGGTTTTGCTAATTGTTTGATATGATTAGTGATTACATCCCAAATGGAGCATTGTATTCAATAATTGTCCTGATCAAGGCAGAGTATAAGAGAGTGATTACCTCTTTAGACCATGAGGACATTCCTTTGGGAATTAGTTGGGTTAAATAAAAGGATTTCCTGACAAATGTTGTCACATGATTGTCAAAAGAAAATGAGAGCTTTCAGTCCATCTATCTTGGTCCTTGACAAATTTCTCATGTTGTAGTTGTCTGTTGGCTGTACAGTATGATGGGGGAAGGGCTTGTCCTATCAAAAGTGATACTGCAGTTTGTAGCTTCTAGTTTGAGCTCATTTTTAGTGTATCAAGGGTTAACTATGGAGAGTTCATTCAGAAGAGTTTAGGTGTCGTACTGTGACACCAACCTCCAGTTTTGCAGTCATCTGTAAACTTTGTTAGCCAGAGGTCTTGTCTCTCCACTTGGAGATCAGATAAGCAAATACTGAAAAGGAAATGTTCCAACACTGAGCCTGAGGGGATACTTCTTGTTACACTCATACTTACTGATGAGACACCTGCAAATCACATTGCATGGGCTCTGCCATTCAGTTAGACTGATGTGACACCTGCAAATCACACTGCATGGGCTCTGCCATTCAGTTAGACTGATGTGACACCTGCAAATCACACTGCATGGGCTCTGCCATTCAGTTAGACTGATGAGACACCTGCAAATCACACTGCATGGGCTCTGCCATTCAGTTCGACTGATGAGACACCTGCAAATCACACTGCATGGGCTCTTCCATTCTGTTAGACCGATGAAACATCTGCAAATCACACTGCATGGGCTCTGCCATTCAGTTAGACTGATGAGACACCTGCAAATTACACTGCATGGGCTCTGCCATTCAGTTAGACTGATGTGACACCTGCAAATCACACTGCATGGGCTCTGACATTCAGTTAGACTGATGAGACACCTGCAAATCACACTGCATGGGCTCTGCCATTCAGTTAGACTGATGGGACACCTGCAAATCAAACTGCATGGGCTCTGCCGTTCAGTTAGACTGATGATACACCTGCAAATCACACTGCATGGGCTCTGCCGTTCAGTTAGACTGATGCAGACACCTGCAAATCAAACTGCATGGGCTCTGCCGTTCAGTTAGACTAATGGAGGCACCTGCAAATCACACTGCATGGGCTCTGCTGTTGAGTTAGTCTGCTATCCATTTTACCACATATGGAATCAATTTTTAAAACAATTAGCTTTTGTGAGATGCATGGAAATGGTGTAAAGGTCCTTCACCAGGTCAAAATACACCACATACACTGCATGACCAGCATCTACAACCTCTGTAAACATTTTAAAGAAGTTTACCAGGTTAAACAGACAGGATGTACTCCTTACAAAGCCAAACTGTTGGTGATCAGTTCAAACAAGGGTCTTGATATCACAGTTTATGATGTCAGTTATTGTACACTCACCCTGAGGTTTTGCAGATGAGGCCTGTAAAGCTTATAGGACTTTAACTACCCAGGTCAGTTGTAAGACCACTCTTCTGGTGGGGCATCACCACTGCAGTGTTTCACTCATCAAGGACAAAACCAGTAGTTAAACCTATGTTAAAAAGATTGAGAAGTGTGCCTGCAAGGGGATGTTTAAACCTGTTATGTAACTAGGCATATGATATGTAGCAATAAATAACGATACAGTCAAAAGGTTTGTCGTATACCAAAAATCTGACAAAACCAAGCATCTTGCATATTTTTTTTTTCTTATCCAGATTTGATAGTATTGCAAAATTATTTATGAAGAGTAATACTTGTTAGTAAGCTGTGTGATATACTTAAGTGAGCCAGTCCATGGTAGTACTGAATATTTTGGCTTTGGAATTTGGTGAAATGAATCTCTAGGAAAAGTACTCTATGCTCCCCCCTCCCCAATGTCCATTGTCACCCTTGCACACCCTATTATGTCCCTCTTTACCACTCAACCTCTTGGTGCAAGAAATTCTGACAAATCCTAAAATAATGATGGACCAAAGGCCCAAAGAATAAGGACGGATTTTAAATATTGCTCTTATAAACTTAGAAAGTTGCTAGAATAACAGGGTGTGTGTTAGGATGCATTTTTGGAAGATAAGAAGTCTGAAATTCAGATGTATGTCATTATTTAATGAATTCAGTCCTCAGTGAGTTGTCAAAAAAAACACAAATTTTATGATCAGCCAACCAAAAATATGAAGCAAAAATTTGGACATTCTGCCAAAATCAGGACACTTGAGTGGTATGGTGTCCCTTTTGCCCAATCTTGGTCTTACAACACCATTCATAGTTTTCCCATGCTTTGTTGAACTCTTCAGATTTTTCCTGCATCGCTTAAATATATCCAAAATGGCTAAAATTACACCAAAATAAATGAGGAGGAAATAATCAGATGAAACCAATGTACTCACCCCCCTGAAACCCACCCCAATCCCCACCCCCATCTGACGCCATTGGGCTCTAAATGCTGTGAGTTGCATTTTAAAGCTATTTTTTAATATTTTGAGCCAAAGATAAACCAAACTTGTGGCTAGAGAATGAAATGCATTCTTGGTCTTCTTTTTCTTCCTTTCAGCACTACATAAATATCCAAGGCTGCAGTGTAATACCTGGAAATATAGAATGAATCTGATAGGAGGCTGCTTGGACCTCAGAAGCCATAGGATTCTAGATGATGTGAGGTACATTTAAGAACTTTTTCCAAGCCTTTTGTTAAAATTATGACTTGGACAAAAGTAATGACTAACTAAATACATCCAGTCTTATTTATTTTTGTTCAAGGAAGAAATAGGTTGTACCCAAGGCTTAATTGTCAAAGTTAATGAAAAAAGTAGTTTCTAATAAACTGAGAAGATAAATGAGTGGAAAGACACACTAATCATATCTTACAACAGTGTCTGTCTGCCTGTCAAAAGAAAAAAGCTAATTACCTCTTGTGTATCCATCTGTTACTAGATTGGGATGAAAGTCGATGAATAAGTGGCCCCAGTCATATATTTCAAGTTACTGGTGTCACATGCCATACAGCTTGCCTACTCACCCCCATAAAAGATGGCTACCACTATCTGTGCATCCCTTTTCTGGTTACCAGACTGTAATAACATATTTTAACTTGCTGATCACAGATATATACACACAATATGCCTCCTTATCCCTACCTCCCAAAATTAGCCACCTGTATGCAATTCTTGTATGTGATTGTCAGGAAAAAAGAAGAAGTAAAATGATCAGAGTTACATATTGTAGCCTGTTACTGCCCCTCCACAAGCTACTGTGATGATGTATGTATACTTGTGAGGTATGATTGTGTGAAAAGTTAAAGAAGCTATGCCTACACTGTCACAGCAACCTTTTGTGCATAGCACCCCTGCACTTTCATTGTGGAGAAAATTAGAGAAATAATGGCCACACTTTCCCCATTCCCAAACAAGTTATAGTGTCTCCTGTGTACACCTCTCTGGTTTGATTGAGAGGAGAATTTAAGAAATAATAATCTCAATGTTGCCAGCCCCCACCATCCACAAACATACAAGCTATATTTCTATACAGGGCGAGTTGTAGAACAGGTAGATTGAGGGCATAAGCCCTCAACAAAACTGTCAAACTCCACTTCTGCAACCTGAGTTGTAGACGCTGCCAATATCTTGATAATCAGTGATGCATTTTATGTCTTATTTTTGAAAATAATGACTTGTAGTGTATGGATCACTATAATTATGCACTAAATTTGGGGAAAGGTATGCTTGTTAAGCACCTTTCTCATATCAGAAAGGTTCTTAACAGGCTAAGTACCTTGTACTACTGTTAAGCTATAGTCACACATTATAGCACTGAGGTCACCACAAAAGAGCTGTGGGAAGCTGTTAATCACTTCATTTTGATTTTTTCTAAAGTCTGACTTAAATGTTTAGCATTATGGAGTGCTTAACAGCTATCCTCCACATACATTTCTGTGGTGGCTTCTCTCTGTGTGGCAGTGGTAAGTGTACTACAAGACTATTGCACTATTCTCTCACTAACCTTTGAATTTATGTCTCCTGCATCACATACCATTCAGGTAAAACATTAGATTAATTTGTATATTTCTATGAAATTTCTAGGTTGTGATTCCAAATGTAGTGCAAACCAACAGATAGCACAGAATAGAGTCAGATATCCCCAAATGTACAACAGTTTCTTATGGATATAGAATGAAAAAGAACCTGTGCATTTCCAATGTCCATTCAAAGAAACTGGATGGTGTAGCCCCATGGCAGAAATGCCTACTGTAACAGAGACAGTAAAAAGACATGAGTTGCATAGTAAGGTACTGCAACATAAAAATGTTGCAAGTAGGGTGTTGAAGTAATTTGTAATATGGAGAAGGGACATATTCATTCATTGAGAGAATGTATTCTCAGGTAATGAAGTTAGGAAGCATGAAAAATGTATAGCCTGGGCAGTATTCTAATCTTTTTGTCAACCTAAAACAGGAAAACCCACAAAGCAGGGAATTCTAAGCAGTAGGTGAGTGTTAAGTAGGACAACATTAGCACTAAGGACTTCAACAATATTGTAAGAGAGGGAGAAACAGTACCTAGCCAGTGTTCAAATTCCATGTCTTACTTTGCAAGACAGAAAACTCAAAATAATGGGAGAATCTTGGTAACATGTATCTGCATTTGCAAAAAAAAAAAAAAAGTATTGTTCAGAGATGCCCTCTGCAGAGAGAGAGAGAGAGAGCACAATGTTGTGAATAAAATAATGAGAGTATTGTATACTGAGAGGCAAGATGTCCCTGAACAATGCACCAATTATACTTCTCTTATGCCAGAATGTAGGTGCAGTGAATGGCAGAAAAGGCATCTAGGTACTGGATCTCAAAAAGGAAGAGAGCAAGAAGTAATAAGAAAGGCAGATGTACCAACTGACCAAAATAATACTGGTATGAGTTGCTTTACTTAGAAAAAATCAGATGCACTGAGACCCCAGTGGCTGCATTTGCCAATGTGTTAGAAATGTCTTATACATCATGACAGACTATGAGGAAATGCCACAGTGGATTGAACTTCATATAAGCCAGATAAACATTAAAAAGGCACAATGGGCTGATGAAACTTTAGTAAATGAAAGGAAATATAGCTAGAGATATAAAGAATGAAGCCATAAACAGGTTTCCGCTTCTTACCTGCACTTCCCATTGCAAAATATTTCATTGTACAGGGTAAATAAGGAATGTAAAATATAGCACATCAGCTATTAGTGGCCACACCTTTCTGAAACCCAATATGAGGTTAGCTCCTAGTCATGTACAAGGAAGAAGCCTGGTAATGGACAAAGCTGTGTCACTGATCCTAGCAAAGTTTTACTCTCCGGGCTAAAACGAAAGAAGATGAGTACATCTGTGCTGGATGTCATGCCTGCCAAAAGACAGCCCTCATCCAGGCTTTGCAAATCCCTTGATTCTGTTTTTTATCATAGTAGTGCTATATGAATATATTACTCTGAACATTGTTGGGCAGTTAGTGAAATCCAGCAATGGGTTTCAGTAAATCTTGGTAATTTTGAATAATGTAATAAAGTATCCTGATGTTAATTCCCCTGTGTAAGGCTAACACTAGATCTATAGTTAGGGAATTATTTTCTGGAGTAGGAATACCCATGGTAATGTTTATTGAACAGGAGACTCCATTGATCATGAGTAATTGTTCCAGTGATTGAAGTTAAGATTGTTAAATCCTTAGTGTACCATTCCCAATTATATAGGTCAGTGTAAATTTTTAATTGAAAATTAAATTCCATGCTGAAAAAAAAGTTACTGAGGAAGATAAAAACTGCATCCACTTTGAGTATACCTGCTGTTTACCGTTACCTAAGTAGCACAATCCAAGACAGGGTTAAGGCTGTTTGAGTTATTGCAAGGCAAACACCTTAATGGAATATTGGGTATTGCCAGAGAAACTTGGAAGAAGAGAAACTCCATTTAAAGGCGACATAGAACACTGTATCAACTTACAAGAAAGGCAGAATGTGGTGACAATCAGGAAGATGTGAAAGGAACCCAGGGCACCCAACAAGGAGTATATAGTAAAATTGAAAGGATCAGATAATACAAAACTAGACACCAGCTGTTAGTCTGGCTCTCATCTTTAGAAAATAATTTCTTGGCTAAATGACAGAGTCCATTTGAAGTAGTCGAAACATTAACTGATGCAAACTCCAGCTGTAAACAGAGTAGTAAGAGAAGATTGTAATGGCCACACAGTATAACACATTGGGTGCTCCTTAATTGCAGAGTGTACCCTCACGTACTCCTTCTCATCTTCTGTCTCTCTAACCAGTGCCTTAGTCTCCCCATCAAGTCCTACAGCAGACAGACCAGTAAACAAGCACACACCCCCACTGGCTATCACGCTCTAAGTACAGTTACCTTTTCTTCTGTGCTGCAGAAGTCAGTACCTCTGTTGTTGAAAACTACTTGATGATATCTTCAGTTAGACATCTTTTGTGGTTCCCAAAAGACTTTACTTCTACTACTGTTTTAAAATTATTTTTGTTTAGCTGTAGTTATGACAGCATTTGAACAGAAGATAGCCCTGCTTGTCAATATTTTTCCATCAATGGATTACTAGAATGTTTCTTTAAATTATTTGCCTGATGCAGCTTTGTTTGTAATGGAAAGGTAATTTATTTGTGGATATCTATAAGAATCACTGATTGCATTTTGTAATGCGTTTCATTTCTGTAACAAAATGTTTGATTGAGGTTCATTTTTATCTTACTACTTTGCCTGATGATATGAATGTAGCTGCACAATGCAGTCTGGTGTTTCAAGTGTCAAGGGTGCTGCAGCTATTTAAATATCTCCTGTGTAGTTTAAATGCACCTCCTAACACAATGTAACATACCTTTCAGGTGACATATCGGCTTCCTTTAGTTCTGGGCATTCCAAGACACTTGCACAAGTAAGTGAGGATTGCTACAGCCCCACTACAACTTCATGGTGACCTTACAGGACTTGAGCTTGATGAAGGACTCTGACCCTAACTCCTCCTGTATGACAGTTGAGGGGCAAATGAGGCATCAAGACATGCTTCTGTAATGTTTTCTTTATGTAGAAAAGCTTGCAATTTACAAATAGTCGGGGTGAGTTGCTCTTGTTCTTGTTCTTTGCCTTATTTGTTAAAGCAGTAGTAATGATCACAATCTTCTCTTAAGTAGATCTAAAAATGTATATCGGTCTACAAATGCTTGACCTATTCCCAGATCAAAGTGTTTGTAGCATTTATATACCCAAGGACTGTCAGCATTGTTTAGAAAAGATCTAAAGAAGTTATTAATTGAGTGAAAGCACTCATCAGAATTAACAAGTCTTCTGGATGTAACAAATTGGTACAAATAAAATGCCTAAAAGGAGGTCTCTGACTCTGCATTAGTTTTTTTTTTTTCTATACCATCATTGCATGAGTTATATCCTTTGAACCGATAATTAACAAGTTTTGTCTAGAAGATAATGCAGGGTCTTGTTAAAATTAAAGGTGAATATGCAAAGCTCTGTTTTTTAAACAACTTACTATGTTAGACATTTGCTTTTATTTTTATCATTATAATGAGCATTTGTCATATACTTGACATTTTGAATTCCTAACACACTGCACAGTAAGTAAACTCTGCAATAAACCAACCCATCCAAAGGCAAGATACAAGTATTTTAGTAGTTATACATTGCATTTATGTGGAGTGCAGATAAAAGGAAAAACGCTGTTGGGACACGTTAAATGCTGTTAGAAAGGGTGAGTGTGTACTAATATATTGATGAGTGTTATTTATTTAAATTTATTCATTGGATTTTATCCATTTGTATCTGATGGTTTAATCTTTGCACTTAATAAAGATTTGGATTTGTGACAAGCTGTTGAGGTGGAGCTGTTTTACCTTGCCTTTGGATGGGTTGCCATTTTGAATTCCTGTCGTATGTTAGTTGTTACAGAAATACTACTGTACTGTTTCTGTGGAATAACTTATTAGACAAAGCTTTATAGGAATATGCTCTGGTGAGCTAAACTTTGTATACTGTGATTACAGACTACAGTTACAAATAGCATCTTTGTGTAAATCACTGAATTATGATTAGAACTTGAAGTAGGTTTCCATAAAAGTGACCGCATTATAATTATAAATTGTATTCCTTTTGCATGACTTGTTAAAACTCTTTTTGGTACTTATGTATTATCGCAATCAGATTTTGAACAGAAGAAAAGGCTCTTTTTCAAGCCGTACTCCTGCCAGAAAATGTAGTCCCAGAAACTATATATATATATATATATATATATATATATATATATATATACATATATTTATATATATATATATATATATATATATATATATATATATACATATATTTATATATATATATATATATATATATATATATAGATAGATAGATAGATAGCCTCGAAATGTACAAAGATGTTGTAAAAAAAAGTCCTCTGAAAGAAATTATTACAGCAGCTGCCATACTCTTGTACCTTCACATTTCATTACTCTTTCTCTGAATCTGTGTTCAACAGAAACAGGCAAACTGTGCTTTTAATGTAGAGAAGTGGTCCAATGTGTACTAACATGTCTGGAATTATTGTAAGGCCCAAAACTATTTCCAAATCATTGCAGGTACAGAGTTTCTTTCAATAACGTTATGTAATACCGCATTATAACTGACAGAAGTGGCCATGGGCAAGCTTGTATTGCAAAACATTCAGGTACTGTGGTGGTGCTGCATCAGAAAAAAAAAGTATGATTTCAGAAAACCTTGACTGTTGCTAAAATTTGTCAGCTGCCGTTTCAGAAACAAAAAAATCCACATTTTACATGCATAACACTAAATCGTAGTTCTGCCATTTTAACAAAACATTTTGCAAGTATATATCAATGTGTTTATACTGCAGTGGTGGTGCTGCGGTAGCATTGTCGCCTCACAGTAAGATGCTGTCCGGTTCGATTCTCAGCTAGAGCGTCTTCTGCGTGGAGACATGCGTGAATGGGCGTACCTTCGTTGAAGGTTGTGCATCAGGGCTGGCAACTTGGCACGTAAAAATCTACTGCCGATCATTAGCGGACCAGAGTTCCGCTGTGGCGATCCCTAACCGTGAAAAAAGCCAAAAGACGCAACAGCATATCAATGTGTTTAAACTGTCTTCAAACAGTGTAGCTCATTCATGACATGAAAAGTTGACAAGTATAAACCCCAACAAACATATAAGGTTGTCACTGTTTCAGATGGCCAAAAGTATAATCCACCCTTTTAAAGGTCCAAAGCTGGACTTCTTTATGGAAATGCTACATTTTGCTGGACAAGCCCTTTCCTTTTGGCAGAAGTATAGCTTGGAAAAGAGCCATTTCTCCTGTTCAAAATCTGGTTGCAATAATATGTAAGTACCCTCTTTTTTTTTTAGATGTTTGCTATCTTGAATGTTTTTATTGGATGCATTTTTAACCGTATATGTGAGTTTATTATTGTGATTATTTTCTAAAGACAATGATAAAGATGTTCGAGGACATGAGCATATTAAGTATTATACTAAGAGAAGGAACAGTTGTTTTAGCCTCTTTGAGTAACTCAAGGCTTTCACTTCAATTAATTTGATATAAGATCAGACTATCCTGATTACATTTGGCAGACACCAATGAGTACCTGTCTGATCCCAACAGCACATATGAGCCACAAAGTAAGCAGCCTGCAGTCTTAGTAACACTGAGGCTGTTGCATTTTCATGCAGGAGCGACAATGCGGACACACCCCTGTAAGCTTCACTAGCTGTTCTTTGCAATTGTTACAGTAAATATTGAATTCATATTCAACCATTATCCAGGCATCTCTTTGGAACCCCCCCCCCCCCCCCCTCCTTAATAGCACTGCCACATGTGACTACTAGGACTGCTTGAAGCTTCATCACAGCATTGCACAGCTCATTGGGTTTCATTAATTATTCATGAGCAGTCCACTTAAAGCACTACATCTGTGTTAGTGGCAGTTGCTGGGGATTCACTTAGATTCATAGGTTCATACTAGGCTATCTGCCCTAGGGCATTTATAAGCCTAGCCAGAGTGTGTTTGGCTTTCGCCACCCATTTTAAATGAATATTGCTATGCCCTATTTCGAGGTTAGTATACTGTGCCTCTGTCTAACAGTGACACAGAAGTGATACCCGGGGTAAACCTACGATCTCCCATCCACTCATCAAAATTCCTCTTGAAGAGAGTCAATGAGGGACTCGGCCTAACCTGGACTGGGATTTTATTCCAGAGTGAAAGGAGCCTATGGGTTATGAATCTGTCCCTCCTGCATGTCCTATTTATTTCAGTGTTGAGGTTCAAGTCTCTCGAGTGCGTAGCTCGATGGGATTTGGATTTTGTGAGGTGCAGCATGTCCATTAATTCCGGGTAGGACATGGCTTTATACGTCAGGCACAGATCGCCTCTGAGCAGGCAGTTTGCTACTGAGTAGAGCTGGAGTTTCTTTAACCGGGCAGCATATGGCATCTGTTTGAGCCCTTTGATCCTCTTGGTGAGGTACTTTTGGGGTCTTTCCAGTTGCTGCAGGTGTCTGGTAAGGTACATCCCAAAAGGGGCATTGTACTCCATTATGGGCCTGATGAGGGATGAGTAAAGAGGCACGATGACCTCCCCTGATCTAGATGTGAATCCCTTCATGATTAGGTGGGCTATATAAAATGTTTTTCTAACCACTTTGGCCACGTGGTTTTCAAATGAGAGATTGCTATCAACTTGGGTCCCCAGGTCCCTAATTATTTCTTCCGTACTTAATGGATTACCACCTATGTGGTAATTTGTGGGCACTTTGTTTTTGCCAAAGGGGATGACTATATACTTTTTGGAGTTTAGCTTGAGGCCATGGCTCTGGCACCAGTTGTCTGTTTCTATGAGGCCCTTTTGTAGGATGCTTGTGTCGGCTGGAGAGTCGATTATGGTGTCTAGTTTGCAGTCATCTGCGATCTTGGTCAGCCACAGTCCTTCCGTGTTGGCCTGTACCTCCGAGAAATATATACTGAACAAGAGAGGTCCCAGGACTGAGCCTTGTGGGATGCCACTTGTAACTGGTTTGGAGTCTAACATGGCTCCAGCAATTCTAACCATGTGGGTTCTGTCCTTGAGCCAGTTTGCAACCCATCTAGTGACATAGGGGTTTATATTTAAGCTGGTTGATCGAGTGGGGTATTGTATCGAAGGCTTTTGCGAGGTTCAGGTAGGCTGTGTGGACCACCTTCCCCTCGCCAAAGGCCTTGGTGACTGTTTCAAAGAAATCGACCAGGTTTAAGAGGCAGGATCTGCCCTTAACAAAGCCGAACTGGGTAGGATCCAGTGTCTGTAGGCCCCCAATATCTTTATTTATGAGGTCCATGATGATCCTTTCCATAGCTTTGCAGACCAAGCTAGTCAGGCTTATGGGGCGATAGTTTCCAGGATCCGTTGAGGCATCACCTTTGTGGAGAGGGACCACTGTTGCTGTATGCCACTCTTTGGGTACATATCCTGTAGTAAGGCTGAGAGTGAACAGTAGTTTTATGTTTGGGTTTAGCTCTTCTTGGAGTTCATGTAGGATGCAGCCCGGGACACCATCTGGTCCTATTGATGCTGTGTTTTTTGCTTTGGAGACGGCGGCTCTTACCTGAGCATCTGAGATGTCAGGGAGGCAGCACTCTGCTGGGATAGATATTTGCCCTTTTGGTGGGGGGGGGTTGCGCTGAACCTGTCAGCTAAGATGTTGGCAATGTCTGTGGGTTCGGTGTATTTTTTGTCATTTTGGACTGATTCTGAGCATATTCCCACCCAGGTTCCTAACATAACTAAAAGAAAGCCTTGTGATTATCCTTAGTGTCCTGTGCAATTTTTCTCTCGAAGCTGGGCTTAGACGATTTTATGAGTGCCCGTAGTTTTTTGCTAATACTGATCAGAGATGTCTTCCATTTTTGGGATTTTACTCTATCATGTAGTAGCTTCCTCCTTCTATTGTATAGTTTGTTTATGGCTGGGGTCCACTAGACAGGACGCCTGCCTTTGGAGGATTGGGTCTTGGTTTTATTTGGGATTGCATGATCCATGCATTCCTGAAGGAGTTCATAGAATGCATTTATAAAGGATTCTGCGGTCTGGGCCGTATTTTCCACAGGCTCGGGGGCTTTGAAGGATTCCACCTAGGTTTTGAGGAGTGTGAAATTTGCCTTAGAGAAGTTTTTCACTGTGGTTTTCTGGGCAGGGGATGGGGTCGGGATGTGAATATCCAGTGAGATTAGTTTATGGTCTGATCTTACCAGTAAGGGATACACTTCTGGTCTGGAGCATAGAGCCCCCATGTTGGTGATAATCAGGTCCAGTATGTTTCCCCTCTTGTGGGAGTGGTAACAAGTTGTTCCATAGCATTTGAGTTTATAAATTCTAGAAACCTTTGGGCTAGGGTGTTGGAGCTAGAGTAATGCTCCCAGTCTATGTTTGGGTAGTTGAAGTCACCCAATATAATGGTGTTTGGAGAGACCTTCATATTTTCCAGTGTTCTCAGGAAGGCCGAGTGAGGTTCCTGGGTTTGGGAGGGTGGTCTGTAGCAGGCTATAAACTGGAAGGCAGTTTTACCCACTGTTAGCTGCACATGGATAGTCTCTGATGCTTCGTGCTGTGCCACCAACCTGGAGGTGTGGGTATCTTTGACGAATATTGATACTCCCCCTCCTTTTGTGGTTCGGTCCAAGTTTTGGGGCCGAAAAGCATGGTATGAGGTATAACCTGGTAGTGCTGGGGTGCTCTCGGGAGCCTTGAACCAGGTTTCTGTTACTGCACAGATATCGATGTTCTCCATGCTAATGTTAGTTCATTAATAGTTTGCGGGTTGTCTACTTACAAACATGTTCCCAAATTAGTGGAATTCACCAAACCACATCTCCAATTATTTATGAGTGTTCTACTCACAGCCTTTTTTCTATATTAGTCAGACTCACAGAGCAACTTCGATAATTACTTATTAGTGGTATACTTACAATTCTGTTTTCTAACAGTGGGATTCACTGTACCACATTTTAGTTACTGAATTCTCTAGACAAAGATCTATTTCTGAATCAGCCTAATGCCTATCTAACACTAGAAGAGTGGTTTCCAGCTCTGAATTTGTAATTGTATTAGCCATTTTGGGCTGATTTCTATCCCTTTCAACTTTCTGGCTTAAAAACGGGTGTGTGTGCACATTTTTCACATCATGCAGCACCATGGTTAAACTATTCTAGGTGCCAGAAAGTCTGCTCTTCAAATTTTCCCTTTAGAACTAGCTGGTTTCTCAGTAATAGCACTAAAATCTGATCCCCTGTGACTATCACTTGCTCTAGATCCTGCTGGAAAGCACTAGGAAGCCTTAAGCTGATATAAGCACTCAACTCTCCTTGTTAATAAGGAGAAATTAATCATAGGCACTAACCAGCCTATAATTGCAAAGTACCTTGCAAAGGTAAGGGAAAACAGCTCTTGTACTTTACAAAAAAAGCACCTAAACAGGCATGTCCAAAGGTCAGCTTCCAGTGATTTCTCCTTTCCACTTGGTGAATCTGGGCATACTGGGGCAATGCAGCAACTGCCTCATGTACACAGACAGTCCTCACCTCCTACCACCCAACTCTACAACCTGCAAGAGATGCACTTACATAGCGAAACTGGAAGCAAAGCTCTCTCCATTCAAGATTGTGCTGGACAGTCAAGAGGAGAAGGTTAACACCTGCACTACACCTCAAGCAACACATAGCCCTTCAAAACCAACACCATCAACACCCACACATAGCAACACTAAGCCCACATATGCGGTGGCCCTTAACATTAACCTGCCCAAGCAACAAGGACCTCTGAAAGCAAACAAACACCAGTCACAACTAAAGTGACACATAGCTCACAACGCCAGTGTGTCACCCAACAACAGCCCCTAAGGCAAGACAATGTACCCAAAACTTTAGTTATAGGTGACTGTATAGTAAGAAACACTGATGTCCCACTCACCAGGCTGAACAAGGAGAAAATTACAGTCAGCTGCCTGTCGAGGTGCCAGGATCCGCCACATAACATATGCACTCAAGTCACTCCACAACAAGTACAAGTACGACTCTGTCATTGTCCATGTTGGAATGAATGACTTCAGACGTACCTCCCTGGACTACATGAAAAGAGACAGGAAGAGCTCTCAGATCATGTGGCCCAGGCAGGTATGACCCTAGCCGTGAGTAGTATCCTTCCTTTGCCCAGAATGATACAGTGTAAGGACAAAAGCAAGTGGCTAAGCTTCTGGTGTCATTCAAAGGGGATCCAATATCTATCTGCCTGGGATGACATGAGTGACAAACCACAATGCTTTGCCAGAGATGGTCTGCACCTATTGCCACTGGGATTCAGGTTACTGGCTAAAGCTCTTGCCACCCCTATAGTGCCTTTTTTAGGCAAAGTTCAAAGGACAAAACCACCACCGTAACAGATACAAGCATGCAAAATCTGAAGGTAATGCTACTCAGTGCTAGAAGACTAAACCTCCAAAGGGTTGGGAGGGTGGCCTAATGATTAAGGTGTTTGCCTTACAAACCCAAGGTGCAGGGTTTGAATCTCACAAGGGATAATTGGCTAGGCTTAAAATGGCTCGCAAGGGCAGTTAGCTTAGTACTAATCTATGAACCTATGAACCTATGAAAATTCACTCTCTCGAGGCACTCCTAAAAACGGAGAACATTGATATCTGTGCAGTAACTGAGACCTGGTTCAAGGCTCCAGAGAGCACACCTGCAATACCAGACTACAACTCTTACCACACTTTTCGGCCAGCAAATCAAGACCGAAACACTAAAGGTGGAGGAGTGTCCATATTCACCAAGGATATTCACACCTCCAGGCTAGTTGCCCAACACAATGCATCTGAAATTCTCCAGGTGCAACTAAAACTAGGTAAGACTGCAATCCAAATTGTAGCTTGCTACAGATCCCCCACCATGCCCCAAGATTCTCAGTACACCTTTCTAAACATATTGGAAAATATTAAGATACAACCAAACACCCTAATACTGGGTGATTTCAACTACCCTGCCACTAACTAGGAAAACTACTCGGGTAACAACACCTTTTCCCAACTGTTCTTGGAATTCATAAATTCTAACACCCTGGATCAACTAATCCATTGTCCCAGCAGGGGCTCCAATATCCTACACCTGGTCATTACCAACATGGGAGATAGATGCTCCACACCAGTGGTCACCCCCTCATTGGTCAGGTCTGACCATAAGCTAATCATCCTTGACATCCACATCCCACCCCCTCCCCCCAGTAAGGAAACCTCCTTAAGAAAACTTCTCCAAAGCCAACTTCATGCTACTCAAGTCAGAAGTGACAAACTTCGTGACACCCATGCAGATGGGAGCTGAAAGTTTGTCTGCTGAATCCTACACTAAGGCACTGTATGAGCACATCCACTCGTGCATGAATCGTGACATCTCATATAGAACCAAGACACTCTCCTCCAAAAAAAGGATGCCAATCTGGTGGTCCCCTGAATTAAACAAAATATACAACAGAAGGAAGAAACTGTTGAAGAAAAGAGGAAAATCCCAGGATGCAAAAAATTCCCTTACCAGCTTCAGTAAGAAGCTGAGATCCCCCATAAAATCCTCCAAAGCTAGTTGGAAATTAAAATTGCCAAAGATTCCAAAGACAACCACAAGGCATTCTATAGTTACGTCAAGAATTTAAATGGCAATGCTCCGATCTGCTCTGAGCTAAAACAGAATGACATTAAATATACTGATCCTAAGGACATTGCCAATATCCTGGCAGATCGATTTAGTGCCAACTTCACCCCCCCTCTCACCCCCCAAAGGGCCCATCTCAATACTAAAAGATTGCCAAATTCTGTTAATCATGGCCACACAGGTAGAAACCACACCATCCAAATCTAAGAATGCAGCATCCATGGGACCAGATGACATCCCGGGCTGTGTACTACATTAACTACAAAATGAACTGGCACCTCACCTAAGTGTCATGTTTAATCATAGCCTCACCTTAGGCTTCGTGCCATCTGAGTGGCACACAGTTACATTTATCCCACTCCACAAGGGGGGATCCACCATCCCATCAGTCTGATGAGCCTGATCTGCAAGGGCATGGAACGCATTATCATGGAACTTTTAAACAAAGGCATTAGCAACCTTCAAACACTGGACCCCACCCAGTTTGGGTTCGTGAAGGGACGATCTTGTCTCCTGAACCTGATTGACTTCTTCAAATCAGTCTCCAGAGCTGTGTATGAGGGTAAAGCAGTCCACACAGCCTATCTGGACCTCGCCAAGGCCTTTGACACCATCCCCCACTCTGGAATCATAGATAAACTTACTAAGCTGGGCATAAATCCCTACATTACTCGATGGGTTGCCAACTGGCTTACTGATGGAACCCAGACTGTAAAAGTATCCAACTCCAAATCCAGCTCCAGACAAGTGGAGTATGTCAGGGTTCAGTCCTGGGACCTCTCTTGTTTGGCATCTACTTCTCTGAAGTACAGGCCAACACTAAGGGACTCTGGCTAATAAAGTTCACAGATGACTGAAAACTGGGAGTCATTATTGAATCCCCAAATTATGTGGATATTCTACCAAAGGGCCTTACAGAAACAGATACTTGGTGCCAGAGCCATATTCTCAGGCTTAATGCTAAGAAATGTATAGTTATCCCCTTTGGGAAAAAACATGTACCCATGAATTACCACATAGGTGGCAGTACACTAAACACCAGAAGTGTGATGAGAGACTTGGGGACACAGGTGGACAGTGGTCTCACCTTCGATCACCACATCACCACAACAGTCAGGAAATCCATATATGTGGCACACCTCATCATTAAGGGCTTTTCATCTAGGAAAAAGGAGGTCATTATCCCAATGTACTCATCCCTCATTAGACCCATTATAGAGTACAATGCCCCATTTGGTATGTACCTCACAAGATATCTGCAACAGCTGGAAAGGCCGCAGAAATACCTCACTAAAAGAATCACAGGCCTAAAGCAGATGCCCTATGTTGACCATCTAAAAACACTCCAGCTATACTCTGTGGGATATCGTCTACTCAGAGGCGATCTCTGCTTAACATACATGGCCATGTCAAACCCTGACCTGTTGGACATGCTCCACTTAAGGAAATCCCAATCCCTCAGAGCCACATGCTCCAGGGATCTAAACCTTGTCATCACAATGAACAAAACATGCTGGAGGGTTAGGTTCCTGGCCCAGAGACTCCCCATACTCTGGAATAGACTGCCCATACTTGTCAAGCAGAGTGCCTCCTTGGCCCTCTTCAAAAGGAACCTTTATGTTTGGATGGGAGATGGGACATTCACCCCGGGGATCACGTCAGTCACCCTACTAGACAGGGGTCCAGGGAAGTAAATATTGTGGGAAGAAATTTCCAGGGAATTGTTATGGCTAGGCTTATATAGGCCCCAGGGATGATAGCTTATAGGTTCATAGGTTGGTACTAGGCTTTGTAGCATTCCAGTCCCTGTCAACAATATGTTGCATTAAGTGTCTGAATCACAGACTTTATTATGTCAAAAAGATGTACATGCATACATATGTCTCAGCTAACAATATCAGAACTGGAATTATTTTTGAACATAACTTTCAAGTTTTAAAAGATGTATTCATGCTTCGTTGATTATATTCCTGTGGCTCACTGATATATTATTTCAAAGATTATGAAATCTGTGGTAACTTTGTTTGGTGAACTTCAACACATTATTAACTAGTCAGCCAGCTTTGTGGCATAGAGCAATCATTCAAGATGACCTACTTGCCTAATGCTGGAGTAAGCCAAAAGAAGGAGAGAGAGATACTTTTTTAGTAACTGATTAATCACATTATGTTCAGCATATAAACAAAGTTAACTTTCTTACTTGCTGAACATAAGGAAACTTAAAAAACTATATGTAAAATGCACTAAACCCAGCAGGGTAAAAACACTAAAAATAAACAAACAAACACAAAATTCACGGACTGCACCAAGCCGCTTTAATGAAGAGCTAAAAAGGCTCCAAAAGCCATTAGTTTTGATGGTGAAAGCGCTTAGTATTTTGGAGCTTTTTTAGCTCTTCATTAAAGTGGGTTGGTGCAGTCCATGAATTTTATGTTTGTTTGTTTATTTTTAAAAATATATATATTTTCTTGGCAGGCCATGGGACCCCTTTGAGGTGTTGGCACCAGCCAATCACCCATATCTCATCTATTTTAAACCACCACTGCACCAGGGGCCAGCCCATGCAGACATATGGGAAATGTATAATTTCTGAGAGAAGTTACCCATGCCAGGAAATCAACCTGAGTACCACTTGTTCTGAGGTGACATACTTAAAATTCAAATGCTTTGTCTGTACATACAAGTGCATATGCATATGCAAATGACAAAAACTTTTGAGAGCACTGTCTTAATCCCCGAACCACGGACAAAGGGTCACATGTATTGCATCTCTGACGCTGACTATTGCATGTTTGCAGCATACTGTTTGTTTGTTTATATTTGTTTATTGGCATAGTATACTGGTCAGTATTTACCAATTTCAGGCTCAGCCCGTATGAAATACAAAACATTTCACAAACAACAATCCGGAAATCTAAGCAGTAACAAAATAGTTCAGAATAATTACGTAAAAAGCTGTGTATACACTGTCGAGTGAAGAAGCACAGTGCAATATATACATTAGTTTTTAAAGTTGGTCAATATTCAGTAAATCGACTTGGAAAGGAGCTAGGTTAGGTCACACACCCTGTGTTGTAGCAGGAGCATTTGGCTTGGATGAAGAAGTGCTGTTGGAGTTGCATTCTGAATTTAGAATAAGTATCAATGTCCATATTGTTGCCAAAGAGTAGGAGCCTGAGAGGAGAAAGCATGTACAGTGCTGTGGAATTTGGTTCTAGGGGCAATGAGAGTTGGTGTGGCTTGGGGTAATGAGAGTTGGTGTGGCTTGGGGTAATGAGAGTTGGTGTGGCTTGGGGCAATGAGAGTTGGTATGGCTTGGGGTAATGAGAGTTGGTGTGGCTTGGGGTAATGAGAGTTGGTGTGGCTTGGGGTAATGAGAGTTGGTGTGGCTTGGGGTAATGAGAGTTGGTGTGGCTTGGGGCAATGAGAGTTGGTGTGGCTTGGGGTAATGAGAGTTGGTGTGGCTTGGGGTAATGAGAGTTGGTGTGGCTTGGGGTGATGAGAGTTGATGTGGCTTGGGGTGATGAGAGTTGGTGTGGCTTGGGGTGATGAGAGTTGGTGTGGCTTGGGGTGATGAGAGTTGGTGTGGCTTGGGGTGATGAGAGTTGGTGTGGCTTGGGGTAATGAGAGTTGGTGTGGCTTGTGAGTAGTGTCTCAGGCTGGATGAGGAGGTGTTTTTGGAAAGTCTAGCTGCAAGAGAGGTAAATGTGTGGAGCTGGAGTAGTTTATAGTGTTGGGATCCTAAAAGTAGGTTAGATCTTTGATTTATGGGTAGCCATTTGGCTTTTTGTAGGGTAATAGAGTGTTGCTCATCGAGAGTGAGTTTGTCATGAATTGGCAGATACTGTTAGAGATAGTGTGGAGTTTGGCATTGTTTTTGGAGGCAGATGCAAAATTCCTGAGCCAATATTCACATTGAAAAAGGAGACCTCCTTTTCCAGTGTCTGCTCTAGCTGGTTGGGGTAAAAATGGGAGATTTGTTTGCCCCAGAAGAAGAGTGAATTTATTTTAGCATTCACTTTATCAATGTGGAAATGGAAGCTTAGTGACTGATCAAGCCACAGTCCTAGGTATTTGACGGTTGAGGTTGTCTCAGTGGAATAGTTGTGCAGGTCAAAGATAGAGTCCGGTGCTTGGTGAATTTTCTGTGGAGTTCCAAAAAGCATAGTTTTGTTCGTGGTGGGGTTGAGTAGTAGTTTGTGGTTTATGAGACCTCAGTGGAGCTCATGTAAGTCCAGCTGGAATTGGCATTGAAAGTTGGTGTGAGAGTGACCCGATCAGTAAATAACCACATCATTAGCATAGAGAATAAGCAGGAGATGGGGGGGGGGGGGTTATTAATGAATATGGAGGGGCAGTCAAAAATGGACCACTGTGGTACACCTCTGGTAATAGGTGCAGATAATGATTGGAAGGTTTCTCTTTTAAATCTGAAGTATCTGTCAGTCAGGGAGGTTTTAAACCAGGAAGCAGTGTCTGGACTGCTACCAATTTCAATTAGTTGGTTATGATATGCAAATACTTAATCAGTTACCAGTAATGTTATTTTTGCATGCAGGGACTATCTCCAATTTAAGAAGACAGTAAAATGTGAATGAAAAGGGTGAAAAAGATTTTGTTGTGTGTTAGGTTGGAAGAAAACCTTATGTTGACCAGATAGTAAGGTTGAGACATCACAAGTAAAACACGCACAGAAAAATGGCTGTAAGTGATTGCATATCACAAAAAAAGTATTTTCAAATAGAGGAACCCTATGGTGCCATATATGGAGTATAATTTGCTGCCTCAAGAGACACATTTTAGCAATAATTAATACATTTTTTAGACTGCAAGCAATACAAACTTTCTAAAAACAAATAATGCAATATTTACTTACTGAAGAAAATTGTTAATGATTAACAAAGATAATGACACAGAGAAGTAAGGAAGGACTTCTCTACTATATGCTGAGTGTTAAGTGCACACCAGTCTAAGAAATTAAGTTGAACTCATCATTTGCTGTTCTTCATGACAAATAACTGCCGGGGTCTCTAGTTCACTGTGGCAGGGATTTCATTTTTGATCAGTTTTCTCTTTTTATCACTGGTTTCCTTTTGGTTCATTAAACTGAAGTTTTGATGGATTTCTTTCATCCAGCTGAACAATCTAGATGAAATAAAGGGTCTATATTAGTTCGTGAATACCTATTCATCAACCCCCCTGTTCAGAGAAAATCACTTCAGCAATTCACTGAATTTACCAAGGGCAAACAAATACTTGCCTGCTGCACAACAGACCAACATTTAACTGAATCGAACCCACCCAAGTGGGGGGCCTTCACCCCCCCACACCCCCTTAAACTATATATACCAACTCTGAGATTACACTACAGTGAATAAAAGGGCAAAGGTCTGTAGCTGGCCAATAAATGAATAAAGTGCCACCGACTGCTAGAGACAAACTGGATGAAGTTAATAGTTTATTAGATAATCCACAAAAGTCATGTCAAACAAGTAAGCATTAACGCCTTAAATACAACTACGTTTTCGTCCTACTACACTGACTTCTTCAGATAACCTCTGACTAAAAACTAAACCTTTTATACATAAATTAGTTAATAGATTAACCAATCACACAAATACATTAATTAAGAAAGCTGAATTACTAGGTTCCTTTAAGACCCTATACTATTTAATCAGTGGAATTGAACTAAAACCTTTTTTAAAAAACTAAAACCTTTTGATATAAAAATCAATTTGTGGTCTTTAATAACACTTTTTTACCATGAATAAATAGTATAAATAAATACTCTTAAATAATAAAAAATACTAGAATGAGTATAAAATAAATAAGAAAAGCCTGCCATCTGCTGGTTATGTTACAAATTACATATTAAAAACTTTATAATTTTCCTGCTTTCAATTTTAAAAGTGGTACAATAGAAATAAATTCATTAAGACCTGGGGGGGTGGCATCAAGAGAAATTTGCCACCATAATTCCCTAAATTCCAAATTCTCTTCCCACAAACCACCCCTCACATCTTTCTTAACTTGTTCTAAAACCATAAAATAGAATTTTGCATTGGGACAGACCATGGTGTGTTTATATAAAGCATTTGTTTCCTTTCGTATTGATATTTCATATTTATGCTCATAAATTCTCCTTTTTAATAATCTCTCTGTTTTTCCCACATAGAAACATTTACATTCTGAGCATAAACCTATGTAAACCACTCCCTTGGTCTCACAGTTAAAATAATCATTACTAATAATCCACCTCTGTCTACTTTCTAGGAAGACTTTGTCAGCGTCAATAATGTTACTACATTGTGCACAATGCCCACATTTAAATGTATCCTTTCTAATCCTAGTTGATTTACAAGGGCCTTTATGTTCCAACAATTTCTTAAAAGAATTTGAATTCTTATACACAACGTTGCAACTAACTCTATTAATTATTTCCAAGTCCGTCAAACTAATGAATCTGGCCCATTCTTTTTCAACATCCTTTTTTGTAATATTATTATTAAAGGCATTGTATTCAAGAACTAGTGCTTGCCTATAATCAGGTTGATTAGTAGAAGGGGGGATAGGGCTCAATGAAGCATTATGAATTACATTAATAAAGGTCCTATTTCCAAGGATGGGTTTAAATCTAGCTTCTCTCCCATCCATTACCTCCTTCTTAATTTTATCAATGAATTCCTGGGGATATCCTCTTTCTAAAAACATTTTACTAAGTAAATTACGTTCATCCATAAAATCAATGTCAACGGTGGTCATACGACTTCCCCTGACAAATTGTCCCTTCACAATAATAAGGATGTGCACTTGGATAGTGTAGAAATGAATTACAAAAGGTGGGTTTTCTAAATATTCTAGATTCAAATCTACCATTCCTCTTGTATATTTCCACATCCAAAAATTGTAACTTCTCAGGGGAAATATTAAAAGTAAATTTCAAAAATTTTGTTGTTTCACTTAAATATATCTTAAATTCTTCTAATTTCGTAATACTCCCTGTCCATAAAATTACTATATCATCCAGTATTCTTCAATATAATTTCCAACATGACTGGAACTTGGATTCTAAAACATATGTTTCCTCCCATCAGGACAACACCAAATTAGCATAGGTGGGGGCACAGGCTGCACCCATTGCAACACCCCTAACTTGTTTATAAAACTCCCCACAAAAATTTAGGAAGTTATACTTAAGGACTAGGTCCATTAGTGATACACATACCACTTTGTCATTGTGTGACAATGTGTCATTTTGAAACACAGTCTCCTCAAACATTTCCATTCCTTCCGAGTGGGGGATACTGGAAAACAGATCCACAATATCAATAGTAACAAACACCAAATTATCACAAAAAAACTCCTCAGTAATAACTTCAAGAAAGTCCCAAGAGTCCTTTAAAATAGATTCTTTCTTAATCCACAAATCTTTTAACTTGTTATCAATAAACTTAGCTAGGCCCTGTGTTTTCGAGCCACAAGCTGAGACAATGGGTCTTAATGGGGGGGGGGGTCCCCTTCATTCTTGTGAATCTTAGGGATCCCAAAAATGGTAGGGACTCTGGGTTTGTCAATTTTTAAAAAATCAAATGTGTTTTTATCATATAACCCTTCAAAAAACAGGTCTTTCAAACAAATATCAATTTTATTATATGCAATGTTTACTTCATTAATAGACACGTTAGTATATCCTTCTTCGTTCATTAAAATTTCATTCATTTTACCTTCGTATATGATATTATCCATTAAGACTACCCCTCCCCCTTTATCAGGTTTCATAATTCTGATCTCATGATTGTCTCTTAAAGTATATAAAACATCCCTTTCTTTGTTACTCAGATTAGGCCTAAACCCCACTTTCTTAAACTTATTTCTTAGTTCTTTTTCCATTAAAATTTCTAAATTTTTCAATTGTGGATGCAGGGGTGGGTTGAATACAGTTCTTCTCCTCAATTGTGGATTAAATACATCTCCCCCAGGAGGTAATAATAAACCCAAATTAATTTTAATTAAAAAAAGCTTTATATCTAACAAAGATTGTGTAAGTTCACCATTTTTGTAAGGTATAAATTTAAAACCTTTCGAACGCAGGCTAAAATGCTCTTTTTCTAGTAATATATTGCTAAAATTATAAATACTAAACTCATTAAAAGTGTGCTTAACACCACAGACCAAAATATCACTACAATTGAACTGATTATTAGGGGGGGGTCACTAATTAGTATTTGCCCCTCCCCCTTCTCCCCCCTCTCCATGGAAAATTTCTGTCTTGGTACCCAGGTTTGTTCATTAACCTCTTGGATCTATGGAGGGGGGGAAGATTCTTCATAAGGGGGTCCCCCTTCTTGAAATACATTATCATCCTCAAAATCTACCTGGTTTTCCTGAACTTTATTATTTCCATAAAGGTTTTTCAAGAAACCTGAAACTCTTGGTTTAGGGTATACTGTACCATTTTTATATTCCTCAGTATCACGTTCAAGTTTCTTGAATTTCCTTTGAATAATATCCATACACTTCCCATCAATTTCTCCCCTAATATTGAAATACTTATCATTCTCTTTCTTAATAGTGTAAATTAAATAATCTTTTATACATTGATCAAGTTCGGTTATTCAACCTGATTCCTACTGTTTTCCTTGATAATAAGTTTCAGCATGTCTAAACCACAATTATTAAATAGCTCAATTAATTCTTTGTGAAAAACAGACCCTTCACGAACATTACTGGGGTATTTAATAACCCTTAATCCTTTAGGGACTATACCCCTACAAATACATTCATTTAAATATTCATTTTCGATCTCCAGGGTCCGATACTTTAACATAAGTTTACCTAAATTGTCCAGCTTGACTCTATAAGAGTCAGCCATTACAGGTTGTCCATTAGGCACTTTGTTCTCAAAAGTATACTTTTTAAATAGCCAATCCTTAATTTTTTTTAAAATGTAAACTAGAGCCACAATCGTTGTTGAGGTTAACAGTACCTGAAAGAATCTTTTGATTAGAAACCTTTTTTTGACCTGCTGGAATGGTACCATTAGTTCCGTTTGAGTTACCATCAGAAGTCCCCACTTCACACAGAATTCCTGGAGTTATAGCAGCATCTCCGGGGTCTCTAGTTCACTGTGGCAGAGATTTCGTTTTTGATCAGTTTTCTCTTTTTACCATTGGTTTCCTTTTGGTTCATTAAACTGAAGTTTTGGTGGATTTCCAGCTGAACAATCTAGATGAAATAAAGGGTCTATATTAGTTCGTGAACACCTATTCATCAACCCCCCCTGTTCAGAGAAAATCACTTCAGCAATTCACTGAATTTACCAAGGGCAAACAAATACTTGCCTGCTGCACAACAGACCAACATTTAAGTGAATCGAACCCACCCAAGTGGGGGGCCTTCACCCCCCACACCCCCTTAAACTATATATACCAACTCTGAGATTACACTACAGTGAATAAAAGGGCAAAGGTCTGTAGCTGGCCAACTACATCTTTGCCCTTGGTAAATTTCAATGAATCACTGAAGCAATTTTTGCTGCATAGGGGTTGATGAATAGGAGTTTGCCGAAATAAAATTTTGGCAAACTAATATAGAGCGAAATAAAACATAGGAAAACAAAATAAAGAGGTTGTCTATTCAAGTTCTGCAAAGAAATGCAAAGTTAGAAAATAATAAGGACATTTAATTGACTTGTTATGATGATTACTGAAAAAAATGACTCCCACTTTAGAATGAGCAGTTTTTATTTCCACTTTTCCTTGAAGTCTCTGTGTAGTCTTTCTAATGATAGATTTTTTTGGATTGATGACATTTCACCAAAATGTCAGAAACTGGAAATACAAAATGATCCAACCCAAATGGTCAATCGTAAAACACAGAGCGTGGAAACTCTGAAATCGCACTACAATGGGGAAAGGGTGAATTTCCCAATCTCTGCTATTCTCCTTACTGTACCCACTTTTCGCATATTCAGGACAATGGCAACTTGTTAATAAATATGTACGGGAGGGTTGGGTCCCCTGCAAAAAATTATTTTTTTTCTTTTCAATTTTCAGTGTCTTTATGATTGACCTTCTCACATTTTGATGAAATATCATATGCCCAGATTTGTATATGCTTTCTATGTACTAGACATGATATTGATTTATCCAGACTCACTGATAATACCCATTTATCCTCTTCTTGCGTGATAGCAGGTTATAACATGAGCATCATCTTCCATCATGGGCTTTATCACTTATGTCTTATTTGTCAAGTAGCTGACATATATACCTGTCAATGTGAGGGTCTGCTACCTTTTCCCTGAACTATTCTTATGAATCGACATTAATGTAATGAATGCTTCTATAGCAGGTTATAACATGAGCATCATCTTCCATCATGGGCTTTATCACTTATGTCTTATTTGTCAAGTAGCTGACATATATACCTGTCAATGTGAGGGTCTGCTACCTTTTCCCTGAACTATTCTTATGAATCGACATTAATGTAATGAATGCTTCTATGGCCGTAAAGCTTGCCAAAGGCAAGTGCATATCCCTGGCATGCACACTGCTGCAACCTGCAGCCAGTATGTGTCAACATCACAGCACACATCTCCATAATCTGCACTGCATGAGCTGATATGGGCTATTCACTTCCGTCAATCACTTTTGTCTCTTCCTTTTCCTGGCTCAGTACTTTATCTTAGGTTGTCCACGTAAACGGACAACTTAACCTATCTACTTCCTTGCACCTCTTGGTTTATGTAGATGTAGTGACTTGTCACTGACTTGGATACTTTAGTCTTCTTTTTATAAAATAATGTACAATTTTGAGCAGTAAAGTTGGTTCTATAGCTTTAGCATATGGCGCCATTATTGTATTTAGACACGTTTTAACAGTGTTTTGTGTCATTCTTTTGCACGGATTTTATTCATAACTAGACATCATGTTTATGAATGTAGTGAGTTGTTCTGAACTTGTTAACAACAGAGTGGTTTGCATATTCTTCAGTAACTGTTCAGTGAGAGTTTTTTTTTCTTTTTGCCAACCAGATAACATAGAAAAACAATAAGAAAATAAATGTTAACAGTAAGAACACACATTGATGGAACATATGATATAAACATACAACTTATGAAAGGTTAATGTGTATAAAACCTACAAAATAATCTATTAAACTACATAACCATAGAGTTAAGCTGCTCAGTGAGAGCTGTAACATTGCTGCATGGGTTATTGTTGGATTATTCTTAAATATGAAACACTTGCCTATCCAAGGAAAATGCTATGTTCTTGCTAAATAACATTTATCTATGTAAACAATATACAGGCATTTTCAAGATACTGATACAAGCATATCCCGGCTATGCTAATATTTTTGAAGGATATACTGCTATAAACACATGCAGTATTTTGTTACTTTAGTTGTAAAGAATATCTATGGTGATTGCACAGAGTATAATAAAAATATTGGATCACTATCAGAATATGCATTAATAATGTGTCCTGTTGCTGGGATTAGGGAACTAAAAACTATTTTTGTTTGCCCGTTTTTTTATCATAACAGCAGGCTGAATGTTATTACCTGTTAAATTGTATCGTTAAAAGGACTGCAAGTCGGATAGATATCTGGGAAGATGCAGCAGTTGATCGAGGTAAGGCTTTGATACACGTGATGGCAGGTAGTTGGAATGGAAACTCCCACAAAAAAATTTAAAAATATATATTACTGGGTGGTCAGTTATGGAGTCTGTTTCTTGCTTATTTTGAAATAATAATGTAAATAAAATCACCTTGTAATTCATTTGAGTTACAAGCAAAATGGCTGTTTAAATCACATTATCAATTGTGGATGTGTATTACTGAGGTGCAAAGAAAAAATATTGTGGATTATATTATCTTGAAAATCAAAGCTTGTTTGAAAAAAAAAATACCAGTCAAATTTATATATTATTTATAAAGCAATGAATGTATGGACTGTAAATTCTGACTTCAGAAATGTGCTGCCTTTGCTTGTCCGAGTAGGAAAGAAAAGAGAAATACAAGAAGTAATGAGATGTGCAAAATTTAATGACCCAAAATCTCATAAAAACTTATATTCAATTGCAATTATATCTGGCTTATTTGGGGAACCTTCACAAGGGACTATAAAAGCAAAGTTCTACCTAATGAGAGTACATAATGTTATCATAAGTTTATGATAATGACATTTATAAGTTATATAGTACTAGGTGAACTGAAGTACTATAAATATAATACTTGAGAAAACTCATGTCAGTAGTAAGATATAGTTATAACGCTGTGTTTTATTTTTTACTAAATTAAATTATGATGTCTATAATTTGGTTTGAATTTGGTTAGAAAATTATTAGCGTTACAAAAAAAACATTACACTGTTCAGCAGTAAATGTGAAATTTATGACTATTTCAGTACAGCTGCTAAATCCAGATATGAATTGTGCAAAGATATACCCAGAGTTTTTATTCTACAGATACAAGGTATTCAAAAATGTGTAGAACTCATCAGAATTAGATGAACCATGGAACCCTGGACATAAATCAATGCAGTTCTCGATGTACTAAAATATTTATACAGTTTAGATAAATAATGTCAAGGAAAGCATTAAATGAAGATGCGTGGATCTTGGACATGTTCTATACTGTCTTTGGGCACTACATGGAAAAGGGCAGTAAAAGGCCAACTTGAAGCCAAGGCAGTTATGATGTATGTATGAGCAGAGATGCCATAGGTTAGTACATGATTTTGTGGAGTACAATTGCAAGTAAGTTGGATATTGCCTACAAAAGTCACCTACAAAGATTGCATTGCTTCATACTTTGGGAAATGCAGCAGCAAGAGAGATTTCTGTATGGATTTATTATAGATATCTGTTTGTAATTATCAAAGAACAGCTAACCATCACATTGATATTACATTATATCAAGCAGTACATCATCAACCCTTACATAGACACAGGCATCCAGATAAGCACATGCGCGTGCGCACACACATGCATACACGCACCGCGCGCATGCACATGCACATGTGCACACGCACACACACAGATATCAGCCACTTATGCCCTGGGCAGAGATATAACTGGAGTGAGTTGAAAAGGGCAACTGTCTGTAGCACAAACTCTTAGGCGACATAATCAGTAGGTGCTGATGGTGCAGGAGTACAGAACTGACATTGCTTTATGAAGCTGTGAGGCTGTCACGCCTTTAATAAATGATGCCAATACTGCATCTGGGGCCATCACTGATGTACTGTAGGTTTCAGTGCATGAATTAATTGAGTCTATTAACTACCTGCTATATGTGTAGCAAACAACTTGCTCCTGGTTTCAAAGCAGATAGCCTTTTTTTGGCCTTCAACTTTGAGGAAATCTTTTTTTTGGTCCTTTGGGTTGGGGTGGGGGTGCCATTTTTCAGGGGAAATGGACATGGTGCAAAATGACAAAGCTATTGTTGTGGCCCTTTGTGGAAAAAAAAACGAAAACAGTTGCTGTTGTTTAAATGGGGAACGTCATTCATAGACTGTGCTAGTGCTTGTTATCAATGTGAAATTGCTATGGAAGGTCTGTTCTAGGACATAGAGAAAACAGCATCTAGTTTTAAATGGAAAAAATCTTCCAGCTGTATACTATTTTCACAAACTGTAATTATGTTAATTCGGTATCAGTATTAAGATGTTGAGTATGCTTCAGGACAGCAGACTGTGTAATAGATACAGGGCTGAAACTGTATTCAAAAATATACAATTGTTTTGTCTTGTTGAAAAAAAAAAGAATACTTAATCAGTTCTCATCAATTTTCATTCCTACCTCTTTCCTTAAGTGTTATAGTTAGGTAGTATTCATTTATTTTTTTCTTCCGCAATCAATCTAACCCTATATGCTTTCTTGTCAAAGTTTAGAAATCTGTGTTAAAATTTTTAGCAGGTTGTTAGTTAAACTGAAGCCCTGCAAAGTACCTGATATTAGTTTTCTGTTTCATCTGGAATGCATTTTGAACTGTTTGTTATCAAAAGAGAAAATCACAATCAGCATAGAAACTGATGCTCGATATTGGTAAGGATTCCTTCTCAGTAGTCGTTCCGCTGTCAGAAAGTCAATAGTTAGTTCTAAAAATCTATCAAACAGTAGGTGTCTGTTATCTGCGTACAACACCAGTGACCAAGACTAAAGCAGTACTAGCAGACAGTCTTGCTTTTTTTTAATAAACGTGGGACAATATATCTTCTACTTTGACCATAAATTACTTGTCACCCAAATGAGAGGGCAGGTCATGAATCATGATTCTGACCTCCAAGGATGTGACATAAAATGTGTAAACCTGCTTCTTAGAATCTGAACCAACAAAAAATAAGGAAATCTTTGATTTCTCCAAAAAGACCCTAGCTTAAAGGGCCAGCGCATGTGCACACACACACACGCACACACACACACACACACACACACACATATATATATATATATATATATATATATATATATATATATATATATATATATAAACTGGCAGTATATTTATAAAACAAAACAAAAGATCATAAAGCAGCCTAGGTTTGCTTTCCCTAGGAGGGTGTCACTTGAATAATAATGAATGAGATGTTGGGGGAGTTGGTGAGTGTTTTTACGTATCAGTTGATAATTAGAATATGCAGTCAGACAGGCCATTGAACAGATAGACCTGCAGAAATCCCTTTGATCACTAAATTAACTGCACATCTGCAGGGATATACAGCACATGTATTATTACATATCTCTCATATGCTGTCTAGTTGCTTTTGACAAAAGCTGAACAAAGGCCTTATACATAATTGATAGGGGGATTGATATTTTTACATATCAGAGCCGATGGGAAAGATTTCTTTGGAAACCAGGACTGACGTGACTGCAAATAATCATTTTGTTACAAATTATTTACAATGCCATTTGGGCAGCAAAAAGAGATGAGTGTGTCTGCTGTTATCCTTAACAACCAGCTTTTAAAGTTTACAGATTTGAAAGAAAAGATTACTGCTGAAATTTGCATTTAAACAGATGACTGTGGCATGTTTTAGTGATAGGAATATTACAACATTTTCCATTCATATGTTTTCATGTCAGACATGTATTTTAAATTTATATTTAGTTTAAGCTGCCTGCATTCTAATTAAAATATGTATAAAAATTAGTACAAGTTTTATTCTGGTTAAATAAAAACGTCTACATCTAGGTATTGCAAGTGTAAATTGTAATTATTTGTATATACCAAATGAGAGACTGTGGAGACAGTTATTTGTAATTGTAAAAGCTACACATGCAGGCATTCAACAGTACACAGACACAAACATGATAAATACTGTGACATACATGGAACTAAAATGAAAGAAAACAAGTGTGAAAAAAGATATGCACACAGCAATCCTTTTCCGTTGTATGTGTATCCTAGTAAAATTATGCTACCTATCAGCTGTTCATATGCACAGAACTGGAAGGGTACCAGGTTGATGTACGTCTTTCACTGTTGCAGTCATCACATTTGGGTTATCTGCCTGCAGGTAGTCCTCAGCCAGCCTGAATACCAGCGTCTTGGGTTGGATGCTGTCGCTCTTCCATGACGTCAGGCCGTCAGGGGTATAAAACATGTAGCCGACACTGTTACATCAGTCTTTCTTGCCGTGCGGTGCCCGAAGCAGAAGCAGTTCGCAAGTGCCAGTCAGCCGACTCCTGAAATTTTTGTTTTTCGAGTTTCAGACCTGAAGTCTTCTAAAAGATAAGTACCCCGTTGGGGATCCTTTTTTCTTGCTTTAACTGATGTCAGAAAAAAATAATAATTGTTTTGCCTGTGGAAAGCAAATATCTCACAGAGATTTTCATTCTTACTCCGTCACCTGTTTAGGCCCAGGACACAATGTCCCTTGCTGTTGGTTTTGTGTCTTGTTCAACTCCCGAACTATTCATCTTCCGGCAATTTTTGTAGCTAAATTATTTCGCTCTCGATGTCCGTATTCTGAAATGGCTTCGATAAGCCATCCAACTACCGATCTTTCAAAAAAAATGTAAGGATAAAGACAGAGACAGACCGCATAGGTCCAAGGCTGCCGACGACACTAACGTTAAGCTAGTCGCACTTTTGCAGCCCCTGATACCCGCTTCTACAAATTCGCAGGCCTCTACTGAGACCCTTTCGGAGTCTGGTATGCCACAAGATGCTTCTTCGACTATGGAACCTGCAGATGTCTCTACCTTGGATGGGTCTGGAGCCGCTGTGCAGGCACCGGCTTCTGAGGGTTTATTCAGGCCTTCCGATTTTCATATTAAACCGATGACTTTGTTTACAACCAAAAATACCGAATTTCTCAGGCCTAAAATTCGCACTACACCTAGGAAACCGACGACCAAAGCACAATCTAAGGCCCACATGCCACAAAAACAAATGCTTAGAATGGCTGAGGACCTCATTACTTTAATTAGGGGAAGTCCGCCTTCCCCCCTCAAAAAGACCCAGAACTGATTTTCCTTCTGATTCTTCTAATCAGGAATCCAAGAACTCTGATCCTTCTGATTATCAGGGCATACCTTTATCTACCTATGAGGATTCTGATGCAGAGGATTCCATTCCTTCTGCTTCCCCTCCAGAAGATTTTTCTTTTGATGAAGCCCTGCATACCCTTAGAGAGCACTTCCGCTGGGAGAGCAAGGACTACTCCCAGTCCAAAAAGAGACTCAGGGAATTTATAAGCTTGCCTCGGCACAGGCCTCTAGCTATCCCTCCTGTTCTGGAAAAAGTAGATGATGTCTCCTTGGAGTCCAGACTTACCCCTGATACCTTGCCTCCAGCTCCCAGGAAACCCGACAGGTACTATAGAGTGCCTGACTCCCACAAATTCCTTTGTAAGAATCCTCCTGCAGATCCAGAGACCATTTCCCAGGGACCTAAAGGCATTAAGGCTACAACTGCCAAAAATCCTACCCCTTCGGACAGGGATTCTAGGGCTTTAGACAGCTAGGGTAAAAAGGTACATCTGCTACTCTTGCCATTAGGGCTTTAAATTGTCAGTTTCGTATGTTAAAGTGTCAGCAGCATATTATGGAGCTAATTAAACAAAAAATTTTGTTGATTCCTGACTGTTCAGAACACAAAGATTTACAAGAGATAATGCATTCTGCTAACCAAGTTGATAAACATACTTTGCAATGTGGGTTTGATGCCTTAGAAGCATCTTGCAGGGCTGCTGTCACTGGGTCTGTTTTTAGAAGGCATTCGTGGCTTAAGGAACAGAACTTGCCAAATCATGTCAAAGTAAAATTACTAGATGCACCATTAAATCAAGAGCATCTATTTAGCAATAAAGCAGAAGTCCTCAAAAGAATGGAGGTGAAAGCTAAATCTATGCAAGCTGTTAAAGATTTCTTACAAATACAGCCACCTAGATTCATCAGGCATTGGCTTTCAAATAAACTGGTCTTTTCCAGTCCCTTCCAGGCCTTCTCAGTCCAAGCCCAGGGGCAGCAAACCACCAAGACTTCAGTCTCAGGTTATGCACAGATCTAAGCAATGGAGTGCTCTCACATCCAAAACAGGGAGTAGTAAGCCACCTCCCTATGGTAAAATTGCACAATGACTTATCCTTATCTCTTCCAAGCCTTGCCCAAGTACTTGCACCTTTAGGAGGGAAACTTGCCCTGCATGCCAAAACTGGGAATGCATTATCCAGGACAGATGGGTCTTAAACATTATTTCCAGGGATACATATTCCAGTTCCACTCATTCCCAACCCTAAGTGGATGGCAGACCTTCCCCCAAACCAATGTGAACAGGCTCAAAAGCAAGTACTTTCTCTTCTCAGTATCAAGGCTATTCAACCTGTCCCAGCAGAACAAAGGGGACAAGGCTTTTATTCTAGACTGTTTCTGGTCCCCAGGAAAGAAAACTCCTGGTGTCCTATCCTGGATCTGTCTATTCTCAGCACCTTTTTGGTGGTTCCAAAATTCAAAATGCTAACTCTCCAACAGCTGCTTCCTATGCTAACCAAGGACTCCTGGCTAGGAACTCTAGACTTAAAAGAAGCTTATCTGCACATCCCAATAAGAGAATCTTGCAGGAAATACCTACACTTCAGAGCAGGCTGTATGCACTGTCATTCTCTGCACTTCCCTTTGGCTTATCTACAGCACCCAAGGTATTCACAAAGTGCCTAGCTTCAGCCATTGCATATTGCAGGCAGAGAAGAATTAAAATTTACCCAAACTTGGATGATTGCCTGGTTCAGGCGGACAGTCAGGAATTGCTACTTCAACTCCTGGCATTTGTAAAGAGACTTCTAACTTCACTAGGGTACACCATCAATGAAAAGAAATCACAGCTGGTACCCAGCCAGCAGTTGTACACAACTTCCCAGATGGCATTCCTCACTCCAGAGAAACAAATTTATTTGACAAACTACTTGAATCCACTGGCCACCAAAACCTGGCTATCTGCAAGATAAACACTGCAAGCCCTAGGGTTCATGGCCTCTTGCATTCTACTAATTCCATATGCAAGACTGCATATGAGGAAACTTCAGTGGTGCCTAAAAAGTCTCTGGTGTCAACATTCTCAGGACCTGGAAACAATGATTCCTATCATTCCTTGCTAAGGACAGAGTTCCTTTGGTGGGCAGAAGCCTGCAACCACAACAAGAGACTCCCTTTCACTCTACCCTCTACCGCCCAAGCCTTCACAACAGATGCATCAGACTATGCATGGGGGGCTCACATGGCAGGGAAGTGCATTCAGGGCAAATTAATCCCAAAGCAATTGCACCTGCAAATCAATCAAAAAGAAATGTTAGCTGTGCAGAATGCTCTGACAGCCTTCAAAGGCCTTATTCTTCCAGGACAACTATTGGTAAAGACAGACAACACCACAGTTATGTGGTACATAAACAAGCAGGGGGGAACCCATTCCTACCCACTCTGCAGACTAGTCATGGCTCTGTGGAACACAGCCTTGAGCAACCAAGTGTACATACAAGCTCAGTTCCTGCCAGGCAAACTAAATTCAGTGGCAGATGACTTAAGCAGAAATCTCTTGGATCCACACAAGTGGAAACTGGAACCCAAAATATTCAGGCTTTTGAGGAACATGTTGGGGACACCAGAGGTGGATCTTTTTGCTTCCCCTCAAAACTATCAGTTGAGCAAATATTGCACAAGAACCCCACCCCCCACAGCCAAGCTTGGAAAGTGGATGCCCTGTACTTCACCTGGGAAAGCCTCTCAATCTATGCCTTTCCCCCTCTGCCCCTCCTCTCGAAGGTTCTACTAAAAATCAAACAGGACAAGCGAAGGACAATCTTGATTACACCAGACTGGACACACCAGCACTGGTACCCTCTTTTGCACAGTCTGACAGTGCTACAACCATGGCACCTGCCTCAGACTCCTTCCCTGCTGTCCCAGGAGGTGGGCCAGATTCTGCATCCTCAGCTACAGACTCTGAACCTTAAAGCCTGGCTAATCCTCTGAACTCATCACTGGCAACCCTCAGTAAGCAGGTGCTGGATGTCATCCTTGAGGCAAGGAGGCCTAGTACTAGGAAATCCTGTTTGGAAAAGATACTGTTCCTGGAGCCAGTCTCAGGGAATGGACACAACTTTGCCCAGCTTACCTCATATACTAGATTACTTAACAGTAATGCTCCACAAAGGCCTATCCTTTTCTTCAATTAAGATTCATGCCTCTGCCATCTCAGCTCATCATAATACTGAGCCATCCCTCTTCTCTCACCCTCTGATAAAACAGTTCCTGAGAGGAGCCAAAAATGTAAGACTCCTCAGGAGAGCTCCCATTCCAGCCTGGGACCTTAACTTTGCATTGGAAAATCTCACACTTCCACCATTTGAACCTGCTGCTACAGCAGAGTTGAAATTCGTCTCATGGAAAACAGCTTTATTTCTAGCCATCACTTCAGCAAGCAGAGTGTCTGAATTGCAGGCCCCTATGGCCATGGAACCCTTCATTATCTTCCATGCAGACAGGGTTTCCCTCAGGACTAACCCAGCTTTTATGCCCAAGGTGGTGTCTAGTGTGGTTTTAAACCAGTCCATTCATTTGCCAACTTTTTTCCCTAATCCTCAGATTAAAGGGGAAAGGATTATGCATTCCCTGGACATGCACAGGCAGCTTAGGTTCGATCTGGACAGGACTAAGCCTCTCAGAAAATCTGAACAGCTGCTAGTCAGCTTTGCTGCAGAGGCAGAGGGCAAGGCCATTTCAAAGCAAATCATTTCTAAATATATAGCACACTGCATCCATTTTTGCTACAAGCACCATGAGAAACCTACCCCACAGGGGATCAGAACTCATTCCACTAGGACTACATCTACCTCTACAGCATTTCTCAGGGGAGTCCCTACCAGGGACATCCTGGAAGCTGCAACCTGGTGCTCTGTACACACTTTCACCTAGCACTATCACATGCCTAGCTTTTCAAAATCTAGAGCTAGATTTGCCACAATAGTTTTACAGGGCCTGATTGCCAACCCTAATGCTTCTTAACTATCTCCACCCTTCCTTAGCTTTGGGAATCAACCCAAATTTGATGACTGCAACAGTGAAACATGAAGAACATAGTACAGTTGTGTACACTTACCATAAATGTAGATGTTCAAGTGTACTCACTGTTGTAGTCCTGGTTACCCTCCCTCCAGCCCCCCTGACTTCTTTTTGCTTCTACCTATCCTATTTTGGTTTGGCATATCTTATACCATATGTATTTGCTTTTTTCTGGGGGTGTTCCATACCATATAATTGCTTCCTATTTTGGGGGCACCTGACATCTGGGGCAAGAAAAACTGATGTAATGGTGTTGGCTACATGTTTTATACCCCTGATGACCTGACATCATGGAAGAGCGACAGCATCCAATGCAGAAATCCCAAGACTCTGGTATTCAGGCCAGCTGAGGGCTACCTGCAGGCAGATAACACAAATGTGAAGACTGCAACAATGAATACACTCAAACATCTACATTAATGGTAAGTGTACACAGCTGTATTTTTTTTCATCCCAGTTATTTCATATCTAGAGTGCTGGACTGAAGGCAAAAATAAATAAGGCCATCAAAAAACATTATTTGACCTTTAGAATTCATTTAAAAATCAGGAAAGTCATTTGCATCATCATTGCTGTTGCAGCTTCAGCCTTCAGTGCTGCTGTTTCAGAAACATTGACAGATGCGAAGCACACTTTCAGCAGACGTCCTATTTCCAATTGCTGACTCAATGAAAAAAACACACTGCTGCATTTTAATCAAAAGCTAAGTATTATGGACTATGGTTTATTTAGAATTTTGGAATTATTCCATTTAAGTGGTGTCTTTAAACTGTAACTAAGGAATGGTAGAAATTCCAGTGTGATATTTAAGTGATCTCTGTTTGTTTAAGCAACTACTGTATAGATAGAGCCTTGAATACATCTATCAGTAGTAGTATTTGCAATCATCAGACTAATTATATAGAGAAAATATACACCTGTTCAAGTTGTTCTTGGGTTTCATATTACAACTGGGGCTCAGTCACTGGTATTTAAATATAGAAACTGTCTACAACTTCTGCATAAGTAAATTAAGCTAAAATCATCAACCATAAAAACATTCAAAACATTACTCCCCAGATAATATATATGAAAGAAAAACTGATAACACATAATACAGATAAACCCGAGTGTTAGCCTTCAAGGCTTTTTAACTTTAAAATAGGTGCTAGGGAGCAGTATTCATTCAAACTTTGAAATTCCAATGCATTGAGCCTAAGGATCCAGATAATCTCATTTTTACTTATTTGTATATTGTTTGTAAATCTTTTAAAACTTTTTGAAATCTGTTTGTACTATTGTTATGGAGCTTATCTCCCTGGGTCTCCACTGAAAATGGGCTACTTGCCCAGCCGGACTTTACCCGGTTAACAAATGTAAAGTAAAATGAAATAAATAAATACATTTGTTTTTTTAAATATATTATTTGGGAAGGTTATTTAATGTTTTGTATGTTTTTATGGTTGATGATTTTAGCTTAATTTAGTTAAGTCATGTATTTAACTGGTTGATTTAAATCATGTGATGTGATGCCATAGTGGTATTTAGCTGAGGAAATTGATGTGTTAAGCAGTTCTGAAGAAGTCTTTTCCAAAGACAAAATCTCTTAACTGCTGGTCTTTTAATAAAGTGGTCCCTGTTGGTGGTATTGCCTGGCTCCTTGGTTCCTGGAAAAGAAAAACATTTTCTTTTCCAGAATCCAAGTCAGATTCAGATGGTAAAAATTTAAAAATTCCACATGAGCTTTCCACAATTCCTGGGTCTACTCCACCATGCTGTTTTGACATGTGACTGCTCCAATTTCTTCTCCTTCTTTCTCTCTAATATAGAACCAGTGACAGAGAGAAAGAGTGAGAGAAAAAACTTTCTGGTGTATGTTACAGTCAAAACAGACCAATAGTGGAGTAGCCTGCAATCTCATACTAGTGTGGGAAAAAAGTAGTGCTGTGCAGTTCTGACGATGTCTCCATATCTGCTGTGGATCTGGTAAGGCTACATATTTCTGAGGATGTCTCCACATCTGCTGTGGATCTGGAAAGGATACCTATTTCTGACAATGTCTCCATATCTGCTGTGGATCTGGTAAGGCTACATATTTCCGAGGATGTCTCCATATCTGCTGTGGATCTGGTAAGGCTACATATTTCTGAGGATGTCTCCATATCTGCTGTGGATCTGGAAAGGATACCTATTTCTGACAATGTCTCCATATCTGCTGTGGATCTGGTAAGGCTACATATTTCTGAGGATGTCTCCATATCTGCTGTGGATCTGGTAAGGATACCTATTTCTGACAATGTCTCCATATCTGCTGTGGATCTGGTAAGGCTACATATTTCTGATGGTGTCTCCATATCTGCTGTGGATCTGGTAAGGCTACATATTTCTGAGGATGTCTCCATATCTGCTGTGGATCTGGTAAGGCTACATATTTCTGAGGATGTCTCCATATCTGCTGCGGATATGGTAAGGCTACATATTTCTGACAATGTCTCCATATTTGCTGTGGATCTGGTAAGGCTACATATTTCTGATGGTATCTCCATATCTGCTGTGCATCTGGTAAGGCTACATATTTCTGATGGTGTCTCCATATCTGCTGTGGATCTGGTAAGGCTACATATTTCTGAGGATGTCTCCATATCTGCTGTGCATCTGATAAAGATACCTATTTCTGACAATGTCTCCATATCTGCTGTGGATCTGGTAAGGCTGCATATTTCTGAGGATGTCTCCATATCTGCTGTGGATCTGGTAAGGCTACATATTTCTGAGGATGCCTCCATATCTGCTGTGTATATGGTAAGGCTACATATATTTCTGATGATGTCTCCATATCTGCTGTGTATCTGGTAAGGCTACATATTTCTGACAATGTCTCCATATCAGCTGTGGATCTGGTAAGGATATATTTTTCTGACGATGTCTCCATATCTGCTGTGCATCTGGTAAGGCTACATATTTCTGAAGATGTCTCCATATCTGCTGTGGATGTGGTAAGGCTACATATTTCGGATGGTATCTTCATATCTGCTGTCCATCTGGTAAGGCTACATATTTCTGACAATGTCTACATATCTACTGTGCATCTGGTAAGGCTACATATTTCTGAAGATGTCTACATATCTGCTGACCATCTGGTAAGGCTACAAATTTCTGAAGTCTCCATATCTGCTATGCATCTGGTAAGGCCACATATTTCTGAAGAAAATGTCTCCATATCTACTGTGCATCTGGTAAGACTACACATTTCTGATGATGTCTCCATATCTGCTGTGCATCTGGTAAGCATGGCCCCCACATGCTGAAGTGGGCCCCAAGGCTAGATTTTGTTGTGGGCCCCCATAATTATATTTATTAAAAAAAAAAACAGTAACAAAATTATTGGAAAGTGTAATTTCTAGCTTTCATTACAGAACATTTTTCAATTATTTTTGAGTAATCGACTTTTTTTTAGCAAAATCATTTTCTATACATAAAATTGCCAAATGATTAAGCCATTCTTGGCAAGTGGAATTTCTTTGCTACGTTTTTAAAGAGTTTTCCAATTTACTGAACAATATCTCAGTCGACGAGACAGTTACTGGAATAGTACAAAATAATTTCAATGCAAGGTAAATATTGCCAAAGATTTCTTGCAGATTTTTTTCATATATTAAATTAAGAAGTTTAATCGGTGACCTTTCCAAACCAAAAATGGTCTTGTGGATTGTTTTAAAGTTAAGCACTTCATTTATTAAATCATCCGACAAATCTCTTTCGTCATCTTTTACAAGTATTGCTACTTTTGTGGTTAGCTGATCTCTGTCCAAATCCTGAAAATTTAAAATTAGAGCGAATAATTCGCAAATATTATTCGTTGCTTCAAATCTTGTTTTTATATCATTGATAAAAAAATTCAACACTTGGTACACGACAACATTTTGGAAGTCTTCTTTACAGTTTTCAGAATTTGTGCGCTTTTCGGGAAATTGATGTTGGATTTCTATTGCTGCAGCAACCGCTTTAGCTTCATGAACAATGTTTTCCCATAAATCGTGCAACGTCTGAATTTCTTCCACTAAGTCTTTTACCAAGGCAGTCTCTATATCAAGAAATAATCCTTTGCTTTGTATGACAATATTCTTATTATCATTACTGGCTAGTATTTTATGCCAAAATATTATCATCAATAGACCTTTATAAGAACTGAAATATTTATTCAAACCTTTAAGCATATTTAGTGCTGAAGGAGTTAATCATTTAGCCATCTTACTAAGAACATCCTCTATTGCAGCAAGTACATCAGGGTAATGTTTGACGATTGGACGCACAGCTTGAATTCTTTCACTCCATCTTGTTTCTGACACACTTTGAAGAGATAATGGTATGTGTTTTCTATGTTCCTCCCAGCGTGAAGGACTATGAGAGAAAAAAAGTGTACAATCTCTCTATATTTCCGAAAAATGTTATAACGTCTGGATTGATTTTTGCAGCACTCACTCCTACGCGATTTAATGAATGTGTACCACAAGGGGAGAACACTGCAAATTTGTCCTTTTCTAGGATGCAACTTTGAATGCCAATTTCTTTACCACACATATTGGCGCCATTATCGTACCCTTGTGAATGGCAGTCTTGAAGAGTTATATTATGTTTTTTAAGAGTGACAAGTATTTCTTCAGTTATTTTTTGTCCAGTTTTCCCAGTAAAATTTATGAATTTGATGAAATGTTCATTTACTTCAGATTCGTTTAAATATTTGTTTTGAAATACATATCTGGGAATCTGGACATATTGTTCGTTGTGCGAGATGTCAGGTGTTGCATCAACAATTATGCCATAAAACATTGAATCCCTTCTTTGAGCCAGAATGGTGTTAAGAACTTGGTCTGCACAAAAGCCTATAAACTCATTTTGAGAATACCATGACAAATAATGGACAGATCCTTTCATATTTATTCCTTCTATCTGATTTTGTTGAATATTAGCAAGGTGTTGTCATGTTACATCATCATATTTTGCAATTGGTTCCAAAAGCCCTAAAAAATTTCCATTGTGGACTTTTCCAGTTGTTGGGTTCTCTCCTTATAATGCCAAACCTCTAGATGCTAAAAAAATGTTACGTCTAAAATTCGTTGCAGAATAGCTTTCCACTTGGTTGTCTCAGACTGAATTTGGAGTTGGAGGGCTTTATCGATTTACATGTCCTTTTAATGAATCCATAAGACATTTCCAAGCTACATATTGTTTCCTATGTTCAGCACTATTTTTATGAGATGGCAAACTGTCATATAACTTTTTCCAAGGTTTATTTTTAGATGAAAATCCTTCTTGAGCTAAATAGCTTAAATTGTTAAGTGGATCGCAGAAAAGTCGACATTGTAGACAGTAAAGAATTTCTTTTGATGCATTCCATGTTAGCCATTCTCGTGGAAAATGTTCACTTGTTCTATTATCTTTCATTTTTTTTATATAAAAGAAACTCTTGAAATTCTCTACCATTAAGATACTTGGGCAATTTGTTATATATCTTTTGCAATTCTTGAAAGGTGGTGATTTGTACTATTTCTTGGAGTAGGTTATTTGAAATTACTCAAGGCCATGTACAAGGATCATCGCATTTTACATCAGGATTTTTGAAATGATGTGTAACTGAAGTCTCGACTGTATCATGTTCTTTCGCAATTGGTTCTTCTTGAGGTTTCTCATTTCCTTGTTCTACGACAGTTGCATCAGTGGCAATCGTTTCCTCTTTGACTGATTTTTGAATTTCTAAATTCTCATAATCACTATCTTCATGATTAGTACTATGTGCTAAATTTTTTCATCACCATATTTAAAGAATTTTGATGACCGCGTGATGCTTTTGCTTCTTTTTTGTATTTCAGTTTCCTTTTCTGAGCACCAGACCTGTGTTTATAATTTGAAGCAGAAATGGCTTTACTTTTACTTGTTAATTTCTATAAAAATAAATAAAAGCCAACAATATCTATATAACTTTTTCAAAATGAACATATCTGTAAAGAACAGGACGGGTGCAAAGCAAAAATATTTACTTACGGTTACGAACATACCTCTCAACCTGAAAACATCAAAAATCTGGACATATCCCCACAAAAAATAGGTACAAATCTGTACGCTAATTAACATAAAATCTGCATATCTAATTATGTAACCCCACCCATTCCAATAGAATTGTGGGAAACCAACTTTCAACTGCAAATGGAAGAACAGACCAAAATATGGCCCCAGAGTCCTCCTGCAACCATTCCAATGTCCCATTACTTGACTGTTTCACTCCATTTACCATAAACACTGGAATGTGCACACTGCTTTACTTCTACAATGATTATTTGGATTTAATTTAAAACTTATTTTACATTTTAAAGTATAAACACTAATAGACATCTGCTAAACAAAGCAATACAAACAAAGCAGAATGAAAGTAGACTTAGCATTAAAACTTCTCTGCCCTTGAAACCCAACATTCATTGAAACCCAGACACTAATGCTTAAATAAAATAGCTGCTGCCATAACCACTCTGCTTACTGAGTGCAACATTTGAATTAGAGAGCTGCGGAGCTGCTGCCAATAATGAACCACACACACCGTGTGAGTTGCATGCTTAAATAATATAGCTGCTCGCATACCTCTCAACTGTACAGATTTTTGCAGAATGTCCAGATTTCTGCCTAATATTTTTGGTCCATTTTTCATAAAGTTGTGGTTTTATAGCAAATCATTGGCAAATCACTGAAGATTTAAGTCAGAAAATAATGTCATACATTTGAGTTTCAGACTTCATATCCTTCAAAAAATTAATATTAAAGGAAATCATGTTTCTCTATCTACTTTCTAAGTTTGTAAGTACAATATTCAAAAATTGTCCCTATCTTTGAGCCTTTGCCTCTTCTTCCCTATTATTTATGGCTTTGTCCAGATTTCTTACTCTGCGGTTGTGAGGTGTGCTGCTGCTGTCATAACCACTCTGCTTACCGAGTGTAACATTTGAATTAGAAAGCTGCAGTTTCTCACACACATGCACACACACACACACTCACTCACTCATACTAATGCATAAATAAAATAGCTGCTGCCATAACCCGACCAGTGCGCAGCCGCAGACAGCCATATCTTGCACAAGAATCTACACATCCAAAGGCCAGAAATTCAAAGCATGGCATGGCTATTTATTTTTTTACACTAACAGTTACAAAAGAAGATTCATGTGTTCTGCAACACCTGCCTTCAAAATAAGTAATCCATTATCCCGACATAAGATAGTAATAATTACTCAAAGTAACTGTTATTCATATAGCTACAGTAGTGGTGCTGCGGTAGCGTTGTCGCCTCACAGTAAGACGTTGTCCTGTTCAATTCTCAGCTAAAGCATCTTCTGTGTGGAGACGTGCATGAATGGGCGTACCTTCATTGAAGGTTGTGCATCAGAGCTGGCAACTCGGCACGTAAAAATCTACTGCCAATCATTAGTGGACCAGAGTTCCGCTGTGGCGACCCCTAACCGGGAAAAGCCGAAAGATACAACAACTGTTATTCATATATTTTTAACAGCCGGGTACTCAGGTTAAAAAAAGTTATTTGTTTTGACACAAAAATAACTAGTAAACTTCCAAAAAAAGAATAACATGAAAATGCAGCTCAGTTAAATCAAACTTCGGTACTTGCATATTTTCGCAACCAAATTTTTGCGGTTGCGGTAATATGCATGCTGGCATGAAAAGAGTGTGGGAATTAGTGTAACTTGTTATTGTACATCTTTACTTACAACACATACATTTAACTTACATTCAGGAAGATAAACAACTGTGAAACTCTTCTTCCTGTTTTGCGTGCTTTACACACGCACGGTTCAATTGGCTGGGCTGCTGTCTTCCTGTCGAAAGGAGTACTGTAACTATGAAGATGGAATGTTGATGAGACAATAACACGAAGACCTGGAAATGCTTTGTGGTTTATTTGTCAAACTTTACAGAGTTGCAAGGAAACTTTTATTACAGAAACTTGCATAAAAATAAAAGGTTTGTGAAACTGATGATATTGGATGATGTTGACAGGTGATTCGAGGGTAGTTTTGTATGTGAGAAGTTGACAGTAGTGTTTTGGTTTTGGGTTGTGATGGTGCTATCCTCGGACGAAGGGAGATTGTGCTAGGGGTGAAGAGCAAACCTGAACTTCAACATTATCTTTTCCTTTTTTAATTAATAATTCTGCCTAAACAAATTTCAGTGTGAAAGAAAACACTTTATGTGCCATTTTCACAGCATTATTGTTACAATTTACATATCAGGAAGCAACCAGTATTATTGTAAAAATCTGGTTGCGATAATACTTCCAGCGTGAAGATAACATATTTGTAAATATATATATATATATATATATATATATATATATATATATATGTATATATATATATATATATATATATATATATATATATATTATATTTTATATATATATATATATATGTTGTCTTTCGGCTTTTCCTGGTTAGGGGTCACCACAGTGGAACTCCGGTCCGCTAATGATTGGCAGTAGATTTTCACGGTGCTGAGTTGCCAGCTCGACGCCCAACCTTCAACGAAGGCATGCCCATTCACCCATGTCTTTCGGAATGCCACTCGACCTGCGGGGAGGACATGCAGACTCCACACAGAAGGCACTCCTCGCACACTTGCTGAGAATCGAACGGGAGAACCTCTTGCTGTGAGGCAACAATGCTACCGCTGCACCACCACGATAATATATATATTAATATATATATATATATATATATATATATATATATTCTACTGGCCATTGGAAGAAAACAGTACAGAGGCAGACAAAGATAAAAAAGTCATATTGCTTCAAGTGCCTAATTTCAGTAGAGGCACAATTCACTGATTTATTCCTACTATGAAATAAACAATACTTTCTAGTACTGACTACATTGAGGTGTGTACATTTTTTTCTTATCTGTTAAATCCAATAATGTGCTTCGCAGCACTATCAGCTGCTCAGTGTCTCAGGCTTCTGACTCGTATGTCCCGTCCCTGTCTCTTTAGACCCTATCTCATTCTTTGCTCTATTGCAGGCTTGCAAAGTAAACTCAGCCCAGAGCAGCCCTGAGCCAAATTCCTGGCAGGCTGCTCACGAAGCCAACGTCACTATGCACACCTCTGTGCGATGATGTCAGTTTGAAAAAAAAAAAAAAAGCCGGGAAATTCAGAAATGAAGGGGTGCCTATCGGGAATCGTGGCACCCTATTATTTGGACCTCAATCTCGCTTGAAATATTTTTTCTTTGTAGTTTGTTTTGTGTGCCATGTTATGTTATGTGTTGTGAAATGAGAAAACTGTTAGAAACATAATCATTATACTATAAGTTCACAGAGCATTTGAATGCATTTTTTAAGCTTTTAGAGATACTTGGAGGGTATTCAGTCTTACATCTGGACTTTATCATTCCCTGTACTTACTGTCACTGAATTAGTATGTTTGTCAGAATTAATGATTTAGGAAGATTGAGGTATACAGCATTATTTTATCATATCTGATTTAAAGGAACTGTGGCATTAGGTCCTGTAATCTGATACCAGTACTGAGGCATCTGTAGATGTGTTGTGTGAACCTACTTCACAAAACATCTAACAATATCAGAGAATATAAAACAAGTGACTGCATTTGAGAAAAGCCATACAGAGACACTATGATCTATCATTCAGTGAAGCATAACATATTTCAGAACATACAACCAATGCATGAAACAGTATAAATGCATTAAGTAATGCAGAAACCTGGGGAAACCAGTTATTATAAAGAGAAAAAGGCTGCACTGTGATAATTATAGTAAGATATTTGGTAACCTCTGTTAACACTATCAGCTCATCAGCACACCACAATAATGCTGGTTTAATGAGTTTACCATTTTAATTTATCAGTTAATAAACACTGTAAGCCAATTATATATTTCTGTCTGCAGAACAGTACACTGTTATTAATAAAACTGAAGCCATTAATGTGTATTGAGTTTTGCAAAATTTGCCCAGCACTCCTCACATAGAGGAATAAAGATCTGCCTGTGACTCTGGCAAACTCAGTTTGATTAATGAGTTTAGCACCTGCTGGAGCTGGCCAGGTGGAATTAGCCTTGCCTCTTCTGGAGGGAAAGAGATGGGAGTATGCAGGCGACACAATAGTTCACAAGCCCTGGTAGCGATATCAGTGCTGTAACAAGGACAGCTGTTCTAGAGGTAGGTGAGCAAGAGGGACACACATTTCCCTCTCCTCAATCCTCAAAACCGGTAAAAAACGATAGATTCAGTACGGTTGAGAGCTCTGCTTACAAATCAGCACAATTCCAGTTAAAATCTAATCTTTTTTGTATAGAACATACAAAGTAGACAACATAAACATTAGATATGGCTCAACCATGTTTTTTTTTGTGTAAAACACTCGGCCATACGACTCAAAGGGTAAAAGTATATCACATGCTCATATGATACCAATGCAGGCTAGAAATATCCCAGAGCACCCAACTGGCTCATGCCATCCGCTCTGCCACATTGATAATAATAATAATAATAATAATAATAATAACTGAATCGTGAATTTTGAAAAGGAACCATCTCCACAATTGAAAAAATATGGATATATGGGCCCTTTTAGAAATTCCCAATTCAATTGTATGAATCAACTTATACATTTTCAGTGGTTGAGAAATTTCAAAAAAAGGTTTTAAATATTTTTATCTTTTGACCCATCACACTGGGCCCCCAGGCTATGGACCTATCAGACCCCCCCCCCTTGTGGGGGCTATGCTGGTAAGGCTACATTTTTCTGACAATGTCTCCATATCTGCTGTGGATCTGGTAAGGCTGCATATTTCTGAAGATGTCTCTGTATCTGCTGTGGATCTGGTAAGGCTACATATTTCTGACAATGTCTCCATATCTACTGTGCCTCAGGTAAGGTTACATATTTCTAACAATGTCTACATATCTACTGTGCATCTGGTAAGGCTATGTATTTCTGAATATGTCTCCATATCTGCTGTGCATCTGATAAGGCTAGGTTCCTTATTATATGATCGAAGAAGCATTTTTTCGAATGCATCTTGACTGAACTTGAAAGCACCAAATCGCATATAAACAAATTCTTTCCCTGGGAAAGAAATCACTTGGCCGCCATTGTTATTTTGCCATTTTTGTCACTGTAGTGCAATCTCAGAGTTGGTATATTTAAGTAGAGGGGTATGGAGCACCAGAGCCTTTACAAGCCTGTCCAATAATGCCCAGGATATGACGACACTATATCTTGATTCCACAGATATGGGATGGATTAGTGTCAGGGTAGTGGGTCTTTAGGTGCTGGAGCCCTGAGTCATTTTACAGACTGCCTCTGTAGATAATGGACATGGGCCGTACCGCAGGAGTGAACTCATAGTTCCCCATCCATTTATCCATATTCTTTTTGAAGAGAGTGAGGGATGGCTTTGTTTTACAAAGATGGGAAGTTTATTCCATAGATGAAGTAGCCTTTGAGATACAAATCTGTCTCTCCAGCAAGTTCTGTTAGAGTCGCAAATAAGGATTAGGTCCATGGAATGTGTAACCCTTATATCATTTTTCTTGCGAACATGTAACATTTTCATCAGGGCTGGATCAGACAATGCCTTGAAGTCCTGTCTCAATAAACAATATGAGATGGAATAAAGGGAATGGGGCCTTTAGTCAGTCTGCATAAGACATGTGTCTTATGCTTTGTATGTTTTTTAGTGATACACCAACTGGAGCAGCATCAGATGTTTAAGTGCCTGGTTAGGTACCTGCAGAAGGGAGCATTATACTCACTTATGAGCATTATGAGGGCTGAGTGCAATGGCACTATGACTTCCTTTGACATTGATGCCATGCCTTTATTTATAAGTTGATACACATGGAAGGATTTTCTCACCACTGTAGCTATCTGGTGGTCTAAGTCATTATCTGTCTCTGTTTTTAGGTTCTTCACCATTGGCTCTACTTTTAGGTGGTGTGGTTATCAGATTTACCAAAGGGTATGACAGAGGTTCATAGTTCATATTGCTTAGAAAATATATGCCTGTATTATACCTATTATTCTGTTAAGTTTAATCCACTTATAAAAGTTATCTTTCTCTCACCTGCTCCTGATTTTAGATAATATCTCTGTTTTTTATTTATTTTTATTTTTTTATACCCTGTCCCATATTATATTTTCTTCTCGTCACTATATAATGCCAAATGTGTGTCTCAGACTTCATACTCTGAGAAATTGCATACGAGTGCAAAATGTGTTATACTTGCAGCTTTCTATGCATTCAAGAGCTACATTTAAAATCTGGTCCTAATTTTAGGTCTTTTGTGATTCATGAGCTGGAAGAGCATGGATGGTGCAATGGGTTGCACTGTATGGTTTTCACCACAGCAAGCTGAAATAATTTCTGTGTCATTATTTATGCATGTGTTTGATTATTTGATTGCTAGCAAACTTCTGAGGTGTACATAGTCATACAAGTGGCTGTAATTAGTGTGTGTGCATGAATATTAGGTCTTGCATACCAGAGAAGTTAAGGTGTAAAGGAAGAAATCAATTGTAGCAAAAATGGGCATCGTCATATGAGTTACTGCTTTGGGTGCGATCCCTGATTTCCTGATTTTGTTGACTAACTTGTTTTATGCAAGCATTTGGGTGTGAAATATACTGTTTGCCTAACACTTAGTGTAGATGAGTAAGGCTATGCGTTGTTAAAGAGCTGCCTCCCATAGTGTAGCATTTGAAACCCTCAACCTTCATCTGCCCATGGTGTACCTCTGACCAAGTCACTTCACCAGACATAGCTACTGACTGTAATGGTGCATTTGTATCCAGTGGGCTATTCCAGGCTGTCAGCAGATTTGTTTACAGATGCTCATGCTAAGTCTTTTTTCATTGTAATTGTGAAGAGACAGCTGAGTAATCAGATATTGGTATGGCTGGGGGGGGGGGGGGGGCTGCCTATTACCCTAACTAGGACTCCATTCAACTTTGACCAATTCTGTTTACCACCCAGGCAGACAGACACACACACACCTACACATGCACATTCTGTCTTGTCACCCTGTTTGTACATACTCTAATGTGACTGAACACCCAGGCCAAGACACACAAAATCTATTCCAGACTCATGACTCTGTACATAGCTGTCCCCCTTGCAACTACCCAGGCAGTCTCTATCTCTCTCTGTCACTCTTTCTCACACACACACACACTATTCATGCAGCATCATTCATGCCTGTAATGACAAACATAGACATCTGCATCCAGATAGGCACACTGACACCCATCCCCTCTCACAGCTTAACTGGATTTACCTGCACTGCAAATGCTCCTATGAATACTCCCATGGGGTAAATGCTGTCTTTCAATGGCATTCACTTTTTTCTCACAGAGTAAAGTTTTAGTTGATCATGTGACTCATTGAATTAATTAGCCAAGCAACTCAGCATTAGCCATTCTTCAGTCTGCCATATTAACATGCAGCCTCAGCAGTGAGACCAGTCTCAATTGTGAGGCCACCCATATGGGTAAATCCTCAGCAGTAGAGAGGCCTGTGAATCAGAGAGAAAGTTTCCACATGATGTTAAGCCTGTCTGACTCCCTGAGTTAATCTGTAGTTTATAGAGTGTTTATTTTAGGGGAGGTGTACAAGATGTCTCATTTGAATGGGAGGTGTGGACCATTTTTCGTTCCACTGATCTGGAAAGTTGACTATTCAACAAGCCACAGGACAACTGGTGCTATTCCCATGTTCTGTAGATGTGCATGGTATATATGAATGAGTTTGAATGAGTGTCTGCAGTAGTTTGAAATCCTACTAAGAATTTTTTTCTCTACACTCACCAAGTGCTGGGATAGTTTCAAACTCCCAAAAGTTCTAAGATGGAGGAAGTATGAATGAATGCAGAAATGCTCATTTATTCATCTGGCTTCAAACAAATTGGCTTCTGTGAGTGTGGTGTTAAATAATCTCAATGAATCCCCATGGTCCTGTCCTCTGAAAGAAAGAAGACCATCCTGTTTACAATATTAGTACAATTTCATTGTAGCACTGCCAGAGAGGCCCAGAAACATTCAGCTTGAACATGTTTATTGCCCTTCCACGGCACTGTTGAAAACATTTGCAGACCTGTATTTTAATTGCCATTGGTCCACTTCTGGTCTTGCTTGTGCTTGGGGATCCAACCATCAGAACCAGTTTCCAAAGAAAGGAACTGTCAGGTCCTCATATTTGTGGTGTTATACATTTTCAGCATTGAAAAACATCCATTACCCTGAATAATACTCCATAAAGCCAATGTCTAGTTCTTTGTTTTTTGATATTTAATAAGTATAAGAAAGAAAAGTTCCCATCTACACGCACTACTGTGCCTTGTGACACCTAAGTCCAAATCAAAAATAGACGGGCAGTGCAAAAGAATACGTGATTAAATTTGTACTTCAGTGATTACTGCATAACCTCTAAAATACAGGAAAAAAATAAATCCTACATCATCAAAAAAAAGAACAATTCTACCCAACACACACAACAATATATGTGATTAAATTGTAATATATAATTTGTAAATTTTATTATCTGGGATGACAATGCCTCTTTCAGTGTTTTTACAACACAACAGATTACAGGAAAGGTTACTAAATGCAAAGGCCATGCCATCCATCTTTTGGAAATTAAAGATTGGGAAGAACAGAATTCCATACATAGTGTTATTCATACACTACTTCATACACATGCACATGCAGTCTTGCACATGCACATGCACACACACACACACACACACACACACACACACACACACACACACACACACACACACACACACACACACTATATTTATACTGCTGGGGGCTTTGCCTATGCATGCACTTCATACACATGCACATGCAGTCTCACACACACATGCAAACACCCACTATATACTGCTGGAGGCTTTGCCCATGCATGCAGTTCATACACATCCACATGCAGTCTCTCACACACATGAAAACACACACTGTATGCTGCTGGGGGCTTTGCCCATGCATGCACTTTATACACATGCACTTGCAGTCTCACACACACATGCACTCACACACTATATACTGCTGGAGGCTTTGTCCATGCATGCACTTCATACACATGCACATGCAGTCTGACAGACACATGAAAACACGCATTATATACTGCTGGAGGCTTTCCCCATACATGCACTTCATACAAGCGCACATGCGGTCTCACACACACATGGAAACACTATGTACTGCTGGCGGCTTTCCCCATGCATGCAGTTCATACACACGCACATGCAGTGTCACACACACACATGCAAACACACACTATATGTTGCTGGAGGCTTTGCCTGTGCATGCCATTCCCATTTTTCGGATACTTCCCTACATTTGTCTGCACTGTTATTCTAATTCCAGTGTTACCACTGTCACTGAAACAAGGGTATAACAGCTCTTGGAATACCACACACTGCATGTATTTCATTCAGTCCACAGCTATAAAATCTGTGTAATCCTGCTCATTTCACAAGGTATGCACACTAAATGTGCAGCATCATTCAAAATATCCTTACATTCAGACTATATTCTTTATGATGAGGCACATGTTTGCACTTGCATATTTGGTTTCCTAAAATAAAGGTTCACATGACAAGCATTCACCTCAATGTCCACTTCCCTGGCTCAGCAGATGTTTCCTTAATATATCTCCTTCATTACTTCTCCCTGCCTAACATTTTGCATGGGAAGAATGTTTGAATTTCTTCTCAGAACAGCACCATTCTGCTAACTTTGGAGGATAGCAATTCCAACACTGGCATTTTGTGTAGGAAATGGTTCAGTCTGCCAAGACAAATGCCTTTTCAATATAGTAGATTCAAGAAGATGTCCTCCTTCTTTTTTCAGAATACTAGTAGACGTTACAAAGTGTTCCACTGTGAGCAAGCCCAAAAGTTACATGTGAGGTGGACAGCACAGTGATGCAGCGGTTAACAATGCCGCCTCACAGCAACAGGTTCTCTGGTTTGATTCTTGGCTAGGGTGCCTTCTGTGAGGAGTCTTTATGTCCCCCCTGTGTTTGTGTAGGTTTCTCTGGGTGACTGGTTTCCTCCCACATTGCAAAGGCATTCATCTGGAGCATTTCTCCGCTGGCTTTTGCTGAAATTTTGCTCTTCCCAAGTTGGAATTTCCCAATTTCCTGGTAAACAAATGTTAAATAAAAATAATTAAAAATATAATAAAAAAATAAATAAAAACAAAGGTGTGTAGCTATCCACTCTGATATCCATGGAATACAGAAACTGATGCTTTTTTTGAATCCACTTTGCCACACTAGTTGCTGATCATTAGCCTTCTCAAAACCAGATGGCCCATCTGTTTATCTACCACAAGAAGCAAGGATCAGCTATCGCCAATTTTTATTACAGTGGGTGTAAATTATCTGTATGCCATCTCTGCGACCCCAAATAATGAACTGTGGCACTGTTATAATGCATAGCTGCAAGTAAATAATCTTTGTGTGCAACAATGCAGTCATGGCTGCACGCTTATGCTACTGATAACATGCCTACAAAAGAATGTTCAACATGTAAATAGTATGTGTTCAAAAGTGGTATGTGGTCAGTTCTTTCACCCAACTCTAAAATGCCAACAAATATTGGGATTTCTACTAGCAGAAATACCAGACTGAATCATATTGTCCCTACTCTCTTGACATGACTTATAAGGAAAAAGGGAAGAACTAGGACTAGGCCACAGAAAGTGCCAACTTCCCCATGTATTATGTTTGTTTCAACAATTGCTGGTTGGGATTCAAACATTTTAATGCACAAGTAAAATGAACATACAGGTGTATTTGTACTAGAGGCTATAATATTTATACATATATACTGCACCACCTTACTCATGTGTGCTAAGCCTAACAGTACCCCATGTCCCTAACCCTATCCCTGCACATTACTGTATGAAAAACTCTACCCCAAAAAGTGTCACTAAACAGGACACTCACACATACTTCACATATACCAGCACTTGCACATGCACAGAAACACACACAGATTTGTCATGTTAAATATATCCCCTTACACTAATGAAAACCCACAACCACTTGCATACATATACTCCCACCACAAATGCTAAAATATTCATTATGCCTGAATGTTTTGGCATTAGCACAAAGCCCCACTGACCAGTAAGACACTCACATCCCATTAGGAAAATGAGCACTCAGGGTTCCTCCTTTTGTAAACTAATGCACTCAACAATTAGTGCTTTCAATAAAAATTCTGTCAATTAAGTGAACACTTGGTGCAGTGAGATGCTACCATAATATATGTGTGTGTCTGCACAACTACCACTTTCAAAGAAAAATGAACAGAAAAAAGATCTTGGTGTTTATCTTTAAAATGATTATCAGTGTACTGTATCTTATGGAATAATTCATTTGTTATGAAAGAAAAATGGACAAAAACGAACCACTCATTTCAGTTTTGCACTTAAATTCATAATACACATGTGGCAGCATTTTTTGGCATTTTCTAGCAGCTATTGTTACCAGTATCCTGAAATCTGAGTGAGTCATTCGGCTAAAGGAATAAGAATAGCATTTTTTTCCAGTCCAGTTGTGACTAAAAATATGCAGTTGTAGTGTGAGAAGATCCAGCTGTTGCCTAACATTACTGCATATCCTATGCTTGCCTCATGAGCCTCACCATATGTCTCAGTGTATTAGAAAATCTATTTCACAACATAAGGGTATTTCATTAATATTAGACAAACAAAAAAGATGTTTCATACATTTTTTACCCGATATTTATTTCATGACGTTTGATGCTGCTAACCTGTGTTTGGTGATTTTCATGATGTGAAGTAAACCATTCAGTAATGACTGTTGGGCAATTCATGCTCTCAGCATTGATTATTCACGGGGTGCTTTGCCTGCTGCAAGTTGTCACAGAAACAACAACCTCCTTTTTCATTTGCAGCTTAACACTTGCAAAAAAGGATAATGAAAGATGTTACTATGGCAGTGCAGATTAATTACGACAGTGTTAGAAAAGTTAGCAATGATGTAATCTGCAGCAGGAGACATTATATAACTCCCGCTTTCATAATGGCTGTCAACTGATGTCTAGAATCTCTGCATACTGCTAGAAATCTTTAAATCTGATCAGAAATAAAATGTTCCTACTCATACATTGTCAATCATGAGCTTTATGTCATTACATTGTATTGCCTTTTACCATTTTTTCCAGTAATGTGTGTGTCCTTGCTTTCATTTCTGTGTTTTATATAACAGCTGTATGGTAACATCTCATATGTGATAGAAATGACATTATTTAATCTCATAGAAGTGCATTAAAATAAGTGACATTTGTTTTATTATTATTTATAGCTATCAAGTAAAGAAAACTATGTCTAGAGGATGTTTTTCTTCATGAAACATTTTGTTAAGCTTTTCTCGGACTGCTTAAACAGATACAACTCTAAGATCATGAGTAACACTGCAGTCAGGTATTAATTACCTGAGGTCATACATGCAAACTATACATGAATATGCATGACGTATCAGCTTATTGACTTAGATATCATTCTATAGTGGTTGTGATGTCTCATTTTAACAGAAATTTTTTTTCTGGTCACTCAGTGACACAGAAGTGAATAGAGACTATGTTGAAGTGACATAGAAGGCTTTACATTTATTGGAAAAGAGTTTTCACTTTTTCTCCAAGCTGTATCAAAGCAGATGCTACAGTCTTACAACAATAACATGGAGACACTATTTTAGATCACTTGTAAGAAATGGGAATAGAATTAATTAAATAACTTTTATGATACTGTATATGTTTCATGTACAATTATTTCTCTTTTCTTTTACAGCCTTGCAATGAAGGTTGAAAATGTGGCTGTATGCAGTGTTTGTAACGCTTGTGTGATCTTGCTGTATGGTAACCCGACCACCTGCCTACTGTGCATTTGAGGCAGCACCCCAATTTTTTGCCACTCACAAAAGCCTTAACTGTATATTAAGTGCTAAGACCCACAGTGTAAGCTGCATGTACCCAAAAGCATACAATCAAATGCTGCAACAGGCAGTGTTACAGTGATCCCCGTCCCCTGCTAGTATTTTACACAACAGACAGTAGGAAGCACCATACTACTGCTTACATGTTATAAATTCACTCCTTGTATCTCTTTTGCAATGTAAAAATCTGTACTAATAATGAAGTCCAGTACACTGTAGGCAAACTGCTAACACACACCACCTTGTCATGCCCCTTTCCGTAGTGCAACTGAGCCCATTTCCTCTGAGTTACCATAATACTGCAATGCCCACAATGCTGCCTACATAGGGAATGACTGCGGTACATTCATGTAATTGGTATATCATGCTGCTGTGTAAGGCAGCGCAGTACTGTATATTGTAATGCCCACAATGCTGCCTACATAGGGAATGACTGCGGTACATTCATGTAATTGGTATATCATGCTGCTGTGTAAGGCAGCGCAGTACTGTATATTGTAATGCACATAATGCTGTCTCCATAGGGAATGACTGATACATTCATGTCATTGGTATATCATGCTGCTGTTTAAGGCAGCCCAGTACTGTATATTGTAATGCCCACAATGCTGCCTCCATAGGGAATGACTGTGGTACATTCATGTCATTGGTATATCATGCTGCTGTGTAAGGGAGCCCAGTACTGTGTATTGTAATGCACATAATGCTGCCTCCATAGGGAATGACTGCGGTACATTCATGTCATTGGTATATCATGCTGCTGTGTAAGGCGACGCAGTACTGTATATTGTAATGCCCACAATGCTGCCTCCATAGGGAATGACTGTGATTCATTCGTGTCATTGGTATATCATGCTGCTGTGTAAGGGAGCCCAGTGCTGCATATTGTAATGCACACAATGCTGCCTCCATAGGGAATGACTGCGGTACATTCATGTCATTGGTATATCATGCTGCTGTGTAAGGCGACGCAGTACTGTATATTGTAATGCCCACAATGCTGCCTCCATAGGGAATGACTGTGATTCATTCGTGTCATTGGTATATCATGCTGCTGTTTAAGGCAGCCCAGTACTGTATATTGTAATGCCCACAATGCTGCCTCCATAGGGAATGACTGTGATTCATTCATGTCATTGGTATATCATGCTGCTGTGTAAGACGACGCAGTACTGTATATTGTAATGCCCACAATGCTGCCTCCATAGGGAATGACTACGATACATTCATGTCATTGGTATATCATGCTGCTGTGTAAGGCAGCGCAGTAGTGTATATTGTAATGCCCATGATGCTGCTTCCATAGGGAATGACTGTGATACATTCATGTCAATGGTATATAGTGTTGCTGTTTTCAGGCAGCCCAGTACTGTAGATTGTAATGCCCACAATGCTGCCTCCATAGGGAATGACTGTGATTCATTCATGTCATTGGTATATCATGCTCCGGTGTGAGGCAGCGCAGTAGTGTATATTGTAATGCTGACAATGCTGCCTCCATAGGGAATGACTGTAATTCATTCATGTCCGTGGTATCTAGTGCTGCTGTGTAAGGGAGCCCAGTACCATATTTTGTAATGCCCACAATGTTGCCTCCATAGGGAATGACTGTGATACATTCATGTCAGTGGCATATAGTGCTGCTGTGTAAGGCAGCCCAATACTGTATAGCTTAATGCCCACAATGCTGCCTCCATAGGGAATGACTGTGATTCATTCATGTCAGTGGTATCTAGTGCTGCTGTGTAAGGGAGCCCAGTACTGTGTATTGTAATGCACATAATGCTGCCTCCATAGGGAATGACTGATACATTCATGTCAATGGTATATAGCACTGCTGTGTAAGGTAGCCCAATGCTGCATATTGTAATGCCCACAATGCTGCCTCCATAGGGAATGACTTTGATACATTCATGTTAATGGTATATGGTGTTGCTGTTTTAAGGCAGCCCAGTACTGTATATTGTAATGCCCACAATGCTGCCTCCATAGGGAATGACTGTGATACATTCATGTCAACGGTATATAGTGTTACTGTTTTAAGGCAGCCCAGTACTGTATATTGTAATGCCCACAATGCTGCCTCCATAGGGAATGACTGCGGTACATTCATGTCATTGGTATATCATGCTGCTGTGGAAGGCAGCGCAGTAGTGTTTATTGTAATGCTGACAATGCTGCCTCCATAAGGAATGACTGTGATTCATTCATGTCATTGGTATATCATGATGCTGTGTAAGGCAACCCATTACTGTATATTGTAATGCCCACAGTGTTGCCTCCATAGGGAATGACTGTGATCCATTCATGTCAGTGATGTATAGTGCTGTTGTGCAAGGCAGCCCATTACTGTATATTGTAATGCACACAACGCTGCCTCCATAACAAATGACTGTGATTCATTCATGTCACCGGTATATAGTACTGCTGTGTAAGGTAGCACAGTGCTGCATACTGTAATGCCCACAATGCAGCCTCCATAGGGAATAGATGTGATTGATTCATGCCATTGGTATATCGTGCTGCTGTGTAAGGCAGTGCAGTACTGTATATTGTAATGCCCACAATACTGCCTCCATAGGGAATGACTGTGATACATTCATGTCAGTGGCATATAGTGTTGCTGTGTAAGGCAGCCCAGTACTGTATATTGTAATGCCCACAATGCTGCCTCCATAGGGAATGACTGTGATTCATTCATGTCAGTGGTATCTAGTGCTGCTGTGTAAGGGAGCCCAGTACTGTGTATTGTAATGCACATAATGCTGCCTCCATAGGGAATGACTGTGATTCAGTCGTGTCATTGGTATATAGTGCTGCTGTGTAAGGCAACCCAGTACTG